>NW_011494746.1:3099707-3114653 GCF_000754665.1 Bison bison bison | reverse complement strand
GAGCTGTTGAGTGACCATTAACAGGAGGATGCTGCTGCTGCTGCTAAGTCGCTTCAGTCGTGTCCGACTCTGTGTGACCCCATAGACGGCAGCCCACCAGGCTCCCCCATCCCTGGGATTCTCCAGGCAAGAACACTGGAGTGGGTTGCCATTTCCTTCTCCAGTGCATAAAAGTGAAAAGTGAAAGTGAAGTCGCTCAGTCATGTCCGACTCTTAGCGACCCCATGGACTGCAGCCCACCAGGATCCTCCATTCATGGGATTTTCCAGGCAAGAGTACTGGAGTGGGGTGCCATTGCCTTCTCCATGGAGGATGCTGGAACCTACCAAAAAAAGATACCCCATGTCCAAAGACAAGAAGCTGCAGCAAGACAGTAGGAGGGGCACAATCATGATAAAATCAAATTTCATACCCACTGGGTGGGTGACTCATAAACTGGAGAACAATACCAAAGAAGTTCTTGCACTGTTGTGAAGGTTTGGAACCCCGAATCAGGCTTCACCAGTCTGGGGAGCTGACAAAGGGACTGGGGATCCCCAGGGAATCTGACCTAAGCCCAGCAGGATTTGATCACAAGACTTATACAGGAATGGGGGAAACAGAGACTCCAGTCTTGGAGGGCACAAACAAAACCTTGCAGGCACCAAGATTCAGAGGAAAGGAGCAGTGACTCCAAGGAAACTGAACCAAAACTACATGCTAGTGTTGGAGGGTCTCCTGTGGAGGCCTGGGTCCGCAGAGGCTCACCACAGGCATGGGGGCACTGGCAGCAGCTGTCTGGGAAGGTCCCCTTTAGCATAAACCCTCTTGGAGGTCACTATTAACCTGACCATAGAGCCAACGGCTGGGTCGCCTCAGGTCAAAAAACTACCAGGAAGGGAGTGCAACCCCACCCATCAGCAGATAATTGTATTAAAACTTTACTGAGTAGCTTCCTTTAATTTCTTGGGCTCCAAAATCACTGCAGATGGTGACTGCAGCCATGAAATTAAAAGATGCTTGCTCCTTGGAAGAAAAGTTATGACTAACCTAGACAGCATATTAAAAAGCAGAGACATTGCTTTGCCAATAAAGTTCCATCTATCAAAGCTATGGTTTTTCCAGTAGTCATGTATGGATGTGAGAGTTGGACCATAAAGAAAGCTGAGTGCTGAAGAACTGATGCTTTTGAACTGTGGTGTTGGAGAAGACTCTTGAGAGTCCCTTGGACTGCAAGGAGATCCAACCAGTTAATCCTAAAGGAAATCAGTACTGAATATTCATTGGAAGGATTGATGCTAAAACTGAAACTCCAATCCTTTGGCCACCTGATGTGAAGAACTGACTCACTGGAAAAGACCCTGATGCTGAGAAAGATTGAAGGTGGGAGGAGAAGGGGACAACAGAGGATAAGATGGTTAGATGGCATCACCGACTCAATGGACATGAGTTAGAGTAAGCTCTGGGAGTTGGTGATGGACAGGGAAGCCTGATGTGCTGAAGTCCATGCGGTTGCAAAGAGTAGGACACAACTGAGCGACTGAACTGAACCTAACTGAGTAGCTTCCTGGGCTTCCCTGAAAGCTCAGTTGGTAAAGAATCTACCTGCAATGCAGGAGACCCTGGTTTGATTCCTGGGTGGGGAAGATCCACTGAAGAAGCGATAGGCTACCCTCTAGCTGGTGGCTCAGCTGGTAAAGAATCCACTTGCAATGTGGGGTCCCTGGGTTGGGAAGATTCCCTGGAGAAGGGATAGGCTATCCACTCCAGTAGTCTGGCCTGGAAAATTCCATGGACTATATAGTCCATGGGGTCGCAGAGTTGGACACAACTGAGCAACTTTCACTTTCACATAACTTTTTACTGAGTAAGGCCCTGCTTACCAGAGCAAGACCCAGTTTTCCCCACCACCAGTCCCTTCTCTAAGAAAGCTTACACTAGCCTCCTCCATCAGAGGGGGGAGAGAAGAAGCAGGAAGAACCACAATCCCACAGCAACTAAAACAAAAACACATTACAGAAATTTAATCAGGATGAAAAAGCAGAACATTATGTCACAACGAAAGGAGAGATAACACCCCAGAAAAACAACTATTGAAGTGGAGATAGGCAACCTTCCAGAAAAAGAATTCAGAATAACAATAGTTATCATATCCTGAATATGATTCAGGATCTTGGAAAAAGAATGCAGGCAAAGATGGAGAAGATGCAAGAAATGTTTACCAAAGACCTAGAAGAACTAAAGAACAAACAAACAGAGATGAATAATACACTAGAAGGAATCCACAGCAGAATAACTGAGGCAGAAGCATGGATAAATGACCTGAAGGACAGAATGGTGGCAATCACTGCCACAGAACATAGGAAAAAGAATGAAAAGAAATGAAGACAGTGTAAGAGATCTCTGGGACAACATTAAACACATGAACATTTGCGTTATAGGGGTCCCAGAAGGAGAAGAGAGAGAGAAAGGATCTGAGAAAATATATGAAGAGATAATAGTTGAATCCTAACATGGGAAAGGAGATAATCAACCAAGCCCCAGAAGCACAGAGAGTCCCAGGCAGGATGAACCCAAGGAGGAACATACTGAGATACATAGTAATCAAACTGACAAAATTAAAGACAGAGATAAACTATTAAAAGCAACAAGGGGAAAATGGCAAATAATATACAAGGGAACTCCCATTAGGCTGTCAGCTGATTTCTCAACAGAAACTCCACAAGCCAGAAGGGAATGGCATGACATATTTAAAGTGATGATGGGAAAACCCTACAATGAAGAATATTCTACCCAGCAAGACTCTCCTTCAGATTGGATGAAGAAATCAAACGCTGACAGACAAGCAAAAGTTAGGAGAATTCAGCACCACCAAACCAGCTTTATAACAAATGCTAAAGGAAGTTCTCTAGGCAGAAAACGAGAAGGAACCCCAAAACAATTAAGGAAACAGTAATAGGATCACACATGTTGAGGTACCTTAAGTGTAAATGGATTAAATGCACCAACCAAAAGACAGACTGGCTGAGCTGATGAAAACACGTGCGTGTATGCACTTCCACTGACCACATCACTCTGCTTGACCCCCCAAATTGAATGTAATTATTTTATATTGTTAGGTTAATCATGTTCCCATTATGGCTTGCAATTGTAATCACCTTTTATTTTTTGTCTGGCTATTGATCGTGAAAACTGACAAACATCTTTTACTACTGTGATTATGTAACTATTACTTAATATCATTGTACCATGATTGGTCAACAGAAAAATTATAGAATTCTATATCACCGAATCTAGCATTTAATAGAAAAGCCTATAATCACTTTTTAAAATCCATATGCACATCAGAATTATCTTGGAATTTTCTGAAAAATACAAATGCCCAGGTATTATTATTATTTTTTTTTTGCCAGAGCTCCAGATATGTTTCTAATGAGTAACCGTGTTTAAAAACAACTGGACTTATGAGGATATTTTACTTTTATCTAGTTTGTTTCACTTTTCTATTTCATATTCAGTGCTCCCATTTCATTTAGTTTATGTTTTCCTATTTCTCCATCTCTTTTTTTTAAATGTTCTTTCTCAAGCCTTATCAAGCATAGTGGAAAAACTTTTGTAAACATAAATATAAATAATATGTATAATATATGTATTTTAGAAAACTTATGAATTTTTGCCTACCTAAAAAATTTGACATTTTGATTCCACTTGTTTGACTTAGTATGAATAGAATGCTAGATTTCTAATTAAAAATTAGATATGCAACAAGCAATAAAGGTTTACTGTATAGCATAGGGAACTACAGTCAATATCTTATAATAACTTAACTTATAATGGAAAATAATTTCAAAAATAACGTGTGTATACATATAACGTATGTGTGTTACATATAACAACATGTGTGTATATGTATAACGTGTGTATATGAATCACACGCACAAAAAAGGATTCTACTTTTTGAAATTTAGCAATGTTTATCTTTTTGCCAGTTTTTAAACATGTTCTATGGACATCTAATAACAGTGTGTAAGATACAAAATTTTAAAGATATTTGTGTGGGATATGATTAATATAAATTAATTAAATATAAAGCTATTATATTTAAATTATTAATGACATAATTCAAGATGATCCTAATTCTTATTTTTTCTGCACTTGATAAAATATTCTCAGAGAAATGTTAATGTCTCACTATGATTATTTTTTCTTTTCCCTTGTATTTTTTCTGATTTTTGTTTTATGTATCTTTGTTCTTTTATTGTTACAGTGTCTAATGGTATATGATGTCTATCTTCTTTGTGAATTGTACCTTTTATCATTGAAAATATTCATCTTTGTTTCATTTAAAAAAAGAAATGGTAATTATGTGATATTACAGACGTGTTAGCTAATGCTATGGTGACAATCACATTGCGACATGTAAATGTGTCAAATCAACTTGTTGGACATCTTCAGTTCAGTTCAGTCGCTCAGTCGTGTCCGACTCCCTGCGACCCCATGAATTGCAGCACGCCAGGCCTCCCTGTCCATCACCAACTCCCGGAGTTCACTCAAACTCATGTCCATTGAGTTGGTGATGCCATCCAGCCATCTCATCCTCTGTCGTCCCCTTTTCCTCCTGCCCCCAATCCCTCCCAGCATCAGAGTCTTTTCCAATGAGTCAACTCTTCACATGAGGTGGCCAAAGTACTGGAGTTTCAGCTTTAGCATCATTCCTTCCAAAGAACACCCAGGAATGATCTCCTTTGGGATGAACTGGTTGGATCTCCTTGCAGTCCAAGGGACTCTCAAGAGTCTTCTCCAACACCACAGTTCAAAAGCATCAATTCTTCGGCGCTCAGCCTTCCTCACAGTCCAACTTTCACATCCATACATGACTACTGGGAAAACCATAGCCTTGACTAGACGGACCTTTGTTGGCAAAGTAATGTCTCTTCTTAACTTATATAAAGTACCCTGCCATTTATATCTCAATAAAAAATTACACCTAAAACACAGTAAAATGTAAAAAACTTTAACACTAAACAAAAAATGAAATAAAAGGACATACACAAACACAAGTTCATTTTTTAAAAATTATTAGTTTGAACAGAAAAATTACTTCCTTATACTACTATACAATTTTTAAAAGCTTTTGTTCAGTTCTCTACTTAACTCATCATGGGTCAGTAACAATTACAAGCATGGCAGAACAATTCCCAGACTTCTCTGCTTCTGTGCCTTTGCTGATGCTGTTTATCTACCTGGAAAGCTGTGCCCATCGCTGTCCATCCTCCCTGCCTCCCCTGGCCCTCATGACCATGCTCATCTTCTCAAGACCTTCTGATCTTTCAAGGTCCTTTCAAATGCCACCTCTGCTAGGAGGCATCTTTCCTGCTCTTTGAGCCTCTGCGGAATACAGATCAACTGCCAGCCTTTGGACACTGCATTATGGTCATGGTATACTGGAATCATTATACCCTTACCAGATATTCCACTGCCTGAGCTCGAGGACTTTCTTTCCCATGGTATTAACACAGAGCCTTGTATCAAGTAGGCTCTCAACACACACTTGCTGATTTGATACTTCAGTTAAAAAAAAAAACCAACAATCAAATATGCCATTTGGTTGCTCACAGAATGTTAGTGGCAGAAGCGGGAACAAAATTCAGGGCTTTGGGCTCTTAAGTTCATTCTCATGAATTTGCACAAATATAGCCTGAAAATGTGAGATTTCTATCATAGAGCATCACAGAAATCTGATTAAGAAAACACAGGTCTATTTATTATTGCCAATTGAAATTTGACAGTCTATTTTCCCAAATTTGAACTAAGGCTCAGGCACCTAGAGGAAGCAGAAGAAAAGGCCCTGGAATTAGAATCCACGTGTTCTTTGACCTTGGTTCTCTTTCACCCAAGATTTGGTCATTCCTCGTTCTCTTCCAGCTTTAAAAGAGGTGGCAGGGGTGGTGGGGGGTGGAGGAAGGACTCCAGAGGTCTGAGACCCAAAAGCAGTGTTACTAAGGGGGCTGCTGGCAAGGGTCACCCAGCCTCAGAGAGACTCTTCCTGGAAAAGAAAACCCTGGAGGCCAGAACAATGAAGGAACTGGGCCACTTGGGAGGGATACTGAAGACATGGAAAATCCTGCCTACCCTTTCAGGGCCTCCCTGAAGTTATGGGAGGTCAGACTGTGTATGTTTTTTGAGGGTTTGGGTATGTTTTCAAAATCAAGGAACATCAAGCCATGTAAAAATTGTAGTATTACATATTAAATGCCTAATACATAGCAAATTAACACTTTTCACAAACACACACACACATAGATAAGAAGACTGCAGATCTAGCCTCATGTAGAAATAAAGCTAAAAGTCTGTATGTAAGGCTGTGAGTGTGAGGCCTGGGATGGGGGTTGAGGCTGGGGGTAGGAAGACCCACTTCTGATGATTTATGGCTGATGGGGCTCCTTTCTGCCCCCAGAGATTTCAGATATTATCTCCTAGTCTATCTTGGGAACCACTTTCAGCTGTTTTCTCTATTCAAACACTCCCTAACGGTCTTATTCATTCTTATAGTTCTAATTGCCATGTTTGCTGACTCTCAGATCTGTACCCTTGGTCGAGCCTCTGTCTTGAAACCCAGATCCTTGTAGCCAATCTCTGTACCCAGTGCCCACTGGACATTTCAATCTATGTATCCTCTTGATACTTCAAGCTCAATGTTCCCCAAAATAAAGCCCACTCTTCTGTCTCCTTTGCCGTTCCCCACTCTTTGATTGTGTGCTCCAGATCAAGCTGGCTGTGAAGAGGCCCAGCATATGTAGTTCTTCCAGGCCGAAACTCCCTCTAACATTTCCCTCCCAGTTCCCTCTGCCCAGTTTCCATCTACTCAGCTATAAGATGGCATTTCTTTTATTCCAGGAAGCTGCCACCAAATCCTTAGACCAGGCTGCGCCCCTGGCTGCACACTTTCATCCAACCTTGACCTGCTCTTCAGTTTATTACCATCTTGTCTATGTTCGTACTCAGTCATGTCCATCTCTCTGTGATCCTATGGACTGTAGCCCATCAGGCTTCTCTGTCCGTGGGGTTTTCCAGGCCAGAATACTGGAGTGAGTTGCCATTTCCTCCTCCATGGGATCTTCCCAACCCGGGGATGGAACCCATGGCTCCTACATCAGCAGCACATTCTTTATCCACACCATGGTCAGGATTCAATTAATTGTGGACTTTTTCTTCTAATGACTGCACCTACTGCTAGCAGAAACCCCGCTGCCTGATTGCAGGGCTCCTTTCTACCTTGTTTACTGCTCTGTCCCCAGGGTCTGGTATATGGTACCTGGCATACTATAGGCACTTAATAAAATACGTGTGGACTGACTGAATGTATGAATCCTGTTGCTCCATTACTTAAAATCCTTCAAGCTGGCAGGCTTCAAGATAAAGGCCTGTATGTCCCACATGGGATCTGGGGCCCACAATCTGAAGCCTGTCTACATTTCTTCCCACCCTCATTCTATCAGTCCGGTATAATAAGAGTTCAAGTTTTAGCATCAGATGGCCTGGGTTCAAATCACAGCTGTGCCACTTACTAGTCATTTTCCTGGGAAATTACTAATAGTTTTACTACCAATTTCTTTTTATTTTACTTACTGATTATTTTCCTTGGGAAAACTGGTGAAGCTTTTGGTGCCTCATGTTTCTCATCTATTAAACGGGAATAGTAATAGTACTTACCTGGTAGGCTTGTGAATATTAAAGTTAATTTTACTGGACTTCCCTGGTGGTACAGTAGATAAGAATTCACCTGCCAATGCAGGGGACATAGGTTCAATCACTGGTCTGGGGAGATTCCACACGCCAAGGAGTAACCAGGCCAGTGTGCCTGCCACAAGTACTGAAGCCTGCATACTATAGAGCCTGAGATCCGCAACTACTGAGCCCACAGGCTGTGCCTGGACCCCATGCTCTGCAACAAGAAAAGCCACTGCAATGAGCAGTCTGCACGCTGCAACTACAGAGCGGCCCCCATTTCCCGAAGCTAGAGAAAGCCTGTGAGGAGCAACGAAAACCCAGCACAACCAAAAATAAATGAGTAATAAAAATTAAAGTAAAATTAACTTTACTTATTCATCAACATTACATATAGGATACATGTATACATATGTGTATATGGATTTATATGTATCAACATATGTTGTACATATACTGCACATACATGCATGATATGTGCATGTGTTAATGATATTTATTAATTAATTTGCACATGTATATGTATATATGAATTGATTTACAAAAATTCTGTGTGTGTGCACGTGCAAAGTGCTTACACCAGTGCCTGGCACATGCTATGCTCCTTTCCTATCACACCCTCCCACACTCAGTGCTTAAATCAGACTGAGTCAGTTTTGGTCCCACAGTGCACCATGACTTCTCCCTCCCCTCTGGGCCTGGAATAGCCTCATACCCTCCTGCCCTCATGACCCAGGTCAGGTCACCACCTTTGGGGTGCCTTGGGTCACCCTCTCTCCATCTGGTGGAGAGATGGCTCATCAAGGACTCCATGTAACTCCTTTCTTATCTTCTGCCATCAATGACTGTGAGCTCCCTGAGGGCAGGGTTTGTGTTTCATTGCTTTGTATCCTGCATCGAGCACAGTGTCCTGGCTCCAGCAGTGCTCTAGAAATATTTGCTGAACAAATGCAAACAATCAAAATGATTTATAGACAGGGCTTGTGTATACATATGTACATGTGGGCCAACGACCCCTGTGGAGGGCCTGGGTGGTCCACAGGAGAGGAAGGAGGGCCATGGTATGAAGGGAGAAGCTCCTCTATTTCTGAGGGTAAGGGTTGGGTGGAAGGGACAGTGCTAACAGAGGAGTGTGTCCACCTTTCCATGTCAGTGTCCCCTGGTGCTATTGGTAGTGGTAAAGAACCCACTTGCCAATGCAGGAGATGTAAGAGATGTGGGGTCAATTCCTGGGTTGGGAAGATTCCCTGGGGGAGGAAATGGCAACCGACTCCAGTATTCTTGCCTGAAAAATTCCATGGACAGAGGAGCTTGGTGGGCTATGGTCCATAGGGTCACAGAACTAGACACAGTTGAAGCAACTTAGCACACTCACACGTCGTGGGCACATTTTGCAGTTATGGCTGCAATGTTCTACATATTGCAGTGGTTGTAGCTTTGCTACTAATTCGACTGTGATCTTGGAAAACAACTTCTCAAAAATTCAGTTCTCTTATCTATAAAGGAGACCCAATCAGCTGTCTTGGGGTGAAATTAGCTGCATTCCCTTCTACTTTGCTTCCCTAGTAGCTCAGCTAGTAAGGAATCCACCCACAATGCAGGAGAATCTGATTTGATTCCTGGGTGGGGAAGATCTGCTGGAGAAGGGATAGGCTACCCATTCCAGTATTCTTGGGCTTCCCTGGTGGCTCAGCTGGTAAAGAATCCGCCTGCAATGTGGGAGACCTGGGTTTGATCCCTGGGTTGGGAAGATCCCCTGGAGAAGGAAATGGCTACCCACTCCAGTATTCTGGTCTAGAGAATTCCATAGACTATATAGTCCATGGGGTCACAAAGAGCTGGACACGACTGAGTGACTTTCACTTCACTTCTACTGCATAACTCACTGCTTTTAACTGTGTCTGTTCTGATTGTGCAATGTCCATGCCTTTCTATTTGTTAATTTTTGAACATTCACCCTGACCCCTAACTACATAATAAGTATAAATGTAAGGTTATTTCCTTTTTATGTTCTATTTATTAAACATTAGTTATTTGCATACCACGTTCCGGTTTATCCTGTATTCACATTTTACCTATACTACTTTCTGGCTAAGTCTTTTTATATAAATTGACTTGCTTTTTTGTTTATATCCATTTTAGTCTTGTTCTAAAACACAATATTTTTTAAAATCATGAATTTTTTAGGCAAATGGTACTTTTTAAATACACATGAAAATATATACACAACTGTTATAGTATTCCGGAGAAGGCAATGGCACCCCACTCCAGTACTGTTGCCTGGAAAATCCATGGACGGAGGAGCCTAGTAGGCTGCAGTCCATGGGGTCGCTGAGGGTCGGACACGACTGAGCGACTTCACTTTCAGTCTTCACTTTCATGCATTGGAGAAGGAAATGGCAACCCACTCCAGTGTTCTTGCCTGGAGAATCCCAGGGACGGGGAGCCTGGTGAGCTGCCGTCTATGGGGTCGCACAGAGTCCCACACGACTGAAGCGACTTTTTCACCTGTCCACCATCCTTTTGGGTACAGGTATGCACGCTACTCTTTGGGGATCTCATAGACCAGTGGTTCTCAAAGAGTGATCCCTGGACCAGCGACACCAACATCTTCTGGGGACTTGCTAGAAATGTACATTCTCCAGCCCCACCCTGGATGTAATGAGTCTGAATCTATGAGAGTGAGGCCAGCAAGCTGCGTTTCGACAAGCCCTCCAGGTGACACTCTCAAGACTGGGAAGAGCTGTTGGAGACCTTTCTGGGCTCCCATGAGCTTCTACACAGAAGTTCCTAACTCAGACCCTTTCCTGAGGCCCAGCTCAGCCCCGCCTCCTCCAGGGCCGTTCACTTGTCCTTGTTCAACCACCGAGACTGGGAACAACCACAAGAGCACACACCTGCCTTTCCTGCAGCTCACGTGGCAGGATCCCCCAGAGGCAGCTTCTTCTGGTACAATTTCCTTCCCACTTCTACTGTTTCCCAACCTTTCAGGCACTGAGTTGATTAAATTCAGAGGCAGAAATAGGTCAAACCCTCTGTTCCATACAAACTAATTACCTTCTCTGTCTTCCTCGTTCTGTCCTGTGAGGTAGGGGAGTCCTTGCTGCTCTTTCACCCAGCTTGATCCTCCATGTGGTCGACAGCATTCTCCACTAGGCAGGGCACAAGGCCCCTAGTTGTCCACAGAAGCTTGAAGACACTTTCTTGTCCTTTGACCAGCGGCTCGGACCTTGGAGAAAGAAGCATAGGACCTTGTAAGGATTTGGTTTTGCTCAGCCAGTGATGCTACGGCAAAGCCACCGCTGTTTCCTTCAGGGTTTTTTCCCCTCTGTTCTCCATGTGCACTCACTCTCTCCTTTGCTGACTTCAGCTATTTTGTAGCTTCAGCTGTTGAAGAAGCTTGAACCCATGTGTGCAATCCCCACCTCCCAGAGAAGCTCTCATTCTGCAATTTCCGGGCTAGCCCCGTCCTCTGCACCTCACAGCCAGCAATTGCAAAGCTGAATCTATCACCTCTGTGGAGAGGAAGAAAACCTTTTACCTTTAACCTTCTAAAGTCTCAGCAGGGCCCCTGCGGGCAAAGAAATGGATTAGTGAGAAAAACACAAGCAAGTTAATTCCCAGGAGTACCTTGTGTATGTGGACATGCGAGAAACCCAAGAAAAAAGAAAAAGTAACTCTCTAAGAGGTGGCTTAGAATTCAGGCTGAAATACCATCTTCATATTCACTAAAAAAAAAAAAAAAAAAATGGGTGTGGGGAAGGCCAGTCATGGGGACAACAGCAGGAAAGGCAGGGTTGTTTGTGATGCAGATTTAAATCGCTGCCTTCTCCTTGGATAAGAGTTTCTAGTGGTTTAGGGTCACCCTTCTCTTCCTGATACAGAGAGGGAGACACCCTTACAAATGGAGAGTTCCTTTATAAATATAGAGCTTATCCGGTATCTGCTGTTTTTAAAAAATAACCAGCTGAAATAATCCTTATACCAAAGGGGCGCTGTCCGTAATGAACTTGCTCTCTTGCATTTCCCATCTCAGCTAATGGAACCAAAGTCTCCTGCAGCATCCAGGCTAGAGAACCCTCCCTCTTCCTGACCTCCTGCCCCCCCATTTGGGGTGCTGTCCAGGGCGTGGTGATCCTGCCTCTTCCTCTGGAATCTTTCCTCCCCTCCATCCACAGCCACTTTCTAAGGGAAGGCCCTCGCTCTGTTTTTGTTATTACAGCTTCCAAACTGGAGTAGAATTCTAAATAGCAAGTAAAATCATTAGCACATTTAGCACTTGGCTGCTAAAAGTTTTTCAGGGGCTTCCTACCACCTAAAAGATCAAGTTCAACACCTTTGCAAATAAGGCCAGCCCCAGACTTCCTTTCCTGCCTGTTCGCAAAGCACACTGGACGTGCTGGGAGCTTTCTGGCCTTCAGGCCTGGGACGCTTTCCGGCAGCCTGCCCCTTCCCATCACCCCTGGGATCCCAGGTCTCCCGTCAACCCTGTGCAGGCTCCCTGACTTTTCCCTGCACCCAGCCGAGCCTCGGCTCTGTCCTCAGCACCTTCGGGATCTCTTCAGTGAGGGCAGGGCCTCTGCAGAGGAGAATGGGGTGGTCTCTCATTCACCCTGACCCACTTGGGGCCCAACGCACATACTCCTATCAAATCGGCACTCACACAGCCTCTAGACATTAACCTTTTTCCTGACAGGTGCTGGGGGAGGAGAAACTTCCCCAGGGACATCTTGGGGTGCCTGGCTGGGTCTGAAACTTAAACTGAGAAAGACAGATTAACAGGAGGGGAGCATACAAATTAAAATAAAATTTTAAAAAATGTATGTGGGATTCCTCACCAGAGAATGAAGACTCAAAGAAGTGACCAGAGTAGGAAATGTTTATATTTTTCCGCCAATTAAACAGTAAATGTGTGCAGAATTAACAACACAAAGGAGATTGGACTAAGGATGTTTCAAGGAGGCCCAGGTAACCCTTATCTTCTTTAACAAGGATAAGGGTTCCTTTAACAAGGTTTGTTTAGAGATTCCTCTGGTGCCCTCTATGGGCTGATAAGAGTCTATATCCAGTAAAAGGAGAATTTTATTTCCGGTCTTCAGGCAAACCAGGGAGAGCTTTTCCTGGGTTTGCAACTTCTTAATTGCCTTCAGCTCAAAATAATTTTTTATGTCAGAGGAATATTTTGGGGTGACACGGTCTGGTTTTTTTTTTTTATCAGCTCTAGCTCCCTTGTACTTGCAGAGTGCCTACCTCCAAGCATGAGTTAGTAACAAAGTTCCCTTCACCCCCAAAGAAATGTGGAAACTCAGAGCAGCCCCAACATTTTGTCTGGAGTCACAGGGGCATTAGGCATGTCCACCTCCCACCCACACTAGGCCTCTTAGAAGACACTCACTATCTTAAGACGTGTGAACGAAAAATGTTGCTTGCCATGGGAGTAAAGAAAGGACGTTACAGCTATCAAGGCCACTAAAGCCGCCACCAAGAACAGGATACTGGCCCTAGATAGCTGAGGTGCCTACCAAAGAAATGATTTAAGTGAGCCCAGACTCTCACTTGTTCCCATACAAAGAAAAGTGCTAAATTCATTAACTTGAGATATCTAAGTTTTTTTTTTTTTAATTAACAGTAATCTTTTGAAATTCCAACTACCTGGTCTTTGTTGCAAAAACTCCTGGTTTCTCCCTTACCTCTTTGAAGCAGTCCTTCAGAGTTGAGAGACTGAGTCCTGGGCTTAAGTACTGTTTTGCCTGCCAAATAAAACAGAATTCTCAACTTTTAGGTTCTGCTTTTTTTTTTTCAGTCAGCCTAGAACCCAAACTAGCAATCCCCCAACCCGTCTACATTAACAAGTCAGTTTCATTAGCATAATTTTACTAGTCCAGAGACTCTTACGTTGGAAAAGCGAGTTGCAAATCTTTTGTTTCATTGCAGAAATTTCTGGCAAGTCTCAAGTCATCAGCAGACAGTGTAAATTTACATTCCTAGACTCGCCTTACATTTTTGTAGCCCACAATCTTAATCTGTTATACCACAAATCTGTTATAGTGTCTCTCAGTCCTAATCAGGCCTCTCTGATCTGCCTTCAACCAGGCCTCAAAGAATTATTAAAACAGACCTTGCCCTTCCCTTATCAAGACACTATCAGCCTTCCTTACTGGTAAACGGTAATGAACACAGCTTTGCCATAGTAACAGGTCTTTTGAAAGTCAGCATTCAACAGGCCTGTGTGTACTCCAGGCCTCTGCAACCTAACTAGGGGTTTGTTAGTTTGCATTCAATGTGAGTTTTATTCTCTCACCAAGTTCTGTTTCTTCAGTTAATGCCTGCGTGCTGTGAAAAACTTGGCCAGGCATGGAGACAATCCCCCCAAATGGCTTTGTTTCTAGATGAAAATCGGCCTCTGGCGTCTTCCTGGCAGCAAAACCCACCTGCAGCTTGTGAATGTGACGATGAGGTGCCTTCTGAGAACTGACCAGCAGAGGGTGCTCTTGAGAAAGAAGAATCCTGTGGAAGCGTCTTGTTAGGGACCGGAAAATTCCCACACAGGAGGCACCAGTTAATTTTAATTATTGTAATTAATGGTAAATGCAAGCGGAGCTTCCACAGGACATAAACCCAGAACAGCTAAGGAATGAGAGAGGTGCCAAAGTCAGGAAACCCAGGAGGAGAACCTACCCAAAGTGGTGCTTAGATGAGAATCTGAAGCCTCCAATAGGGTTTTGCCTTCTTACCAACATCCCTGCAATAACAGAATTTCCTCCCAAGTAATTCTGAAACTTGCCATATTTAGGTCATGTCGTGTTGAACTCCTTCAAAACTACTTACTCTGGGTTCCTGGGGAATTATTCTCAACATTCAAACTGAAAGTGACTCTAAGCCAGAAGTTGGCAAACGTTTTCTGGTAATAATAGGCATTTTCACTTCTGTAGGCCATATAGTTTCTGTCACAACTTCTCAGATCTGCTATTGTAGCTCAAAAGCAGGTACAGAAAATATAAAATGAGTGGGCATGGTTGTATTTTAATGAAACCTAATTTATGGACCCTGAAATCTAATTTCATATAATTTTTATGGGTCACAAATATAATTTTTCTTTTTTTCCAACCATTTAAAAATGCAAAAATAATTTTTAGCTTATAGCCATAAAGCACTCTGCCAGGTTTTTCCCACAGACTGTGGTTTTCCAACTCCTGCTTTAAACTATCTCTTGACTTAAATTTTGGACTCCATCTGTAA
>NW_011494746.1:3097259-3099607 GCF_000754665.1 Bison bison bison | reverse complement strand
CTCCATCTGTAATTTCTACATCTCTCTGAGAGAATATCTTTGTAAAATTTTTTCCCTGGGACCCCATCTAGAAATATTCAGCCTCCAAGAAAGAGGAAGGAAACAAACACCTCTTTGAGGTCCTACTATGTCTATTACTGAGCATAGAGATGTTGAAAATACAGAGGTTATTGAAAACACATAATTCTCAAGGTTCAACAAAACTAACTGCTCTTTTCTGGTGTTAATATTGACTGCAAAGTGCAAATTTTGCCAGAGAGGCTCTGCCGGATCAGTACTGAACTAGGGGAGAGAGCAAAAGTGGAGCCTGATACACCAAGGTTTGAACCTAAACAGACCCTTAGAGATTGAGATCTTGGGTGTGTGTATGACAACTTCTTCAGCTTCTCTTTCTTCATCTGTAAATTGAAAGATACTATTACCTATCTGATGGGGCTTTAAGGAGAATGTCAAGAACCTGAAACACTGTAGGCACTAAAATAGATGGCAGCTTTTATCACCCAGAAGACAGCGATGAACCCTAAGAAATACCTAAATATCTCCGTATGAGAGCTAGGGTGAGATCCAGTTTTAGTAGTGGGTTATATGATGTCTTAGTCTATTCAAGCTACCCTACCATAGAACACAGCAGCCCATTTGGGCTGAATACATTGACTGGATGAATTATAAACAACAGAAATCTGTTTCTCAGAGTTCTGGAGGTTGGAAGGTCCAAGATCAAAGTGCCAGCAGATTGGCTGTTTGGAGAGAACCTGCTTCCTGGGTCTTAGACAGCTGTCTTTTCTCTTCATCTTCACACTGGTGAAAGGGATGAGGGAGCTCTGGGGTTTTGTTTATAAACTAACCCTGTTCATGAGGGTTATACCCTCATGACTTAATCATCTCCCAAAGACCTCACCTCCAAATACCAACACATTGGACCTTAGATTTTCAACATATGAATTTGAAGGGAACACAAACATCCAGTCTACAGCACATGGTAATAGAGATGGATTGAAAGAGCCTTTTGAGAGCAGTTGTTGTGTTAGTCAGACTCTGCAACCCCATGGACTGGAGAGCAGGGTACACACCAAGTCCCACTTTTTTCTTACTCAGATTAGCTCAGTGGCTGGCATCTAAAGGGATCTCAACTGTAGGGGAAAACTTGTGCTTCATTGGAAAGCACACTCCTCTGGGTTTATCCCATCCTGGTTCCCAGGGGCTCTGTCCCTTTCCTTGCCTTTGAGATATTTTAGGACTCCATGAGTTGTAGGTAACTGATAGCAATGTAAAATAGCTCTTAGTTAGACAGACAACTACAGTCTGTCTAGAGGAGGTTCAATTCACTTCTCTCCCTGTTTGTGAAAGAGGCTAATTTTATATCCATTGCAAATCCACTTCAGTATTCTTGATCTGTAAATGTCTCTGACTTTTGCTTTTAACCTACTATAACATTGGCCTCATTTCCTTATCAACAATGAGTTAAATCTTTGCCACGTGTTTCTTTTACACCTGCCTGACAGTCATGATTCTACCTGTTTTTAGGTAGAAAATTATCTCTTAACATGCTGTTTAATTGTAAAATTGAATTCAGGAATGTTTTCCTAGAAAACATTTGAACAGTATCCAAGGGGACAACCTACAACACTTTTGTCTCCCCCTTTTGAATCAAATCATCATCTCTCTTCTTATATTCTACTCACAACTCTGCTAGGAAATAGTGATATGATTTTAAATGATGTTTAAGATTTCCCACCTGCCAAATAAGGAGTTGGACTAGAAAACTGTTGATAAGGCAACATTAAACTTTATGGTCTAAGGACTCTGTTTCACTTTTAAAAATTATTGACAACCTCCTTGAATTATGAAGAATTTGGTTTAGGTGGATTATATCTATTGCTATTTACCATATTAGGGATTAAAACTTAAAATTTTTAACTTATGCATCTATTAATTAATTGAAAATAATAATAACAAACCCATTACATGTTAACATACATAACTTTGTTGTCCAAAATAAAAAACAAATACATAATGAGAAGAATGGCTTTGTTTTTCTTATTTTGTTTTACAATTTTGAAAATCTTTTTAATGATTGACTTAATAGAAGACTGCTAAATTCTATGTGTGTGTTTGCCCTCAGTCTGTTGTGACATCGATATCTTTTTTTTAAGTCACTCAGTCATGTCCGACTCTTCGTGACCCCACGGACTACACAGTCCATGGAATTCTCCAGGCCAGAATACTGGAGTGGGTAGCGTATCCCTTCTCCAGCAAATCTTCCTAATCCAGGAATCAAACCAGGGTCTCCTGCATTGCAGGCAGATTCTTTACCAACTGAGCTATCATGGAAGCCCCATCAATATCAT
>NW_011494746.1:3057461-3097159 GCF_000754665.1 Bison bison bison | reverse complement strand
AAAAAAAAAAAAAAGACATTAAGCACGATATCTTTTTTTTAAGTCGCTCAGTCATGTCTGACTCTTCGTGACCCCATGGACTACACAGTCCATGGAATTCTCCAGGCCAGAATACTGGAGTGGGTAGCGTATCCCTTCTCCAGCAAATCTTCCTAATCCAGGAATCAAACCAGGGTCTCCTGCATTGCAGGCAGATTCTTTACCAACTGAGCTATCATGGAAGCCCCATCAATATCATGGAGCCTCTCAAATATCCACCCTACATTCATGAATGAGAATAACTACTACTAACATCTTAGTATTAGCATGAATGAGAGCAACTCACACCCTAGTATTATTATAAAAATAATTTTGCAGACCCCCTGAAAGGCTCTCAGGAACCCCTATGAGTTCCTGGAACACTCTTTGAGAACTGCTGCTGTGAAATAAATGGCGATAACCTGCAGGAGGACGTGGTGATTTTCGGCAGTGGGATGTACAAGTACCTCATGCTGACCTCTTTCTTAGATGACAGTTTGCTTTTGCAAGCCTTATAGAACAGTAAATTTTCCTCCCATGTGTGCAGATGCCAGAGCAGCACTGACTGCTGATCTGTGCTGGGATTCTGTGTTCCTAGTCTGAGTGGGATACTGCATATTCTTGGAGTAGGGACAGGAAATGGCGTGGGGGTTGGGGGGAGGAAATGAGCACCATTCTCATCCTTTCCCAAAGACATACTGGGTGAGACCTTGAAGCTACTACATTGCAAGAGCCCTTGGCTGGACTTTTCGCCATTGAAACGCCTGGAAGCCTCCACTGCCACTCAGACCCTGCTTCTGACAATTGGAGGGTCACTGGGCTCTGAGATCACAGGGGAGCAGCTGCTGGAAGGGAAGGGATTTTCCCTCTCCTGAAAGCCCTAGGAAAAGAAACACTCCAGAACTTCCCTGTTACAAACAGTCTTTTTGGTTCTCTTTGCAAAGGCTTCCCCATACCAGGAAATATTTTCTGAGCCAGGTGAATACTTCCTAGGTACCAAATGACTACAGTGAAGAAAAGGCAAGTATCGTCAAGAAAGAATTCACTGATTTCTTCATTCCAAAGTGGTGATTCAGGGGATTGAAGTTTACAAACAATCTGCTTATTCTATAAATAGGAGCAGATTCAGAACTTTTTTTTTATCACCTCCCTCTGATGCTCTTGTATTCTAATGTGTATTATAGTAACTGGGAGTTAAGTTTCTGGAATTAAGACAGATTTAGGTTCATGTCCTCAATTTCCCACTTAATAACAGTGGGAACTTTGGGAAATGTCGACTGGTCTAAATTTCAAATTCCTCACCTATAAAATGGGAATGAATTTGTCTGAATTGCCCTAATGCAGAGTCTGAGTGCAGATAACTCATTGGGACTGGTGGTGAGAGTGATCTCAGAAAGCAGAAATGAAAGAGGTAAGAAAATGAAACAGATAACGAGGAAAAAACCAATATGATGTATTATTAGGTTGGTTACTAGCCTGGTCAATCGAGACTCAGGTCTGCCCAAGACCCTCTGAGAGATCCTACAAAATGTACCCCTAAATTAGCCTCTGACAGGGGAGCACCTCATCCCTCACTGGTTGAGGATTATCTCTGAGGGCAATTCACTCCCATCCCCACTCCAGGGAAGGAGGAGTCTCTACTGCAGCTGCAGCTGTAGTCAGAAGTGGGTCACTGGATATGACATGAGGCAAGAAAGATGCCTGCTATGGGAGATCAATAATCTCCATGTCACAGAGTTATTGTGAGAATTAAATGCAATTATGTCTACACGATGTTTAGTATCATGCTTGGCACATAGTTAAGTGCTTAATAAGTGTTCACTTTACTGTTGCTGCTGCTGTTATTATTATCATTGTCATCATGGTTATTATCACTGTACTTCTTCGAATGAAAAAGACAGGGGTAAGTTTATGGCTTAGAGGACTCCAGGAATGATAGATTATCCACAGCCTGTCTCTTTCATACCATGATTTACTGTGACCTATGGCCAATTATTATGAATTATGTGGTTTATTACAGTATTTTTAATTTTTTCCTTTGTGTGTGTGTGTTGTCATCAAAATTTGGGCACAAAGGAAAGGCATATTCTGTCCATTGCATGGGGTGGAAGAAAGGTTGTTGACAATTGCTCTGGAGCAGCATTTGCTAATAGGACTTCCTGAATGTAGGGAATGTCCTGTGTCTCTGCTGTCCAATAGACTGGTCACTGGCCGCACATGGCTGCTGGGGACTTGAAATATGGTTAATGTGCAGAGAAACTGAATATTTCATTTTACTCAATTCTAGTTAATTTAAATCTAAAAAGCCACAAGGAAACAACAAGGACCCTGCATATCACAGGGAGTTATACTCAGTATCTTATAATAACTTACATTGGAAAAGAAACTGAAAAAGAACATATATATATATATATATATAATTGAATCACTTTACTGTACACTAGAAACTAATACAACATGGTAAACCAACTATACTTCAGTTTTTGAAAAGGGCCACAAGTAGACATGGTGGAGGGCAATTAAAAGACTGTTCTCAGGAGAAGCTGAATGGACCCTCCCTAGAAAGCTGAGTGCCGAAGAATTGATGCTTTTGAACTGTGGTGTTGGAGAAGACTCTTGAGAGTCCCTTGGACAACAAGGAGATCAAACCAGTCCATTCTGAAGGAGATCAGTGTTGAGTGTTCATTGGAAGGACTGATGTTGAAGCTGAAACTCCAATACTTTGGTCACCTGATGTGAAGAGCTGACTCATTTGAAAAGACCCTGATGCTGGGAAAGATTGAGGGCAGGAGGAGAAGGGGACGACAGAGGATGAGATGGTTGGGTGGCATCACCGGCTCAACGGACATGAGTTTGGGTAAACTCTGGGAGTGGTGATGGACAGGGAGGCCTGGCGTGCTGAGGTCCATGGGGTCGCAAAGAGTCGAACACGACTGAGCGACTGAACTGAACTGAGAGCTTAAATTAAGGCAATGTAGTCAGCACCATTTCCTCTGGCCCCGGGGCCCACAAGGGCCCCCAAATCTCACTTCCAGGTTGGAAAGTAGTGGTATCTTTTAGGCCAAGGGGCTGCTAGCTAAAAAGGATGAAGTTGTGGGGTCATGGAGCCGGCACCAATTGGGGAGGAGAGGTCACATTGACTTTCGTGGGGGTGGTGGGGGCACGCTTCCTTCTCAGCTGCCTCTGGGAAGCTCACAACAAGACTGACTTTTATAGCTGTGTCTCTGCCTCGTCCCACTTCTCTGCAGACATCTGCCCTGTGCTCAATCCATCAGCCATCACTGCTGAGTACTGCCTGTGTCCCCAACTGCTGAGCTAGGTGCTGAGGAGGATTAAAGAGACACCTGCCCAGCTGGCGTTCTCTGCTCCCTAGTGACAGTTGACCCAGAGAGACAAGATTCTCATATAATAAGCCATTAACTCCAACATCACCTTCTGTGGCTGGTGATCCACCTCTGCCCTCCTCCCCTCTGCTTTCTGTGTCTGAGAACTTCTCACCATGACTGGTAATTACTGTTTACTTGTCTACTTTGCCCACTAAAGCACGAGTTCCACAAAGGCAGGGCCTGTGGGGTCTGCCTCAAATACTGGTCTGTTCAGTGATGATGACAAGGGCAACAGGATTTGAGCGAGGAAGGAGGTAAGCATTCCCTGAAGTCGTTCACAGGCAGCATCAAATTCAGACTGGGCTTGAAACTGAAAGAGATTTTTTTACTGGAGGAGCTGAGTAATGGCATTCCTGAGGGGGTAACATCATAAGCAAAGGCATGGAGCTAGGGTTGAAGATGCTGTATTTATAGGATACAGGATGAACCAGAGCAGAGTTTAGAAAACAAAGTAGGAATAGCCGGGTGGCCTTGACTCCCCAGGGCCTTACCAGTCAGGCAGTTGCGTGTGGACCGGAGAGGCTGATAAAGAGCTCCATGAGCCAGATTACTCTGGGTGGCTGCATGTGGGGAGGCCTAAGTTACCTCAGTGAGTCTGGCAAGATGTGATTGGTACCAGTTATTTTTGCCTTTAATCTTCAATCTCTGATTCTCTAGCACAAGTGCTTCAGCTTTCTGGGACCCACTGTCCTGCCTGTGTGCTTAGGTTCACAGATGGCTGGGCACATGAACCAGATCCAGCCAATAAAAATCTTAGGAAGTGTTTCAGGGATACAGCCAGGAACTTTTGCTGGTGTTGCTATGATCTTTCTTCTGTGATTAATAAATGGGTGAGATGTGAGTCTGGAGCTGCAGAAACTATTCTGAATCTGCAGGGGAAGAGTCTGTCTAAGAGTTAAACCAGCACAGAGCAAAGCAGAGACAAGGGAATGAGACAGACATCTGATGGTATCATCTGAGCACCTGGATTCAGCCGAGCCTGAAGTGGGTCTGTTTCTGAGCTCTCCAGTGATTAGCCAGTTTCAGCTAGATTTCAGCCACTTATAACCAGAGGAGAGTCCTGATTAATGAATGCTCAGGGGTAAGTAGGATGGCTTAGAGTGGGAGGAGATGAGAGTCAGAGTGGCTATACCAGTGGCTGGACATGAGGCATTGAGGGTCTAAACCATGGCACCCTGGGGTAGAGAGAAAAGGCAGAGAGTCAAGAGCAGGAACCATCTAGACTTTTCCTTTCTTTGAGAGTTGTGCAAGCAGGGTCCAGTGATGACCACCTCTTCCTTCATGATGCCCTTCACCTGCTCTTTTTCATTTGGCTTAGACAACTGTGCGAGGCAAGTGAATCAGGTACGCTGCCCCCATTTCTTAGCATGGAGAGGTTAAAGGACTCGGCCAAGATCACACAAACTCTGGGGCCCCGTTCCTGTTTTCCAGCTGACCGTGGATGGGCTCTTGCTTGCCTACAGTATGAACCAAGGTCACCGGCCACCATCTTTCCATCACCTAATGAAGAAGGACACCCTGCCTCCAGGCCTCTTTTATCATGGACATGGAGAAACATAGGAATTGTTACTGAGGAAAGGCCTGGGAGCCCGTGACCCCCTTCATTAAAAATAAATTCTGCCTGAATCTCCTGGTTCTAAATAGAAGAGAATGTAGATTTGGGGCAGAACCGAAGGGGAAGGGATTTCCCTTGGCAAATTATTTGCAATTTGTGGATTGGAGCTGACCCAGCTCCAATTCCCACGTCACTGTGAGTGCATTCTAAAATGTGAGCAGCTTATTAAAGAACCAGAGCTGGAGGCGATCCTCCCCCGGGGCTCAGTGGAACAGGAGCAGAGTTAAAACCCACCAGCTTCCTCCTCCCAGTCTCACATCCAGGAACGGCCGAAATTCTCAGCCACGGTTCACTCTAGGGCGACCACTTCCTGCAGCTGTGGGAACAAGAGCCAGCATGTTGACAGTGAGTGTGTGCCTTTCGTGAGGCATGATGAAAAGCCAGCTGTCGTGAGTACTTAAATCAGTGGTCCTCAGACTGTAGCATGCAACCGTGCACGGTCTTAAGTGCCATTGCCAGCAATTCTGAACTAGCCATAGGCTTTCCAAGTGATTCTGAAGCAGGGGATCCAGAGACCACAGTCTGAGAAACAGTGATGAAGTAAACAAATGCACAAACTCCAGGTGGCCCCTTCATCAGAGGTTCAAAGATGCTTTTGTTGCAGGCACACTTCCTGAGGTCCAGCATCTTCTCCAGGCAAGAATACTGGAGTGGGTTGCCATTCCCTATTCCAGGGGATATTCCTGACCCAGGGATTGAACCCGGGTCTCCTGCATTGCAGGCAGATTCTTTACCCTCTGAGCCACCAGGGAAGCCCCTGCTTCTTACTCACAGGGCCTATTACTCACTGGCATAATTTGGGGGACATACAGAAGGCTTTCTTGATTGAGAATATCTCCAAGGAGCCATGAATCTAGAGTCCTGAGCATTTATCTTCTCTACTGATTCTTTTATTTTTTTTTTTTATTTTTTTATTTTTCTACTGATTCTTTTAAACCATGAGCAGCTTACGGAGAACAGCACGTTCTCTGTTCAATTATTATTATTTTTTTTGTAAAGGAAAAATCCCTGTGTGACATACCCATAGGATGTTCAAGTGTAAATGCAGCTCATCTGTCTTCATAGTTCAGCCTGCCAGTCTGGACTCTTCCCTGTATCTTTTCTCTGTCCCCAGGCACTATTCCCTGGGAGAAAGGCTTTTCAAGAGCCTCATGTGAGTTTTTGCCTCCTTGGGTGCCTTTATTAACAAACCCTAAAGAAAATCCATGGGTTTCTATTTCCTCATCCACCTTGTTATGTGTTATCATCCTTCCCAAATTAACCATAGAATCGCTGTGTGAGGTGGTCCACAGGCTTTCACAATAAAATCAACTGCATATGGAAATGAATCTGAAAATTCCATTTATTAAAACAAATACATTGTCTATGAGGGGGTGAAAGTGTACACATCACATTCAGGTTTTTCTGCTTTAACATTTCTGTATTTCTCTCTCTTTGAAAGATATACTCCATAGATCTTATATAGGAAAAAATGTGAACAGTTGTAGGGCTGGGAAAACATTAATGTATATGTATAATAATTCACCATTGCCAGGAGCAGCTAGAAGCAAATATTAAAAAAAAAAAAAGTACAAAAAAATTCCATAAGATAGCCTGCTTGATTTCTCAAAATTCTTTTTGTGATTATAAGTATACAGAGAAATGGTTTTAAATTTTTCCTTGGTAAGCAATCTCTTTCAAATATTATGAGCAAAGTTAGCCTCAGTTCAAAGTACTTACTCACAAGCTCTGACTTAAATAGCACTTGGTTTAAAATTGAAAGAAAAAAAGAAGAAAGATTTAATACTGAGGATGATACAAGATTGGTTTTTTCCTTAATAGAGTCTGCATTCTAAGTAGAGGGTTATTATTACTGTTTAATGAATTTCATGGCAGATTTTTCATTACTACCCAATATATACATAAATTAGGGCCTTGACTAATTAAGCTAAGCTTTCCTATTAGTCACCCCTTAAGATAAAATTATGCTGGTGAAAATGATTGTTAAATTTCTAAAAGAATTAAAACTCATTAGAGGCATAAGTAATCAAAAGATTATTTCCCCATTAACAAGTAAAAATACCAATAAGTTAAAACTCACATAAAAACTCTGGGATTATAATTCCCTTTTATAGGACATGAAATTATGAATGAGCCAAACATTTTTCTTAAACTTAATTTCAGAATACCTGTGTATTTTCTGCCTTCTTTCTTCCTTAATAAACAAGGTCACATGCAGTTTGACACTGCCTTAACTTTTAATTAACAGAGCTGTATTCCTATGAGTTTTAATTCCATTTTAACTGCTCCAAAGATCTAGCTTTACATGAAAATATAGAGACTCCTTCTGAGAAAAATAAATGGTGTGGATTATAAAAAATATCAGGGTCTTACAATGATGCTTTAATCACCACCAAAGAGTGCTTTATTCACACTTGTTTTTATGTGAACACATATTCAATTCATGTTTTGGCTTATTTTAAAAATATGGTTGGGTTTTAGTTGATTCCACAGTATTAGTAAGCCAATGGTACAATACTATAGTTTAACACTCTGCCAGGGTTTTTCCCCCACTAAATCTTCATCAGAATCCCACTGACTGTAACAAAATCCAAAAGCCTGAACAGAAGTATTTGGTTACAGGAGTGCATTCATGAATTTCACAATGTCTTAATAGTCTCCCTGCCCCCCCCCCCCGATATGAGTTTTAATTGAATGTATTTATTGTTTTACCCTCATCCCCATACAAGAAGCTAAGCAAAGTGTTTATCAAGTTTCTTTCAAAATCCATCCCTGGGCAGATTTTTATTTTCTTCCTTCCTTGCCCTCCTTTATTTTTTTTTAATGGGAGGAAAAGAATGGAAAGAGAATAAAATTAATTCAGAAATCGTCTTTTGGAATTTCAAAATAAAAAAAGAGTTGTAAGAGAGCCCTCATCTGCCTAGAAACAACACTGAAAAAAGTGAGAAAGACTTCCAAGTTTCCCATTACTGGTGGACTGGAGCCACAAAGAAGAAAATCACTTTCAACACATCTCTTGGGAAGAGAAGGCTAGAGCTGCAAGGAAGTTGTAAACAAAGGCAGAGAGACTCTAACCAACAAAGAGAAGAACAAACACAAAGCAAAGACTCTATTGAGAATTTAGGTGAAAAACAAAGGCTATCTCAGTGGAAAAAAGAGCCAGAACTGCTTCTGGTGGAGCTGCTTGGGGTGGCACCTGACCCTTCCTTGCTGGCATGTGAACCGCTGGATTCTGAGAGTGGATTTGATTTGGAGTAAAGGGTTATTCCTCTTGATACTTGAACAAATGAGGGCCATGTTTTTTCTTGTTAAGAAGAGCACAGAAAGCCTTCTTCACTCTAGAATTTTGGCGACTCAGGGAAAAAGGGAATTTGCTCTGACTCTGTGACCACAGCACTTCCCAACTCAAGGTGAATCTGTGCTTCTGATGCTTGCTGCTACGTGTGCTGCCCTGGATCCTGGTTCAAATCAAAATGCTTTGGATTCTGGAAAATACGTTGCAGAAGCACTGACGCCTCTGTTAACTAGGAGGTATTTTAGGCGTGGCTAAGGCTCTGAAGTCATCTCAGTTTTCAAGATACTGAGTCTTGTCCTCCCTAGCTTTATTTCTCTTTTATTCTTTTTCCAAACTTTATAGTAAAACAACAGAACTTCTGAATGGATGTAACATGGGGACATTTTCATGCAGTATTACTCAAAAACTGTCACAAATATATGAAAGCACCAGTCACAACACATGATTTACTTTTACTTGCAGAATCAAAGCTATCATGTACAAATGTTAGGAATAGTGATCAAAGAACACAGACAACCGGCATTTGTTGTTGTTATTACCATGAGGATAAACCACGGGGAACACCTCTCTAAACCCTTTGGGTGCTCATCCTTCGAGTTCAGTCTTACAGACAAATCCAGCCTATCTCTTCACTACTCTAATGGAGAGGGGTGGAAGGAAGGGTGGGGGAAAAGGGAAAAAGAAAAGAAACAAAGACGAAACATCAACGTCATTGAACCAAACCATGGCTACACTGGGCGACTCAGCTTGTCAAAGGGTATTCTAAAGGCAATATTCATTCCAAGAAGGTCATACATATCTGAGCTCAGGACAGCTGTCTGTTTTAATTTTTATTTTTTTTAAATATGAAGCAGAAACATAAGGTTTGGGGAGGGATAGCAGGAAAGAAATGACATCAATTTTATCTTTACATATTCCCCTCCTCTAGGCAGTTCTCCAGACATCAGATCTCTTAACTTGGGGTGTGGATCAGCTTTCATACTCATAAAGGGGACCAGTTCTTTAAACATGCATAAGCCTGGAGACTCCAGGATGGTTCTCCTCCCTCTCTTTAAATGCTGTGGACTAGAAAGGCGCCCACTTTGCTAAAAACTCTACATCAGTGTCCCTGGAGCCCCGAGGCTCCTCAGGTTCCTCCTGAAGACTTAAAGGATAGCACAGAAAAACTTCTTCTCCCTAAATGGGTTTTCTGAAGCCGGAACAGGTGTCAGGAGGGGATCTTCCTTGGCATGCGCTTCACAGTAGGCCATCAAATCTGCAGCTGCCTTGGACACCTGGAAAAGACGACAAAAACAACCAAAACTTTAGATGAGGCGTCGATGAAGGCACTGATGCAGGCTCAGTGAGTCAAGGCTCAGACTTGGGTGTCCACGCTGCCTGGGTTCAAGTGAAGCAAGATACTCATCCTCAAAAGCCACTGCTTCCTCATCTGTGAAGAAGGGAGTTGATGATCTTGACCTCACAGGGCTGCTACAAGCAGGTCTGGGATTAGAGTGAGGTGAGTGAGGCACTGAAGGAGGCATTCATGGTCAGGGTCAAGCAAGCATCAACCTTGTATTTGTCCAGGCATCTCCTTAAATTCTGTGCCCCAGGCAGGTTGCTTGCTTCCCTCATCCCAGTCCCAGCCCTGGCTGCAAGGGCTTAGGAGGTAAACCACATACATCATTTAGTGCCTAGAACACCATAAGCTTTTCACACAGGCTATCCATTATTATCATTCTGTAGTTGTGTCTCTCTGCTTCAAAAATTGAGCTAGGGATGCCTAAAGCCATGTTGATTTCTTTTTAACAAACACGTGAGAGGTATTACACATGTACTCACACAACTTTATATATATGATAATATTATATGTAATGTATTACACATATTATATGTGTTACTTCAACCAAGCATCACATGCTTTAAGGAATTCCACTGGGAGGCGGGTCAGTGATCTCAGTGATGCTGTCATTTCTCACATTTCTGTAGCTCCTTGTTGAATGTCTTCTGGAGTACCTTCCTTTGATGAGCTTTGACAGTGGCAAATTTTCACTATTGAAGGGGAATTTAATATGAGGAAATAAATTACAAGTCATTTGTAACTGCATCTTGGGCCTAGCTGGATGATGATCTACCCAGAGAATGCCATCTAGAGGTCAAAAACCATAAAGTCAAGAGTCAGTCTCTTACAAGACATAATACACTTGCTCTAGAAATCAATACAAACATTTCCCTACATCAGTGTACTACCACAACAGCAACTCAAAGTGACTACTGGAAGATAGTCCTAAGAGTGGGGAGACAGGATTATTTCTGAAAAGATTCATTGCCCCTGCTACATGTGGCTTATACATACCCAACAAAGGCATCCGACTTGCTCAATGAGACATAAGCAGAAGTGATATGAGTCACTTTGGGGCAGAGACTTCAAGAACTAATGCATAGTTTGCCATCAAAGTCTTAAACACAACTGATTTTTGTATGTTGATTTTTTTAATCTGCTACTGAGTTCATTTATTAGTTCTAACAGGTTTTTTTTCTTTTTTGAGGGGGTGACATTATTAGGATTTCTCTATGTAAGATCATCATCTGCAAACAGAGACAATTTTACTTTTTTTGGTTTTGGTTTCAATACCTTTTATTTATTTTTTCCTTCCTGGTTATTCTGGCTAGGACCTCCAGTACTATGCTAAATACAGTCATGAGAGTGGGTAACCTTGTCTTGCTTCTGATCTTACCAGAAAAACTTTTAATCTTTTAACATTGAGTATGATGTCATCTGTGGGCTTGATATATATGGACTTTATTATGTTGAAGTGCATTCCTTCTATACCCAATTTATTGATAGTTATTAACATGAAAGGATGTTGTATTTTGTTAAATTTTCTCTCGTATCTAATGAGATGCTCATGTGATTTTTATTTTTCATTCTATTAATGTGATGTAGCACATAATGTGCTGTTGAGTTTGGTTTGCTAATATTTTCGTTGAGAATTTTAGCATTCATATTCATCAGGGAGATAAGCTTACAGTTTTCTTATAGTGTCCTTACGTGGCTTTCATATCAGGGTAATGCTGACCTTGTAAAATTAATTTGGAAGTGTTCTCTCCTCTTCAGTTTTTTGGAAGAGTTTTAGAAGAATTGGCATTAATTTTTTTAAATGTTGGGTAGAATTTACCAGGAAAGTCGTCTGGTCTTGAGATTTTCTTTGGTGAGAATTTTCGATTACTGATTCAATCTCCTTACTGGTAATTGGTCTGTTCAGATTTTCTATTTCTTTTTCAAAGATTCAGTCTTGGTAAGTTACATGTTTCTAGAAACTTATCCATGTCTTTTAGATTATCCAATTTGTTGCATTTAATGATTCATAGTAGTCTCTTATGATCCTTTGGATTTCTGTGATATCAGTTATAATGTCTCCTCTTTCATTTCCAGTTTCACTTCTTTGCGTTTTTTTTTTTTTCCTTAGTCTAGCTAAAGGTTTGTTAATTTTGTTTAACTTTTCCAAAAAATAGCGCTTAGCTTTGCTGACTTTTGTCCTTCTGGTCTTTATTTCATTTATTTCTGCTTTGATCTTTGTTTTTGCTTCCTTTCATGAACTTTGTGCTTGAAATTGGTTCCTAGTTACTTGAGGTATAAAGTTAGGTTGTTTATTTGATACCTTTTAAAATGTTTTTCTTAACACAGGTGTTTATCACTATAAACTTCCCTCTTAGAACTGTTTTTGCTGCATCCCATGTGTTTTGATATGTTGTGTTTCCTTTTTTTTTTAAAATTTGTTTCAGGGTACCTTTTAACTTTTCATTTCTCCTTTGATCCATTGGCTGGTTGTTTACAAGTGTGTTTTAAAATTTCTGCATATTGGTGAACTTTCCAGTTTTATTCCTGTTACTGATTTTTAGTTTCAAACAGTTGTGATTGGAAAAGAGTCTTGGTATGATTTCAGCCTTCTTAAATTTGCCAAGACTTGTTTTATGATCTGTCATTTGACCTATCCAAGAGAATGTTCTGTGTGCACTTAAGAAGAATGTATGTTCTGAAGCTGTTGGATGCAACGTCCTATATGTGTTTTAGGTTCACTTGGTCTAAAGTAGACCAAGTAGAGTTCAAGTTCAACATTTCCTTATTGATTTTCTGTCTGGATGATCTTCCCATTGTTGAAAGTAAGGTAGTAAAGTTTCCAACTATGATTGTATTATCTGTTTCTCTGTTTAGTTCTGTTAATATGTGCTTAATGTATTTAGGCACTCTGATTTTGGATGTGTATATATTTATAATTGTTGTATCCTTTTAGTAAATTGACCTATATATCATTATATAATAAATTTCTTTGTCTTTTGTTATAAGTTTTGGCTTAGATCCTCACTGTTTAATAGGCATTACATTGATTATTAAAGTATTTTTATTGTGTTTCTATTTTGTTACAGACATTAAGTTTTCTCTACTGATCTGTTATCCTCCTTTTATAGAGTAAAAATTGCAGGAGTGGTTCAGTGTCATATAGCAAAGTAGGCTTCAGAAAAAGAATTTGAACATTAATGTTTAGCCATTAAGCCACAGCCATCTATATACAAACAACTCCAACAGCCTTCTACATACAAACTACTCAAATGCAGGGCTAGTTCCAAAGGTCAATTGAAATTCTTTGTGCATCTTTTTGAAATGCTATTATGACAGAATGAAAGGAAACAGCCTGTTCTTGTCTTAGCTCCTCTAAATGAAAGCAAAGAACAGACTTTTAGAATCTCAATTACTTTCATTGTTTTCGTTTTTTAATTGTTTGAGGCATAGTCATTATTATGCAAGCAGCAGAGACTAGACAATAGTAATGTCTAAAACTTCCTTGTTAACAAGAGATACAGCAGTGTCCCTACTCGTTTGCAATGCTCACACACAAATGTGCAGCAGGAATTTTCAGTCTTTTAATGGTACAGAAAGCACTATACTGGGCAAAATTTAGCATATTATTGAGAGAGGAATTTTTGCAGACGCTAATGCCTGTGGCTGGTGATTTGTTATGTAAGGGAAGACTGAAACTTCTCTGGTCTATAACATTTGGATAACAAGAGATGAAATTAATATGTCTCTGGTTAATAATGTGTTAATAGCTTAGAGTTGCTCAGATCTTGTATTTGAACACTTGATTCTGAACAATTTCCTTCTGAAAATATAATATGTGTTTTATCATGTTTCCTCAACTAGATTGCAATCTCCTGTGGGTGACGGTCCAATACAATGTCAGAATCCTAGCAGTAATTAGAATAATGGCTAATATTTATCTGCCCTTGATACATGTTACTTTACACACAGTATTTTATTTAATCCTTAAAACAACACTATAGGTCACAAGCTATTATTATTATCCTCACTTTTAATATGTGAAGCTGAGGTTTCATTAGGTGTTTGCCCTAGTTCTCACAGCTCGTGAGTGCCACAGTCATGAGTCTTAGTGTTCTTGACTTAATTTTTAGGAATGCTCTTTCTTTCTAATTCTTAGTATTATCCTTTTTCCTTACCTTTCAATGAGTTACAGCAATAGCCTGCCTGGCAAATCTTCTGGCTTTCTAACCATCCCTGCTAACATTTCTCATAGAGATTCTTTCACATTTCACGTTCCTAGGCCTAGTTCTTCCATGAAGATTTCCCCAGTAACTTTAGGTAACCTCTCTCTTTTCCGTTCTGTTGATTGTTCCTACTAAAATATCTTACATTTTAGAGACGATCAAGATGCAGAGTAGGTGGGCCTGGGACTTATCTCCCACCACAAACACATCAAAAACACATCTACATGTGGCACTGAAAACGAACTGGAAACTGGCAAAGTCTCCTATACAACCAAGGCTGAAAGAAGGATCTACACAGAATCGGGTAGGAAGGGAAGAGAAGCAATCAGGTCAGGACCTGTGGCTCAGGCAGGGGACTCAGAAGAAAAGGGAGATTACAGGAGTAGAGATCCTCCCTGGGGAATAAATGGTTCAAGCTACATATTACAGGCACGAGTCCTGAGGTCTGGCCCAGTGAAGACAAGCTCCCTTGACTGATTGGATGACTGGGAGGACTAACATGAGGGCTGTGGGAAGCCCAGACTCTGTCTACTTGGGAGGAATGCATGTACGCACTCACTTTCTCCTGAAGCAGAGTGGAGAGGGCTGATTGAAATTGCACTGGTGGCTGGTTGGTTTCCCATGACTGCCCCAGAGCACCCCAGCTTGAGCTGAGTGAATGTTCCAGTCCTGTTTAATTCATGTCATAGCTCTACACTGGAGTGAGGGCTGCATGACAGAGAGAACTCTGCTCTAAGACGCAGAGGTGGTTCTGACCAGAAGCGCTGTGTGAGCAGGGCGGGGGCAGCCATTACTGGCACTCTCAGAGGCAGTGCATCAGAAGCAGCCTTGAACTCTGAGGCTAGACCACAGTAGCTTGTACCCTGACAGATGTCGAGAGCCCAAATGGGCCCCTCTTGCTCCAGCACTGCTCCCAAGGGTGCTGATGCTGGGATAGGGGACAGTTCACACTTCAAGGGAATACAGCCCTCTTGGCCCTGACCCTCAGAGCTTCTGCTCCAGCAACTTGGAACCTGCCTGCACCCCCATTAGGGCAGTAACAGCCACTGAGCAGGTGGGAAACCCTGGCTTCCCCCTCGCCCTTATCCTCTTCACCTCCAACCCTACCCTCCTACCAAGGTGACAGCTGCCAGAACACCCTGAGGAAAGATGTGACTTGTGTTCATGCCAAATCCAGCTCTCCTACCAAAGCCATTGAGTACACGCACACTGTATAGGGATGCTCCCATAAAAACATCTCAGATTTGTCCCCTTATTGTCACCTCTTCTGAAAATGCCTTAGTCCAAGCCTCCATCTTCTTTTTTACAGTTACTAAAACAATCTCTTAACTAAAAATTTCCAAGGGATCTTTTATAGACTGAATGCTTGTGTCTCCTCCCCACACTCCTAATTTATGTTGAAATCTAATCTCCAATGTGATGGTGTTTGGAGTTGGGGCCTTTGGCGGGTGATTAGGTCATGAGGGACTTCCCTGGTAGCTCAGCTGGTAAAGAATCCACCTGCAATGCAGGAGACCCCAGTTCACTTTCACTTCCTAGGTTGAGAAGATTCCCTGGAGAAGGGATAGGCTACCCATTTCAATACTGTAGCCTGGAGAATTCCATGGACAGAAGAGCCTGGCAGGCTACAGTCCATGGGGTTGCAAAGAGTCTGACATGACTGAATGACTTTCATTTTCATTTTTAGGTCATGAGAGTAGAGCCCTCATGAATGGAATTAGCCCTCTCTTATAAAAAGAGACCCCAGAGAACTCCCTTGCCCCTTTACCCATGTGAGGTCATACAGAGAAGATGGTCTATGAACCAGGAAACAGGCTCTTACTAGATGTCACATCTATGGTACCTTGATCCTGGACTTCTAGCCTCCAGAACTATGAGGAATAAATTTCTGTTGTTCATAAGCCACCTGCTGCTGCTGCTAAGTCACTTCAGTCGTGTCCGACTCTGTGCGACCCCATAGATGGCAGCCCACCAGGCTCCACCGTCCCTGGGATTCTCCAGGCAAGAACATTAGAGTGGGTTGCCATTTCCTTCTCCAATGCATGAAAGTGAAAAGTGAAAATGAAGTTGCTCAGTCGTGTCCAACTCTTAGCGACCCCATGGACTGCAGCCTACCAGGCTCCTCCGTCCATGGGATTTTCCAGGCAAGAGTACTGGAGTGGGTTGCCATTGCCTTCTCCAGTGCAGGAAAGTGAAAAGTGAAAGTGAAGTCGCTCAGTCATGTCCGACTCTTAGCGACCCCATGGACTGCAGCCTACCAGGCTCCTCCATCCATGGGATTTTCCAGGCAAGAGTACTGGAGTGGGGTGTTATCGCCTTCTCCGTCATAAGCCACCTAGTGTATGGCATTCTTTTATAGTAGCTCAAACGGACTAAGACGGGCTTGATGAACTGAATTCAGGGTGTGGTCTGTGAAGTTCAAAGATAAAAAAAAATGACATTGTTATTTCCACCAATCTCAAATGGAAATCTAACGTTTCTTTCCATTATAGATGTAGACAATACAAGTAGCATTAACAGTTTCTGTGACTTAGTCATCAATAAAAATCAGACATTTTCCATCATATTAGTTAGTATAGATATACCAACATTTTATGTTCTTTCATTTTGTAAGTACATAGCCACTCTTATATCCTACCAAATCAGTTAATAAAGAAGTATATATGTTTAACTGTATCACAAAAGTTTTCCTAAAAATATTCTGACGAACTATATTTTAATATAATTCATTTCCTTTGTAATTTAAAAACATTCTGAGAAGGAGACCATATGCTTCAGCAGTCAGCCAAACAAGTTTAGGGGCACAAAAAATTTTAAGAATCTCAGCTGTATATAACTTCTCTTTTACAACTGTGCCAGGAGTAGTATTCTCCATACTGCAGCTAGAAAAATAGTTTTAAATATAAATTGGCTCATATCACTCCCTATTTAAAACTTTCAAGAGCTTCTCATTGTACTTTGTAGAAAGCCAAGACACCACAAAAACAGCCTGTGGGTCCTGCCTACTTTTGCCATCTCTCCAATTTCACGTGGTAGCATTTTCCTCTCCCATACCAGTCTCCTCTAATTCTGTGAAAGCTCCAAGTTCTTTTCTGCCTCGAAGCTTCACACATACAAGTCCCTGGAACACTCTTCTCCCCATCTCCTCACCAGGCTGGCTCCTCCTCTCTCTTCAGAAGTCAGTTGAAATATTGCCTCTTTGCAGAGTCTTGACTGATTATCTTATCCAGTAACGATGAGGTCATCACTTTCCTCACCTATTCTGTCTCCCCACTCTTTTCCTTCATGGAAAAATACTTATCACGATTTATAATTACAACTCTCGCTTGTTTATTTGATGATTGACATTTCCCTTCAGGCATTTGGCTTTCTGAAAGTGGGAATCATATCTATTTTATTCACCACTATGTCATCAGTGCCAGCACATAGGAAAGACTCAAATAACTGCTGAAAAAGTTCTCAAATATAATCTTAATCAACAAATACTCCATTCAAATAATATTTACTGAGTACCTAACATGCTAGTCACAGTTCTGGAAGGTTGAAATAATTAGGGAACAAAATAAAAATTCCCGTCCTTGCAGAACTAATGTAGTATTCTAGACTTCCAATTTTGACTATGATGGAGGAACAGGGACTAATTAAACCCTCCTGCTTTAACTTAAAAACTGGAAAAAAAAATGAACAAATGTTTTTTAAAACATTAGACAGTAGGCAACAGAGGACAGTTATCCCTGAGAGAAGGGAGGCAAGATAAGCCCCATGTCCCAGCTTACTGCTTGAAAAGATTTCTAGGCCACAGCACAGGGAGGGGCTACCCAAACAGATTTCAGAAACCTCCTTGAGTTGATGAGGGAGTGACAGAAAAGAAAAACCTACACACACACACACACACACACACACACACACACACACACTGGAGAGAGAGAGAGAGAGAGAGAGAGAAAGAGAGCAAGCACGCACTCTGGAGGCCTCCAGAGGATTCCTTTTGAGTCTTTGGCTGAATACTGATCAGCACATATGTGGGAGAAAACTGCCTGAGACTATGAAATGAATTTCAGAAAGGATCAAGTGAAGTAGTCCCCGGTGATCACACACGGCTGGAGTAGTTTCTGTCTCTACTGGACAGAGTAGAAAGATCTCATACACGTAGGGGATTGATGAGTTTTAGGAAGGGTATCTTCAGTAGTGGTGCCAAGTAGGCCTTGACTAACGGCTGAGGCGGTTAGTCACCTATCAAAGTTCAAAAGAACAGATCAAAATGTTTCTGAGTTATTTAACTGGACCACAGAACAAAACCTCCAAATATTTAAAGACTACAAAAACTTCCAGTATGCCACACACACACACACACAAATTCACAAATTGTGGAATATAATAAAAAAATCCAGGCATACAAATAAGTAGGAGAAAAACATATTCCATAATGAGGAAAAAATTAATACAAATTAATTAATCCAAAAATGAGGAGAAAAAGATGCAGAATTGACATAAATGATAAAATAAATAGATAAGGATGCTGTTAAAATAGCTATTGTAAATATTGTCTACATGACCAAGGAAATAGAGGAAAGCAAAATATGATTAAAAGAGACATCAGTTCAGTTCAGTTCAGTCACTTAGTCGTGTCTGATTCTTTGCAACCCCATGAACTGCAGCACGCCAGGCCTCCCTGTCCATCACCAACTCCTGGAGTTCACTTAAAACTCATGTCCATCGAGTCGGTGATGCCATCCAGTCATCTCATCCTTTGTCGTTCCCTTCTCCTCCTGCCCCCAATCCCTCCCAGCATCAGAGTCTTTTCCAATGAATCAACTCTTTGCATGAGGTGGCCAAAGTACTGGAGTTTCAGCTTCAACATCAGTCCCTCCAAAGAAATCCCAGGACTGATCTCCTTTAGGATGGACTGGTTGGATCTCCTTGCAGTCCAAGGGACTCTCAAGAGTCTTCTCCAACACCACAGTTCAAAAGCATCAATTCTTCGGTGCTCAGCCTTCTTCACAGTCCAACTCTCACATCCATACATGACCACTGGAGAAACCATAGCTTTGACTAGACAGACCTTTGTTGGCAAAGTAATGTCTCTGTTTTTGAATATGCTATCTAGGTGGAAGATATTAAAAAGGCCCAAATCAATTTTTTAGCGATAAAAAGCACACTGGATGGAATTAGCACCAATTAGACATTGCAGAAGAAAAGATTAATAATGAACTTGAAGACAATAACAGGAACTCTCCAAAGTGAAGCACAGTAAGGAAATAGACTGAAAACAGACAGAGACCACTGAGCTGGAGACAACGTCAGGAGCCTAATAATCATACAACTGGAGTCTGTGAAGGAGAGGAGAAATATAGTGTGTGGAAGAAAGGAAAGAAAAAATAATTGAAGGCATAATCACTGAAAATGTCCAAATTTGATAAAAACTATAAATCCACAGTTTCAAGTAACTCAGTATCCAAGCAAAGAACCATGAATCAAACTACCCCAATGTACAGCATAATCAAATTGCTTATGTAGTGCTTGAGTAGAATGATGGAGAGAACAGAAAATAAAACATAATAAATAGCTATGGAGGATGTTAGATGATAGTCTGTTTTATAAGAAAATAAAAAGTACAGCAGGGTACACTACAAAGAAAAAATATCTTTATATGGAGAAATTTGGAAGACATCATCTTAATCAAGTAATTAAAGTTAATACCACCAGTAAGTGACAATTTGAAATCATGTATCACTGACAGAAGGGAGCAGTGAGATGGATATCCCCCCAGTTCCCTGATATTAACGTCAAATTTCTGTTACTTTAATTAAATCATAAAGAAACACCAGGCAAACCAAAATTGAGTGACACTCTATAAATCTGTATAATCTTTATAACTGTCAATGTCCTAAGAGTCAGGGACATCTGTGCCTGACAGGACAGCTAACTACCACCCATGATTCGGAACTGGGTTCTATTGCTAAAAGGGACATTATTGGGATTATCTGAAATACTTCAATGGGGTCTGAGGAGTAGAAGGTGGTGATGTATAAATATATGTATAAATGTTAATTGTACATAATGATTATATTATGAATATGTAAAAGCATGTTTTTACTTATAGGAAATGTTAAAGTATCCAGAGGTAACAGGCACCTGTTGACAACTCTTCTCAAATGGTTCAGGGGAAAACAAAATTCTTGGCATTGTACTTGAAACTCTTCTGTATCTTTGAGGTTATTTCCAGAGTAAAAATATTTTTTCTAAAGAAAAGAGAAATTAGAAATACTGAGTATGAATAACTTTCTTAAGAAGTTAAGCTTCAAAGCAGAGCAAACAAACGAGGCAGTTGCTAGAGGAGGAAATGAGGGGTTCAGGAGAAGAAATTTAAATTTTATATAAGATGTACAAATAACACTATATTTGAATGATGATGGAAATGATGAAATAAAGAATCAAAACTGGTGATTCAGAATGAGCAGCAAACTGCTGGAGCATGTCCCTGATAAGGGAGATGAGATCTATTGTGCAATGAAGGAATTTCCTTTTGATACGAGCAAGCATCTCCCTAGATTGATAGCTGTGAAACCCAGCTACCCAGGCACTTCACCCAACTGGACTGGGGCTGAGAATCAGTGAGAAAGGGAAGGAGGGCTCTAGGCAGTCCCAATAAAAACCACCAGATTATAATCTTGGGCTCTGAAAAACAGGAATCTATTCTGGCAGACACCTTTACAGCTCTGAGTAGTAGAAGTTGTCAGTAAGAATAAAAACCAGACCCGAGAATTTAAACTGTAAGCAAGGCTTGAGTAAATTCCATCTTCATTACATCCTGAATCTTGAAACACACCTTAAAATTAACGCTGCAAAATGCTTGCAACCCACTGATGGGTCATCACTGCCTGTGCCCATGGACAACTGCCTATGTGTTAAAGGTATCAATCATTCAATCACTCCTTCAGTTGTATTGCCTGCACTATTGGAGCCATCCAGGATTTACAGTTTCAAATTGACTCCTAAAAGGACTTCAAAGATCACACTGGGATGGAATCTTAGAATGAGAAGTTATCCTGAACATTGAATATTGCCTGTTACAAGCCTGGCAAGACAGCTGAAGGCAAAAGAAACTGTAACACCTCTGGGAAGAGATCATAAAATTTTCACACTAGAGAGACTGACCTGCACTTGTTTACAGAGATGTTTTTAACTCAGGTCAAAAGCTGTTGGCTACAGTAAAGGCTTTATCATTCATTGAACTATCAATATGTAATTCAAGTGAGGGAAAATTTAAACATCTAGTTTGATCCTTAGTAAATGCAGAAGTGTCTGTATTCTTCCCTGTGTCTTGGAATTATACTGAGAACACAACAGTCGGTATGCTGAGCAACATTAGGAATGCCAGAAATGGAAAGCAGCATACCACGATGTCCCGTACCACCAAGGTGCCCACATCACTGCTGGTGGTCAGAGGTGAGTCTAAAGGATCTCTCCATTATGACTGTGGAAAGCACCCAGGATCAAACTTTGTGATATTAGAGAAAGTAAAATTGTATGAATAAATACCTAGCATTTTAAATTTGTACAATAAAGTGTAAATATTCTAAATAATCTTGCCCTCCCTGTTCGTCCAAGGTGATATTAAACTGATGATACACATCAATAGGATTTTCTTTTAAAAAAGGAAATAAAAGAATTAATTTTCAAAACAGTCATCAAGAAAAGTACATGGTATTTACTCAATTTAATTAAAAAAAAAAAAAGACATTCAAAATTATCCAAAGTAGTTATATTTTGAAGAAGGAAGAACTTCCTCTGGTCTGAAAACTAGGTTATTCAGAAAAATTCATTTTCTAGGGATTTTGAATTATCAAGGTTTAGCGGTGGGCTGCCGTCCATGGGGTTGCACAGAGTTGGACACGCCTGAAGCGACTTAGCAGCAGCAACAGCGGTACTGCTTCTCTAGCTCCCACGTACAATGCACAAGGCTAAGAATATACTTGGTGCTTATTACCATTGACACCACAAAAATACAAAGGATCATAAGAGACTACTACAAGCAACTATATGCCAATAAAACGGACAACCTCAAAGAAATGGACAAATGTTTAGAAAAGTACAACCTTCCAAGCCTGAACCAGGAAGCAATAGAAAATATGAACAGACCATTCACAAGCACTGAAATTGAAACTGTAATAAAAAATCTTCCAACAAACAAAAGCCCAGGGCCAGATGGCTTCACAGGTGAATTCTATCAAGCATTTAGATACAAGTTAACACTTATCCTTCTCAAACTCTTCCAAAAATTGCAGAGGGAGGAATATCCTCAAACTCATTCTATGAGGCCACCATCACTCTGATGTCAAAACCAGACATAATATTTCACAAAAAGGAAAACAGTCCAGTATCACTTAAGAACATAAATGCAAAAATCCTTGATGGAAAACTAGCAAATAGAATACAATAATACATTAAAAGGATCTTACACTACAATCAAGTGAGGTTTACACCAGGGGTGCAAAGTGTACATATACAAATCAGTCAATGTGATACACCATATTAACAAATGAAGAATGATGCAAAAAGTTGGGGATGAAAAGGAGGAAAAAACCTATATAATAGGAATTAGAAAAATCATCCCTTTAAATCAGAATTCTTTCTAAAATGTAAATTTTGAAATTGTCTTTAATTGTGAAATAGGATGTTTTAAAGAAAAAAATTTTGGAAAAAAAAGTTTTGAATTTATTATCTTATAAGCAAATTTCAAATAAATCTGTCGTAGCTCATTTATAAATGAGCTTCAGGGGGTTGATCATTTTTTTAGGGTGTTTGTAAAAATGCCATAAGACATATTAAAGGAGGAAAAGGAACATGAGGAATTAAACTTCTATCTTTATTTAAAAAAAAAAAAAAAGAATATACTTGGTGCTTAACAAACATCTACTGAATTTTGAAAATTGTACCAACCCTCATAAAAATGAAGTTTTATGCTCAATTATTAATGTATGCCTGGATTCAATTTAAGTTTTTTGTTCCACTTTCAGCAAATCAAATAAATTAAGACTGGATATCTTTGAACACAGCCTTTTCCTCTGTAAGTTCCAGACATACTATACCTATTTTGTTAACCCTGAAAATAGTCTCAGTTTGGCCTATATGTAAGGTTGAAACTTACTCTTCCTAATAAACTGAATGCAAGAATTTTAAGAAAGAGATGTTAAAACTTTTGATTCAAATGCTGGAGAAGTATTTGAAAAGTCTCAAACCTAGGATGTCTGTCCCCTCTCTAGAATGAAGCAGGATGTCTAACTGACTTGTGTCTCAGTAAAACTTTCCCTGAAGTTCAGTTCCAATGTATTATGAGTTAATTGTCAGAAAGATGATTTACTTACTAGAAATGTTTATATTTGGTTCAATAGTTACACAACTTTGTCAGTTATGAAAATCAGTCTGTTGTTTTCATGTTGAGCTGTTTTCAAAAAGAAGGTATACTATAAATGCTGGCTACTAATATTCATATACTTGACATAAAACAATTTACCTATTTTAAAATGATCAATTCTGCCCTACTTTTTGGCATTTTACTGAACTTTCTCCTATATGATGAGTTTTATTTGTCCAGTAACATCATGCTTGGAATTTCCCCAACCATAAATGTAATTGGAAATGTCATCCAAAATACAGTTCCTAATGTCTTGTTATATGATACATTTAGTACATGAACTTAAAGCTATCCACTAAAAAAAAAGTGTTTTCTCATTGCCTGCCTATCTCGTCACCAAGAAGTAGACAATAAGGTCTTTGACGTTGAGGACTGTGTAATTTATCTGACGATGGTAAAATTATTTAGTAAACTGACTAATAAGTAGGATCAGAATGGAAAAGATTCATGAACAAGTGGGAATTTAAGCTGACCTGTAATAGAGGAGTAAGATTCAGGTATTGTCCTAGTCCATTTGGGCTGCTCTAATAAAATGCCAAAACCAGGTGGATTGTAAACAACAGTTCTCGAGGCTGGAAAGTCTAAGATCAAGGTGCCGGCAATTCAGTGTCTGTTGGGTCTCGATTCCTAGTTCATAGACGCCTATCTTCTTGTTGTAACCTCACAAGGTGGAAAGGGCAAGGGAGCTTGCTGAGCCTCTATATGGGCACTAATTCCATTCCTGAGGGCTCTGCCTGCATGACCCCTAATCACTTCCCAAAGGCCCCATCTCCAAATTCTGCCACATTGGGTGTTAGGGTTTTAATGTATGAATATGGGAAGGGACACAAACATTTAGTCTACAATAAATAGGAAAAGAATAGAAAAGACCCTGATGCTGGGAAAGATTGAACGCAGGAGGAGAAGGGGATGACAGAAGACAAGATGGTTGGATGGCATCACTGACTCAACAGACATAAGTTTGAGCAAGTTCCAGGAGATGGTGAAGGACAGGGAAGCCTGGCATGCTGCAGTCCACGGGGTTGCAAAGAGTCGGGCATGACTGAGCAATTGAACAACAACAAATAGGAAAAGAATAAGTGGAAGGGTGTTCTCACTGAGGGATTCAGAATAACCAGAGAGATGGTAATCTGCACAGCATATTCTTTAGACAGTGAAGAACGCCAGTTCGAAAGGTCTATTGGAACCATTTGGGAGAAATGAGAAATAACTTTGGCATTTATATGTGAGGCCAATATAAGGAGCATTCAATTAATTAAGAGGCAATCATTTCACTCATGCTCCTGGCCTTGGCTTTATTTTGCACTTACATGTATATTATTCATGATGCCAACAATGCCATGCATTAAAGGGCTCCCTTTCAGCTTATGATGATTCTCACCCCTCCTTAACTACCCTTCCCATGCTTATGGGTGGGTGGGTTCCTGGGAGCCCTGTTTGTGCAATGTGCTGTAATTCAAGCATTAGTTGATTGAAGCTGCAGATGGCTCATCCTTGGTAGAGCAAATGTACCACTCTAGGCAGTGAGACTTTCTTCATGGAGCTGAAAGTGTGATGTGTGATCCTGGGAGTTTTGGGCAGCCATTTTGTGTCCACCACATGCAACGGGCAGCTGAGAAATCTATTCCTCCCAGGAAAGGAAAGAGGCTGAGAGAAGCAGAGACATCCCAGAGCGCCCACAGCTCCTGCTGGCCTTTCAGTTCTGACTCCCGATGCTCACTCAGCTACACTTCTGCTCTCAGATTCTGAGATGCCTTGTATTTTTTATCATCAATCCCTTCTTTCTGCTTAAGCCAGCTTGGGTTAGGTTTCTATTATTAGAAACCCAGAGTCCTAATATAGTGACGAATAAATAGATTCACTGAAGTCTTACTGTCCTTTGCTTTCACATGTGCTCTCTTGACTTGCACTCTCAGGACAAGCTTTCTTTCACCAGCCTTTGCTCAACAGCAGCATATCTTGTTGTTTCATACATCTGAGTGTCACAGTCTCCAAAACCTCTCTTTGCCCCTTTCCCCAGAGCCCATCCCAGCTTTCTTTGGCTTCTCTTTCCTTTCTGTCCTTGAATGAAATGCTAACAAAGAAACACAGAGAGGCTGGGAGTATAATTTATATATGCCTGAGGCTTATGAACAGATAATGGGTTCATTAGCCCAAATCTCCCAGGATCTGTGATACAAAGGGATAGGAAACACGAAGCCTTAAAAAGGAATATGCTCTTCAGATCTTCTCATGGTAAGCCTACTCTAGGCGGCCAAGGATATTCTGGAGGCCACACAAGGGATAAGGCCACCCTTGTGGAAGGGACCCTCGACACCCCCAGTGTCAGCTGTGCCCGCTTTTCCTTGCTCCCTATTGCCTCAGCTACACTAGGCTCTGCCAGAGGGACATCAAGCCACTGCAGCCTTTATAGCTTGAAGAGGCCACTGCTGTGATTCGAAAAATCACAAACCTGGGATCTTCAAAGAGAAGTTCCTTCTTGCTGACAGGATCATGCATGGAAAGTAGGTGGAGAAACCTGAACGCTCAAAACTCTGAAAGGGACTCTAAAAGGCAGGTAAACTAGTCCTAAACCAGTGGCAGTTTTATTCCAAGAGCTAAACTAAAAATAACCTGACACTTCACCATAGCATGCCTGCCTGGCTCTGATGTGCAGAACAAATGCTGAAATATAGGCTGCCACTGTTATTTCCAACAATTTTAGGTCCACTGATGTCAAGAGGAATTGAGAGATTTGAAAGTGACAATCAGCTAGGAAGGCAATCACTCATTGTTCAGTTTATTAGGCCAATGCTTTATGTCTCAAAGAGATACTGATTTATTTGGTCTCTTCACAAGTAGCATACCAAGGTAATCAGGGTGAGGTATTGGCTTCATTCTGATGACACTTGGTAATTATGCTTTTTGGATGTCTTACTTGTATCAGTAATAGGTCTTGTTCATTTTTTTTGGTCACCCTTTATTAGACTAGGATCTTTGAGAGCAAGAATCATTTTTTCATCTTTATCCAGCTCTATATCTCTAAGACCTAACAAGGCCGGGTAATTTAGAAAGCTCTCACTAAAATATGTATTGGATAAAGGAATAAATAATAGAAAAATAGCAAAAGTCCACTCTTATGATGAAGGTCTGGGAAAGCATTTTTAGATGCTGGGAGGGATTGGGGGCAGGAAGAAAAGGGGACGACAGAGGATGAGATGGCTGGATGGCATCACCGACTTGATGGACATGAGTTTGAGTGAACTCTGGGAGATGGTGATGGACAGGGAGGCCTGGTGTGCTTCAATTCATGGGGTTGCAAAGAGTCAGACGTGACTGAGTGACTGAACTGAACTGAATGATTGAGTCTTCAAGGAGTCATAGGAGTTGGGAAAGCAGAAATGCAAACAGGAGGAGACTGAATGTTCCAGCCATTTGAAATTCCCATCAAGGGAATTAAGAATGGTTCAATATGGCATGGGGGTGAGGGGAAGGGAACAAAGCTGAAAAGAGGGGCAGGGGCCAGAAGGACCTTACACACACTCTGCTGAAGAATTTGAATTTCAAGTTCCAGGTGATAGGAGTCATGAAAAGATGTTCAACAGGAGAGGAACCTAATGAGCTTTTCTTGCAGCAGTGGTCTTTGGCAGCCACATGGAGGGTAAGTGATGGTGGGGATGGACTGGGGTCAAGAAGGGATTGCAGAGGTCAGCAATCCCTCCCTTGCAGCTAAATGCACTGTGTAGTCAGTAACTCAGGTGGGAGGTGATGATGGTCTGACCTACGGCTGAAAAGGTCTGTTTCTGCCCTGTTCCTCCCACTGTCAGTTTCTCATACCACCTACACCATCACATCCTGCTTCAGGACGTGGGCCTGGGGATGCTGAGTTGTACCAGAAAATGCCAACCATACTGGGGCTTGGCAAACACTTTCATCTTCACTGGGCCACCCCAAAAGGCAAAGTGGCATTTTGCAGAGGCCCACACACAGAACATCTCCCAGCAGGAAAAAAAAAAAAAAGAGCTGAATGACTCTTTTTGGTGCCACAGTCTTTGCATGACCTCACTCCTCCCAGCAGGTACTATGCCCACCTGCCACATTGTACTTTTTTAAGAAAGGAAATAAAAAAGAACAGGTAAAGGGGAAAATGGAGAAGAGGAAGGTAGTGAAGGTGCAAAATAGATGTTAAGGACCCTTTATCACATTATAAATAAAGAAAAATTAAAGCAATTGCAAGAAAGAAGCTGTTTACATTTTGTGGCTCATTACCAGGATTCAAATTGTATAAAGGAGATTAAGGATAGATGCGATGGTTATTTGCTCAGCTTACCTACAGAGGAAAAATAAGCTCTCCCTTCAGACTCTAGCACAGACCTCATGGGAGTAAAAAGGAGCAAACCTCTTCCCATGGGACCATGGTTTTCTACCTTAGCTATACATTAAAACTAACTGATAATGTAAATAAAAAGTTACTGTTGTCTGAATCATAGATTCTAATTTAACTGGTCTACACTGTGGTCTTAGAAATGGTTCTTTTTATTGAATTCCCTGGGTGATTTGAATGTATAGGTGGGCTGAGAATCATTCCTGTAGACCAGGGTTCAGCAAAGTTTTTCTCTAAAAGGCCAGAGAGTAAAAGTTTTAGGCTTTCTGAGCCAAGTGTCATCTGTTGCAACTATTCTACCCTGCTGTTGTAGCATCAAAGGAGCCACAGACAAGATGTAAATGAGTGTATGGGGCTGTGTGCTAATAAAGCTTTATTGACAAAAACAGACAGTGGGCTGGATTTGGCTCATGAGCCATAATTTATTGACCCTTGCTCTAGAAGCACATTCCAAAGGAGGGCTGGATTGTTCAGGTTCCTAAGGCAGGTATGGACAAATCTTCCAGTTTAAAAAAGGCATTTGGAAAACTGTTCTAATTTTAATAAAATGAAATACACTGCTGAGTTCCATGTCATAAAATGCTCAGGTCTTCTGAGGAAGTGAAGCTTTGATGGTTGGCAAAAATTTATTACCTGTGGTAGCTATCTATGTGGGTTAATTTACATTGAAAATCTGCCAACAAAAGGTTTCTATTTAAACATGTTAGGTCCAACTTAAGGCAAAGCTATCAGGTTAGATCTGGGGAGTGAGAGAAAGAAATAAGTAGATTACTATCTTTTATGAAACCTTTATGCTGTTTGACTTCTCAGGGAGACCATGTGTGGTTTTTGTGTTCTGAAGGAAAAAATCCAAGAGTATAAAAGAGAAAAAAAGTAAAAATAAAAATGGTGGATAGAAGGGCTAGACCTGAAGATAAACACTAAAAATTAGAACATACATCAGGATAGAAAAAATTAAACCCAAGTGAGAAGGACTTCTTTACAAGGTCAGAGAAGTGAACTGGTCGATTGCTATGTTTTGGGGCTTCTCCAAATCCTTTGGCTAGAATTCAGCCATGAGCCTATGTTCTGCTTTAAAGTTTACTCAGCAAACTAGCTTTAATTTATACTATCATTTTATTCTGGAAAATTCCAGAGAGGGCCAAGGCACATTAGAAAATGAACTTTTGCCTAACTATTAAGTTTCTCTCCCACCATCTTTGTTTTTTTTTTAATACATTTATTTATTTATTTATTTATTTTTGGCTGTGCTAGGTCTTCCTTGCTACATGGGCTTTTCTCTGATTGCAGCGAATGGGCCTACTCTCTGTGGTGTGAGCCTCTCATCGTGGTGGCTTCACTTCCTACAGAGCACAGGCTCTAGGGCACATGGGCTTCAGCAAGCTGAAGCACGTGGGCTCAGTAGTTATGGCTCCTGGGTTCTGGAGTGCAGTAGTTGTGGCACACGGGCTTAGCTGCTCTGTGGCATGTGGGATCTTCCCAGACCAGGGATCAAACTGGTGTCTCCTGCATTGGCAGGCAGATTCTTTACCACTGAGCCACCAGGGAAGCCCTCTCCCACCATCTTTGGTTTCATCACTCTCCATAGAAGAGTAGTCAAATGACACCTGGCTACAAGTTATACTCCTGACAAGGCCAGCTGAGCCTGTGTGTGACGCCATGCTCACCTTTATCCTATCGATGTTGGCTTCCATCTTCAGCTGTTCTACCAGTTTCCTGGCTTGTGCTATGCTGGCGGTGTTGTTGCTGGCCATTGGAATGCTGGGTAGGTTTCAGATACACTAGGAAAGAAAACAAGGAGGAAAAATACATCAGAGAAATCACCAGCTGCCAAATGTGTGGGTTCACCATAACTGGGAGATCCCAAAAGAATGAGTGCAGTCAGGCCAGGCTTCTCCAGCCATCTACATCCCCAACCCAGCACTGTGTCTGACGGGCAGGCAGACCAGAGAGATGAGGATTGTTTTTCCTTCTCCCTATTTCTCCCCCTTCCATTCTTTCTTCAGGGGGAATCATTAAATCAGCTAAGACGAACTGCCACATGAAGAAAGCAAGTTATCAAATTTATGAAATTTATTACAGAAGGGGACAACAGAGGATGAGATGGTTGGATGGCATCACCGACTCAATGGACATGAGTTTGAGTAAGCTTCCAGAGTTGGTGATGGACAGGGAAGCCTGGCATGCTGTAGTCCATGGGGTCGCAAAGAGTCTGACATGACTGAGCGACTGAACTGAACTGAATTTATGAAATAAGTTTATGAAATAAATTCAAAGTGGTAAGGGTGACAGTATGCATAATTATTGTTGTCATTTATTGGGCACTGCTATTGTTAGATACTGGAGAAGGAAATGGCACCCCACTCCAGTACTGTTGCCTGGAGAATCCCATGGATGGAGGAGCCTGGTGGGCTACAGTCCACAGGGTCGCAAAGAGTCCGACACGACTGAGCGAATCCTTAGTATTGTTAGATATTGCTTTAGAGAGTGGAGTTCTGTACCTATGTAGATTGTGAGGTGGGTTCTTTGTCTCTGGCTCTGCCAGACCTCTTTCCATCCTTGCCCCCCACCCCCTTCAAATCCTATCCCAATTTCATTTCTTTTCTAATTATTTCTTGACCCCTCCCATCTCACTTTATTCTTGCCGTTCACCTCAGAAAGTATCCTATTCTATTTTCAGTGCCCACTTCCCCCAGATTGTGATCAGGTCTTCCTTCACGTCAAGGTGCCATATGCTGTTTCTGGACTGTCTTGTAAATTTGCCCTTTAGGTCACTGAAGCAATGTCTGAGAGCTGCAATTTAACTAGAGTGCATGACCCCATAAATGAGAAGCATTAAACACTGCTTTAGTCAACACCAGTTGAGTCTTGTTCGGAAGATATTATATTAAAAACCACGACTTCCACTAGCTTTGGGGAATATCTTTATCTAGGGATAAAGTAGGCTCAGGCTACAATTTCAAAAAGGAAAGAAGACACATAGAAAACCTGTAGAAAGAAAAATAAGCCATAATAAATTCAGTACATAGGTTTTTACATATTCATGAAAATCAGGAAACAATTTTTATTTAATTACCAAAAAAGCAAAAGTCTACAAATTATTTTCTTTGGTTTTTATTTCTTGATATCTAGTTCTTCAAGACAACAGAAATAATTAGACAGAACTCTCTGTGGACAAAGAGGTCCCTGCATAGAGACTGTTATTTTATAAAGAATACTGCAAATGCCAACCCAACAGCACACAGTATAAATTGGAAGATAGTTAACTGTTTCAGGGGCTTCCCTAGTGGCTCAGATGGTAAAGAGCCTGCCTGCAATGCAGGAGACCTGGGTTTGATCCCTGGGTCAGGAAGATCCCCTGGAGAAGGGAATGGCAACCCACTCTAGTATTCTTGCCTGGAGAATTCCATGGACAGAGGAGCCTGGTGGGCTACAGTCCATGGGGTCCCAAAGAGCTGAACATGACTGAGTGACTAACACTTTTAACTGTTCTCTCAATTTATTTTCAAAGGGCTTTGAGACAATAAAATGGGAAGGAAGGCTGAAAGAATTTTGAAGCGGAAGATTTCTGAACTCTAGGTTCAAATGCTTGAAGATCAAGGGAGCGATACTGCATATAAAAACAAACAAACAAAAGGGAGGCTTTAACAACAACAATGATTTCATCAGTATGGTTAGGGATGGAATCATTTAAATATAATTTAACCCACAGGTAAATTATATGCCCCAAATCAAACAAACAACTTACAGCCTCGTAAAACTTCACAGGGCCAATCAAAAGAAAGTGAAAGTCGCTCTGTCGTGTCCGACTCTTTGTGATCCCATGGACTATACAGTTCATGGAATTCTCCAGGCCAGAATCCTGGAGTGGGTAGCCTTTCCCTTCTCCAGGGAATCTTCCCAACCCAGGGATCAAACTCACTCATCTAGTAGCATAGCATAACTCTTCCATTCACCCAAAGATGGAAGGAGCCACGATCTACAGGACCATGGAAACCGCTCTGGGAAGTTAATATTTCCTCCAGATTAGAATTTATCACACTAGGGTACAGACTATCACAGAATTTCCAAATCCTCATTGGACCTGAGGGAGCTATGAGACTGGTCAGCTATGATGCTGGCTTTCAGTCTAAACCAGATCACACAGTAACTTGTGGCAGATCCCACAAGTCTCTGGAAGTCTCTGGTATTGGAAGAGCTTGCTTCCAATACCATTTTTACTTGTCTTCATCAGTGATAACAATTTTTTTTTTCTTTTTAACAAAGACCACAAGAACCCTGAATTTTAGTTAGGTATATTTTGCTGAAAAATACACTCCCAGGTTCCCTTGCAGCTTGATATGGTTATTTGACTATGTTACGGCCACTGAGACATAAGCAGAAGTGTCCCTGAAGGAAAGGGAGGTGCTCTGTGCCTCCCCTTCCTCTTGCTGCTGGCCTAGAAGGTAGTCATGTTCAGTACAGGGTTCTACCTTGAACAAAAGGCCTAACACTCCAGGATGAGCAGGAAGGGATGGTCCTTACTGATACTGTAGAGCCACCATGTCAGCTGTGAACTGGCTGCCATCTGCGTGAACAGAAATAAGCACCTATCTTGTTTACACCACTATTATTAAGGGTTTCTCTGCTGTTAGCTGACAAATCTGCCATTAACTGATTAAATGATCCATTATTTTCATTTGAGTATCCAGGAAAAGTCTATGTCCTAATGCCTGTTTATGTTCCCTGGAAAAGGCATAGCTGTCCTTAGGAGGCTGAGATGGAAAGCGTGTGAGTTTTCTATTGCTGCTGTAACATATTACTGTAAATTTAGTATTACTAGCTTAAAGAATATAAATTTATTATCTTACAGTTCTGGAAGTTAGAAGTCTGAAATAGGTCCCACTAACCTAAAATCAAGATATTGGCAGATATTCCTTCTGGAGGTCTAAGGGAAAATGTTTCCTTTCCTTTTCTAGCTTCTAAAGATTGCTGACATTCCTTGGCTCTTGGCTTTTTTCTTCATTTTCAAAACCAACAAAAGTGAGTTGACTCCTTTTGATTCTTTATCAGTCCGAGCTCTTCTGTAGTCACCTGGCTTTTTGATTCTCCTCTGCCTCCTTCTTCCACTTTTAAGAACCATTGTAACCACACTGGATCTACTCTGATAATACAGGATAATCTCCTTATCGTTAGGTCAGCTGATTAGCAACCTTAATTCCATTTGAACCTCAAATCCCCTTTGACATGTAACACAACAATCTGCAGGTTCCAGGTACGGGGACACAGACATTTTGGGGGGCCTTTATTCTATCTACCATGGAAGGAGACCTTTGTGCAGGTAGAGAAGTAAAGTGGGAAGGTGGAGTGTTGAGATAGGAAAAGAAGAGGGATGAGACAGGACACAAGTCTAGAAATGCAGGGGAAAGAATACATAAAACCTAAATGGTCTTGAAACCATTTACCTCAGATTGGGACTTGAACCCATGTGCCAGGATTTGAATCTAGCCAAAACCTAGTTTGGGACTCAAACCCACATGGCCAGGACTCAAATCCAGCTAAAACCCTGCTTGGGATTTGAACTCATGATCTTTTAATTAGAACACACTTACCTGATGTCTGAACTTACTGAGGCTCAGGTTGTTTATGTCTCAGAGCATAAGGAATTCAGTGAGAGGCAAAGTGACAGGCAAGAAGTAGATTTACTAATATAGGGTGCTTGTAAGAAATGCCGATGGGCAGGCAAGGGAGCTCTGAGTGGGTTACAATTTATAATGAAAAAGGGTCTTTCCCCCTTTTTCAAGTAGACATAGATGCAGACATAAGGCATACATCACTAGCTCCTCCTTCATATTAGGCAGGAAAGTGCCTGACCCTATGAGGTCAGGGGCTTCCCAGGGGGTGCCAACGGTAAAGAACCCACCTGCCAATGCAGGCAGGAGACATAAGAGATGCAGGTTCCATCCCTGGGTCAGGAAGATCCCCCTGGATGAGGGCACGTCAACCCACTTCAGTATTCTTGGCTGGACAGAGGAACTGGGCAGGCTACAGTTCTGCTGCTGCTAAGTCACTTCAGTCATGTCTGCTTCAGTACATAGGGTTGCAAAGAATTACACGACTGAAGCAACTGAGCACACATGCACTATGAGGTCTAGAACTGTGGTATGCAGGAAGGGTGGTAACATTTTCTATCCAATGGCCTGGGGCATATATTGTGGTTTTGCTCATGGTTTTATACTTAAGCAAGCATGCTTCATTGAACAATGTTCCAGTAGGTTTCTCAAGCGATTATTCACTTACAGTGGCCTCCTAAAGTTTCCTAGGTTTCCTTCTCTATCTATAGTCTCCTACCAGGACTTCTACAACTACCTGTATAACGATGCTGTTCTATCCCTATCAGTCTTAAGAAAAAAAGGAGACAAAGGGTTTGGTTTGTGCTTTTAGTTTTAGAAAGATCCTGTATATTTTTGTTTTACCATATGACCCCCCCAAAATCTAGAGCCACTTTTAGAATCACTTAGTGTATTTTCTTTTTTACCTTCAGCTGCTTTCCCACAAAAGCAATGAAGAAATCCCCCTCGCAAAAACTGAAAGAACTAGAGAGTCCTAGACCAGTGTTCCAAAGAAGTATGTAATATTGAGATTTATAAGAAATATATTTGGTCTTTGATCTGTTCTTGGCTCAGAGCTCCTAAAACCCTTGTAATCTCCTATGGTAATAGGAATAAAGGTCTTTTGTTATGTTAATGAGGTGACTTTCGGAAAGCTCTTAAGCAACCTGGGTATGGGGGGGGGAGGGAGGGGGCAGAGGCTGTTTGCTAGGAGAACCAACCATGTAATTAGAGGGTTGGAACGTTCAGTACCTACCCCCCTCCCACCCCAACTTTCTGGAGGGGAGAAAGGTTGGAGGTAGAACCAATAGCCAGTGGCCAATGATTTAATTAATTGTGACTGTCTAAAGGAGGCTCCATAAAGACTCAAAAGGACACAGTGTGAGAGCTTCCTGGTTGATGAATTCGTGATGATCCTGGAAGAGCGGTCTACCTAGAGAGGGTACTGGAGCTCTGCACACTGTCCCCACATCTTGCCCTTTCATCTGGCTGTTTCTGAGTTACATTCTTTTATAATTAACTGGTAACCTAGTGTATAAAATGTTTCTCTGGGTTATGTAATAGTAAATTAGTCAAATCCAAGTACTTTGTATTTTCAAATATTTTGTTAAAGATTTTTGCATCAGTCTTCATGAGATTATTGCTCTCTTCAGCTTTGCTTTTCTTTTTCTTTATTCCTTCTTTCTTTCTCCCGCTCTCTCTCCTTTTTTATCCTCCTACCTCTCCTTAGCTTTGGTGTCAGGATAATGTTGCTGCTGCTGCTAAGTCGCTTCATTCTTGTCTGACTCTGTGCGACCCCATAGACGGCAGCCGACCAGGCTCCCCCGTCCCTGGGATTCTCCAGGCAAGAACACTGGAGTGGGTTGCCATTTCCTTCTCCAATGCATGAAAGTGAAAAGTGAACGTGAAGTCGCTCAGTTGTGTCCAACTCTTAGTGACCCCGAGGACTGCAGCTTACCAGGCTCCTCCGTCCATGGGATTTTCCAGGCAAGAGTACTGGAGTCAGGATAATGCTTGCCTCTTAAAATGAACTGGGAAGAGTTACATCCTCTTCTATTTTCTGGAGGGTATTATGTAATACTGCTGCTGCTAAGTTGCTTCAGTCGTGTCTGACTCCGTGTGACCCCATAGACGGCAGCCCTCCATCCCTGGGATTCTCCAGGCAATAACACTGGAGTGGGTTGCCATTTCCTTTTTCCAATGCTAGTGTATGCCAAATATTTTGATAGAAACCATTGATGATATCATCTTGTATCACCAAAACCAAGGAGGAGGTCATGGGAAACTCTGATTTATAGCCAGGTAGGGGTAGTGGGGAGAAGGCAGTCTTGTGGGATTCAACCTTTAACCTATGGAACCAGATGCTGTCCCTGGGCAGACAGTGTGAGAATTAAAGAATTAAGTTAAATTGCAGGACAGTCAACTGCATGAGAGGATTGCTGTTTGGTGTGAAGGGTACCTGCATGTCAACATACAGTTCAGATCTCAATTGCAAGCCCAGGTTGTACTTCTGACTGACTGGCTATAATTTTTTTGAGTATATACCTAGTTTACATCCAGTAGAGTTGTCGGATCATTGGGTAATCTTATTTTAATTCTTTGAGGGACAGCAATACTGTTTTCCACAACAGCAGTGCCATTTTACATTATCACTAAAAGTACATAAGGGTTCCAGTTTCTCCTCATCCTCATAAACACTTTATTATCTTTTTTTTTTTTTTGAAAGTAGACATCTTAATAGTGTGAGGTAGTATCTCATGCAGTTTGATTTGCATTTCAATGATTAGTGATGTTGAGCACCTTTTCATGTGTTCATTGGCCATTTGGGTATCTTTTTTGGAAAAATGTCTATTCAAGCCTTTTGCCCATTTTATAATAAAGTCAGGTTTGCTACTATTGAACTTTAAGAGTTTTCTATATATTCTGGATATTAACCTCTAATCAGACATATGGTTTGGAAATAGTGTACTGTGATGCGTAAAAGTTTTTAATTTTTGTGAAGTCCAATTTTTCTATTTTTTCTTTTGTTGCCTATGTCTTTGATGTTACAGCCAGGAAATCACTGCCAACTCCATTGCTGTGAAGGTTATGCTCCATTTTGTTTTGAAGGAGAGAAGAATATACTAACCTCAAAATATATCACGATGGTATATTGATGATATTGAATTAAAGTTATTTAAGAAAACAGTCATGAAAGAAGAACACTTTCACTCTCTTTATCCCCTTGAAACCAAGAAATAAGTCTCCCATATGAAAGTACCCACCCTCTACCAGAAGGTAGAAGTTATCCTCATTGCCAGAGATGGGGAATTCAGGGCCAAGAGGGCTGTATCAACAAACCTTGTAACCTCTTCCTTAATTTGCTACCCCAAACCTGAACTCTGTTGTCTAGTCAATTCTTCACAAACATATTGTTTCCCTGGCTAAAAGGTATAAAAGCTGCCGCTTTGGTCACTTCTTTGAGTCTCATATCTTTATGGGCTGTTGTATGTACAAAATCAAATTTGGTTTTCTCCTGTTAATCTTATGTCAATTTAATTATTAGAGTAATCAAAGAAGTAAGAATGGAAGAAGGGGAAAGTGTTCATCCTCTACAGCTTAGGTGCCCAAAATGGGGCTTTCCCCTGGCTGGACACTGTTCACCTTTGGGCTGCTGCAGTGGAGAGATCCTGGGACCTCTGGCAAGTGCTGGCAGAAGGAAAGAATTCTTACCCAATCAGTCTCCCAGATCTCAGCTTGCAACATGTGGTAGAAGTGAGAATGGTTAAGAGTTCTTTTCTTTTTCTAAATTCAGATTAGTAGGAGAAAATATTTGTATGAGTTAGTTTTTTAGGTAGAGCAACTTGTAAAGATTTGTTATGAGTATGCTTGCTATCTATTGATTCCTTTTCTTCTAGAGATGGTGATTGCTTTCCTTTTCCTCCAACTTTTGTGTCATTTCCCATAAGGAGAAATACCATAGGGTAGAATGCAGGCGTAAGTTCTATAAGCCTGTTGTTTGAGCTGCCTTCACACCCTGGTAAGTTCATGGTTTTTATCAGACTGGCATCTATTTAGACAAACTTTGCTCTGGGCTCTCTAATGTAAGAGACTAAAGTTTTCCTTTCATCTTGTTCTGTATCCTGAGAGCATGACTCTGTGACCATTAAGAATATTCTCTGGTTTCTGCTAGCCAGAGGGTGCAAATAATAGCTTGCATATGGTGGCCAGTTGAATAGACTGAATTCCAAGGCACGAAGTCACAAGCATTGTGCTCTTTGTCCAACCGTTTCAGCTTTCAGGGGAGTTTGTCATAAAGGGTCCTTGTCCATAAGGGGTCTTTGTCATCTCAGCCTTCGTTGTCTAGTTAGTGCTGGAGAAGTCTCATTCTATTAGTGCCTGCCTGGTGTTGCAGATTAGTAGGTCTGTGACTAGAGCAGCCTTGTGTTCTTGTCAGAGATTAGAGTCACTCTTTGCAATACACTGTTCTTACTGCCTGGGACAACAAAGGTCTTTGCTTTCTTCGGCTAAATCTGGGAATAAATTTTCTGGATCTTCTGAGGGCTGTATCTTTTGCACTTTCCTTTGGGATGCCTCTTGCATCCATGGTTAAATCATATAAAGGCTTCTTGGTTTGAGTCACTATTGTGATTAATATAAGTTCCTACTCATCAATGATCAGACAAAGGATCCTTTGAACTGGCCATGTTTGAAAAAAAGAGTTTTTTATGGAGGTTCTCACCCATAACAACATCTTACTGGTACCTATGGAAAGACCAAATTAAAAAGAGAACACAATGGAACACAATGGCCATAGCCTTAGCAACTCTCTTAGCAAGATGAAAGAACAGACGTTAGACTTAGAACAAAAATTAAAGACCACATCCAACATAAATTCCCCTTCATCTCCTCAGCAACTTCTCTTAGTTCCCCAACTTCTCCATATTCCCCAGAAAATTCCTTAAATACCCAGCCACCTGTTTGAACCTCCCTTTCTCTAAAAGATTTATAGGGAACACTCTGATCTCTAGGTCTCAAATATATAGGTTACTCTTGTAAATGATGAAAGCTAAGAAGTAAATTTAACAGAAGCACCCAGGACGGAGAATAAGGTTCTCTTTGCTATCCCTTACAGCTCCTTGCCTTCTGGGACTCTATCATCAGCCTCTGCCAGCTTCGGGTCTTTTCATACAATGTCCTTTGCCCTTTGCAGATGTATTGTGGACACCCCTACTCCTACCCCATGGACACCACAAAGAATTCATATCCTCTAGAGATCTTTCAAATTATAAAACCCTTTTATCTCCACCTTCAGAAGATCCTACCAAATTTAAAGAGGTATTAAAAAGATTAGTGGCCATTTACAACACTTTTTACAGAGGAAAACAGATGACCAGAATTTCTCCCAGGCCCTCCTATTAAATGGTCAGGAAATGGATCAGCTGGAGGCTGATGTTTAGCAAATGTATCAATATTATGTCTTTTTATATATTATGTGCAAAGGTACACTTAGAAAAAGGAGAACATCCAAAGGCCTTTGTAACATGCTTTGAACAGACTTTTCAAAGGCATACTGCATTAAGCCCTGAAGATCCAGAATATAGAAATCTTTCAATTTCCTCCTTAATAGGAAATTTTCTCCTAAATTTAACAAGGCAAATTCAAAAGTCCTGGATGGATAGTCAACCTCTAAGCACTGTGATAGAAGCAGCTACCTAATTCTTTAAAGATAGCTTGCAGGAATTCAGGAGAAAAAAGGAATTACAGTCAACAATACTTGATTTATCTGCTTGAATCTTTAGAAAAACAAAAGCATAACTTTGAAAGCAACTCAAAGTCCCCTTAGACCTTTTCCCGTTTGCCTTCAGGTGTTTGCAGATATTATTAAAAAAAAAATCAGGACACTGGAAGTACAATTGCCCTGACTTAAGGGAAAGAAGAAAAAAAATTAAACAGCAATTATCCTGGACTTCTGATAATAAATATACACCAAAATTCCTAGGAGAAAACTTACATTCTTTCCCTGTTCCTTGAAGATGTAAATCTTATTATGTATTTATAATGAAAATACCTCAGAAGGTAAATAAAACACTGCTCACAACTGCCTAAGACACAAGATAAAAAGGGGGTGGGGAGGTTTTTAAAAATATAAACTGCTCTAAAACTCACTTGCCTAAATCAAGTCCACAGTGTTCAAAAGACTGTCAAGGACGATCTTGTCAAGGACAAACACAAACTTAAAAGTCTTTTGCACAAACATTAGTAGAAAGTTTTAGCCATTTGAGAGAGTAACCTTAACGTGTTCTGTTTGGCAGAGATATAATTTGAATTCAACTGTTATTTATAAACTAGTGACCCAGATGATCACGATGGTGTGATCACTCACCTAGAGCCAGACATCCTGGAATGTGAAGTCAAGTGGGCCTTAGAAAGCATCACTACGAACAAAGCTAGTGGAGGTGATGGAATTTCAGGTGAGCTATTTCAAAT
>NW_011494746.1:3056657-3057361 GCF_000754665.1 Bison bison bison | reverse complement strand
GATGATGCTGTGAAAGTGCTGCACTCAATATACCAGCAAATTTGGAAAACTCAGCAGTGGCCACAGGACTGGAAAAGGTCAGTTTTCATTCCAATCCCAAAGAAAGGCAATGCCAAAGAATATTCAAACTACCGCACAATTGCACTCATCTCACACGCTAGCAAAGTGATGCTCAAAATTCTCCAAGCCAGGCTTCAGCAATATGTGAACCATGAACTTCCAGATGTTCAAGCTGGTTTTAGAAAAGGCAGAGGAACCAGAGATCAAATTGACAACATCCTCTGGGGCATTGAAAAAGCAAGAGAGTTCCAGAAAAACATCAATTTCTGCTTTATTGACTATGCCAAAGCCTTTGACTGTGTGGATCACAATAAACTCTGGAAAATTCTGAAAGAGATGGGAATACCAGACTACCTGACTTGCCTCTTGAGAAACCTATATGCAGGTCAGGAAGCAACAGTTCGAACTGGACATGGAACAACAGACTGGTTCCAAATAGGAAAAGGAGTACATCAAGGCTGTATATTGTTACCCTGCTTATTTAACTTCTATGCAGAGTACGTAATGAGAAACGCTGGGCTGGAAGAAGCACAAGCTGGAATCAGATTGCTGGGAGAAATATCAATAACCTCAGATATGCAGATGACACCACCCTTATGGCAGAAAGTGAAGAGGAACTAAAAAGTCTCTTGATGAAAGTGAAA
>NW_011494746.1:3048253-3056329 GCF_000754665.1 Bison bison bison | reverse complement strand
ATGCTGAAGCTGAAACTCCAATACTTTGGCCACCTCATGCGAAGAGTTGACTCACTGGAAAAGACCCTGATGCTGGGAGGGACTGGGAGCAGGAGGAGAAGGGGACGACAGAGGTTGAGATGGCCGGATGGCATCACCGACTTGATGGACATGAGTTTGGGTAAACTCTGGGAGTTGGTGATGGACAGGGAGGCCTGGTGTGCTGCGATTCATGGGGTTGCAAAGAGTCGGACACCACTGAGTGACTGGACTGAACTGAACTGAACTGTTATTGTACCTGATTCACGGCTCAAGTTTTAGAACAAAAACTATAAAGTCTCTGCAATCTGTCTGCATGTTTACCTATGTCTATAAAAATACGTTATGTATATGTGACATTTCCTACCTCTGCACAGTATTAACAAAATCAGTTTCCAAGTGAACTGTTATTTTACTGGCTTACACTTTAGCTCTTATGAATTAAGCATCCCTAAAACTCAGAAATATAGAAACCAACTCAAATGTTTTTCAAGTGCATGTGATGTGGGATAATCTCTGCTAAGTAAACACTAGTTTAAGTTTGTTGGTTTAATTAAAATAGACATGTCTTCAGAGTTATCAGCATTAAGTATAATGAAGACATGCAACTTTTATTCTACCTGGGTTTGCGTGTGTTAGTCGCTCAGTCACGTCCAACTCTTGTGACTCGATGGACTGCAGCCCACCAGGCTCCTCTGTACCTGGGTTTACTAGCCAAGTAAGCTCATGATATCCCTGCTGAAAAATTTGTAAACAATAAAAATAACTTAAAATGATGGCTGGCTGTTTTGCTGTTTATGAACTTTTCATGAGCGATCTAGATATGACTGTTGGGAACAACTGAATTCAATAAATGTAAAGTAGGATAAAAATTTTTAAGTGAACTTTTCAATAATAATTATGTTTTAAGATGTCATCTTCAATAGTTTCCCAAATGTCTTTGGTAACTTACATTCTTAGAGTTTTGCTCAGTTAAATTAAATGATAGAAATTTACTGACTATCTACATAATTTCCAAATGAGATAAGACACAGGAGTATCAATTCTTGAACTTTTGGTTTCTTATGACAGAGAAACTGAAAAGATATTTGGGCCTATTAGTAAACATATGTATCACATTGAAAGGTTACAATACAAAGAAATGTGTTTCCAGAAATTATAAAATATACTCATAAATTTGCCAATCCAAGAATATTGGTATAATGTACATAACTGCTTACTTCTTGGTTTTTACTAGAAATTAATGCTTTTAAGAATTAAAAACTCTAATTAATAAATGAAATTACTAAAGATAATAAGAAAAACATCTCTATGCAAGGAAAGTTGGTTGCATTTAGGTAAAAAATGGTATGAGGTATGAAGATGCATTTTTGTTAAGAAAAATGAAGATAATTTTATCCTAAATTAAGGTTGGTTATTTCACAATGGGAGAAAGAGAAACAAAGACAAACTAAATTGAAAATAGAAAGTTGGGAAGTGAGAAGGAGAGAATTTTATCTTGTGCAATCAAGTTGGCTAAAATATAAGAGTTTAAAAAACAAGCTTTAATATCAATAGTGTGCTCATGTAAAATTCAGTTCAGTTTAGTCACTCAGTCATGTCCAACTCTTTGCAACCCCGTGGACTGCAGCACGCCAGGCTTCCTTGTCCATCACCAACTCTAAGAGCTTGCTCAACTCATGATCATTGAGTTGGTGATGCCATCCAACCACCTCATCCTCTGTCGTCCCCTTCTCCTCCTGCCTTCAATCTTTTCCAGCATCAGGGTCTTTTCAAATGAGTCAACTCTTCACATGAGGTGGCCAAAGTACTGGAGTTTCAGCTTCAGCATCAGTCCTTCCAATGAATATTTAGGACTGATTTCCTTTAGGATGGACTGGTTGGATCTCCTTGCAGTCCAAGGAACTCTCAAGAGTCTTCTCCAACACCACAGTTCAAAAGCATCAATTCTTTGGTGCTCAGCTTTCTTTATGGTCCAACTCTCATATCCATACATGACTACTGGAAAAACCATAGCTTTGATTAGACAGACCTTTATTGGCAAAGTAATGTCTCTGCTTTTTAATACGCTGTCTAGGTTGGTCATAGCTTTTCTTCCAAGGAGTAAGCGTCTTTTAATTTCATGGCTGCAGTCACCATCTGCAGCGATTTTGGAGCTCTCCAAAATAAAGTCTATCACTATTTCCATTGTTTCCTCATTTATTTGCCATGAAGTGATAGGACCTGATGCCATGATCATAGTTTTTTGAATGTTGAGTTTCAAGCCAGCTTTTTCACTTTCCTCTTTCACTTTCATCAAAGCCTCCTCAGTTCTTTGCTTTCTGCCATAAGATGGTGTCATCTGCATATCTGAAGTTATTGATATTTCTCCCAGCAATCCTGATTCTGGCTTGTGCTTCATCCACTGTGCTTATATTTGTATGTTATGTTATATTTGTATGTTATAAAATATACAAGTGTGTTTTATAATATATGTATAGGTATATTCCAGAAATTATATGAAATTTCTAGAAATCTGGTATGTCCAGGCATAATGTGATCACTAGTTATTATCTTAGAATGTATGTTACAGAAATAACAAAATTTCCTTGTTAATAGTATTGTAATGAGCTCTTATTAGATCTTTAATCCTGGACATTTTAAAGTCTTTTGTCATTTACAGTTATTGTTTTATTTTGATGACTTTCACAAATCTGTTTCATATTCAGAGAAATTCATGGAAAGGCCTCTGAGGAGTTCTGTGGATTACAGGCTTTTGACAACTTTCAGAGAATACCACTGAATCAGGTAGGGATTTATAGAACTCTAAGGAAAACTGGATTCATAAAACTGCTAACCAAAGATCAAGATCAAGAATTAACTACATGGGATGGAATGAAGATGATTATAATTTTTATGACTTTTTGTTTGAAACATTGCTAGTTCTTTAATGTTTTGTTTTTCCAGATTCAAAGAAAATTTTTTTTTCTTTTCTCAAGCTATTTAAGACTTAGAGCAATTTGGTAAAGTATAACTTTGTGAACAAAGATGAAGCATTTACTTTTTCTCCCTATTTCATCCCTCCAGAATTAAGAAATTCTCAGTGAGTATTCTTATTTTCACGACAGTATAATTATTTGCACAAATTCAGTAAGAATTTGTTCTCCTTATAACAGGACACAGTTATAAACATTGTTTATGTTACCAGGGCTTTGATTAGAATGTCTTATTTAAGAGAGACATACTGCTGCTGCTGCTGCTAAGTCACTTCAGTCGTGTCCGACTCTGTGCGACCCCATAGACGGCAGCCCACCAGGCTCCCCCGTCCCTGGGATTCTCCAGGCAAGAACACTGGAGTGGGTTGCCATTTCCTTCTCCAATGCATGAAAATGAAAAGTGAAAGTGAAGTCGCTCAGTCGTGTCTGACCCTCAGCGACCCCATGGACTGCAGCCTACCAGGCTCCTCCATCCATGGGATTTTCAGGCAAGAGTACTGGAGTGGGGTGCCATTGCCTTCTCTGATAGAGAGACGTACATAGATTCAAATATGACCAGAAAGCTTTAAGGAATTAAGGTTGACTTTATGGAGCCAATAAAGCCCTTTGGAAAAATTAGCCAATCCTGTTTACAAGGTTCCTGGCAGCCTTGTCTGGTGAGTAAGGAAGGTTACCTCTTGGCAAGCCTGGGAACCTTAGGATATTTTGCAGATCTCAAAAAGAGAAAAACGCATGCAAATCTACAGGTACTGCAGGCAAAGTTTGATGGAAAATCTTTTGCATGGCTTCCTAGCCTAGAGAGGCTTTTAAGAGTTTAATCTGAGATTTTTTATAAAAAGTTTCAGCAAAGCAAACTTTGAAAGAGTCTATATGGTTAATATTATTCTTGCTGCACTTAAGTAAATAATCAGGCAAAGTTTATTGTGAATAAGTTAGTCTTATTATGGTTATCTCTGATGGAAATGGAGGTAATTATAGTGAAAAGTTTTCCTCCCCGACATTTTCTTCTAAGAATTTTATAGTTTTAGCTCTTACGTTTATGTCTTTGATCCATTTTGAGTTAATTTTTGTATACGGTAAGGGTCCAACTCTATTATTATTAACTTTTTTTTTTTGCATGTGGATATCTAGTTTTCCCAGCACCATTTGTTGAAAAGATTGTTCATTCTCTACTGAATGGTCTCATCATTGTTATTGAAAACTATTTGTCTATATATGTGAGAGTTTATTTCTGGTCTCTCTATTCTATTATATTGGTCTATCTTTATGCCAATGCCATACTTTTTTTATACTACTTTAGCTTTGTTGTAAGTAAACTGTGAAATGTGAGTCCTCCAACTTGTTCTTTTTCAATATTCTTTCAGCTATTCAGGGCCCTTGACATTCCATACAAATTTTAGGATGGCTTTTTTTATTTCTACAAAAAATATTGCTGAAATTTTAATACAGAGTGCATTGAATCTGTAGATTGCTTTGAGTAGTACTGACATTTTAACAATATTGTCTTCCAATCCATGAACATGGGATGTCTTTCCATTTATTTATGTCTTCTTTGTTTGAGCAGTGTTTGCAGCTTTTATTGTATAAGTTTTTTATCTCCTTATTTAATTCCTAAATATTTTATTCTTTTTCATGATATTGGAACTGGAATTGTGTTCTTAATTTCCTTTCCAGATTGTTTATCATCAGGGTATAGAAATGCTATACCACTGATTCTTAATGGGGAAGAGGAAACTCTTTGTCTTCACTCCTACCTGAGTTACCTGAGTTGAGAGTAATTGCACGCAAGGAGTGGAGAAGGCAATGGCACCCCACTCCAGTACTCTTGCCTGGAAAATCCCATGGATGGAGGAGCCTGGTAGGCTGCAGTCCATGGGGTCGCTAAGAGTTGGACACGACTGAGCAACTTCACTTTCACTTTTCACTTTCATGCATTGGAGAAGGAAATGGCAATCCACTCCAGTGTTCTTGCCTGGAGAATCCCAGGGACAGGGGAGCCTGGTGGGCTGCTGTCTGTGGGGTCGCACAGAGTCGGACACGACTGAAGTGACTTAGCAGCAGCAGCAGCAGCAGCAGCATGCAAGGAGAAGTATTGTTGAGGAGAGGTATGCCTTGTGAATACAATGAGGCCAAGAAAAAGTGTTGACAGAATCCTGTTAGATGCTTAGGCAGTTTCAACTTAGACAAGTATCTTAGGCAAGCACAGATATTCTTTGCTAATGTTTCTGTTTCATTTTACATGTAACCCAAACTAGGCAGAAACTATTTTTCTAAGAGGGAAGGGAATGGTTTAAATACACTGACAACTGAAATAGCTAAAAGAAAAAGTAAAACTGTCCTGAAAAGATCATGCAGACAAAGCTTTAAAATACACACACACACATTTCTTAAAAATGAGCAACAATAACAAAAAACCCTTTTAGTTAATAAGATCAGATCAGATCAGATCAGTCGCTCAGTCGTGTCCGACTCTTTTCGACCCCATGAACTGTAGCACGCCAGGCCTCCCTGTCCATCACCAACTCCCGGAGTTCACTGAGACTCACGTCCATCGAGTCAGTGATGCCATCCAGCCATCTCATCCTCTGTCGTCCCCTTCTCCTCCTGCCCCCAATCCCTCCTAGTACCAGAGTCTTTTCCAATGAGTCAAGTTAATAAAAAAGGGAGATTAATTTCTATAGACCACTCCCCCCTCAGGCTTCCCTGGTAGCTCAGTTGGTAAAGAATTTTCCTGCAATGCAGGAGACGCCGGTTCGATTCCTGGGTCCTGAAGATCTCCTGGAGAAGGGAAAGGCTACCCACTCCAGTATTGCTGGGTTTCTCTGGTGACTCAGCTGGTAAAGAATCTGCCTGCAATGTGGGAGACCTGGGTTCGATCCCTGGGTTGGGAGTATCTCCTGGAGAAGGGAAAGGCTACCGGCTCCAGTATTCTGGCCTGGGGAATTCCATGGGCTCGCAAAAACATGATAGTGACTTTCACTTCACCCTATCAGCCTAGTCTGGACTGCTTTTCTGATGTACTGCAGTTTACCTTTGCAGGGGCCCAGCCTGGCAACCAAGTTATGGCACAGAATATGAGTGGTTACATATCCCTGAATTTGAATCAGGAACTATAACGCTGCAGATAAATTCTTTCAGAATCCTACAGCCAGTATCTCTTCTTAAAATTCTAAAAATCTACCCTCAGGAAATTCGAAATTTAATCTATTCTCCAAGCCTCACACTAGAACCACAGGCAGCAGTTCTCAGCCAAGGGAGGTATCATCCAACATGAGGCATTTGGAAATGTGTGGGGGGTGGGTGGGTTCTGACGATACCTAGGGGCTACTGGCATTTAGTGAGCAGAGGCAGGAACTCTTCATGCCCTGTAGAATGTCAGGCAACAATGAATCACACTGTTTAAAAGGCCCACAGTACCCTCAATGAGAAAGGACTTTGAAAAAAATAGCCATAGAGTCATGCATGAAAAAATCTGCTCAAAGAAAGAACTCCATAAGAAAAGGTTCAACTCACTGGGCTTTTATGCTTATGTCTTCTGATCTGTATTACCTTCCCAGTGAAGAATAAGTGCTCATAATTCTCATTAGCATTATTTTGCTTTACAGAAATTTGGTCCATGTTCATTTTTTAAAAGAGCATAGTCTCTTTTTTGCAATGTACTGGTGGAATGAGGTTATTCTGAGTTATATCTGCCAGTGAGGGGAAAAACAAACAACAAAAACCCCTAGAACAATTAGCTTGTGTGTGAGGGATCAGTGGAATTTTGCAAGAATGTCCTAATTATCCCACCTGGATTCCAAACCTAAGAATAACAACAGAATACATTTTATTCTTTTCAACTGAGGACAGTAGACTTCCATCCCTGAGGGTCAGGCTTGTTATAGAATAATAACCATCAGATGGTTTTCTTTCTCTAAAAATACATCCAGTATTTTAATTTCTTTTAGGAGGAATCTTTCTGTTAAGAAACTATATATTTTCTTGTCACTTAGGCTTGGGAATAAACACACAACCCCTTATTTCCGTAGCACAAAGATAAATAAATGTTTTGATCAGGGGATCTTTGCCTTGGAGACTGTAGGTTAATCGTGGAGGATTCCATTCTTTTCATACTTTAATAGTGTTTTTTAAGCATGGATCCAGGCAGGCTTCCCTGAGGCCTTTCATTTTATTTATAACTGTGTGTTTCTCTGAACTGTGTTTTGATATTTGCAGTAGGTGCTGAGGGGGTTTGATTTATTTGTTTTGTATATTTTCAGGTTACAATTACATTGGGAATAAAACAAACAATTTCTAAATCTAGAAAACAAATTAGAGGTTTATAGCCTTCCAGTCACTTGATGATATCTATATTATTCTCATTTGTCAGTTAGCCCTAGCATTGGTGATTGGTTAGTAATTAATTTTAAATTAGAGGACTAATTTCAAACTGGGCTTCCCTTGTAGATCAGAGGGCAAAGAATCTGCCTGCAAAGAAGGAGACCCAGGTTCAATCCCTGGGTTGGGAAGACACCCCTGGAGAAGGAAATGGCAACCCACTCTAGTATTCTTTCCTAGAGAATTCCACAGACAGACCATGGGGTCACAAAGAGTCAGACATGACTGACCAACTAACACATAACACACAATTTCAAACTATTCCAATTTAGAATTTTTCAGAGTTTCTACAATTAGTCAGCTGAAAAAATGTATTTGTTAACTGTTCAGACCTACAACCAAAGTTTGGGCTTGGTCATTCTGTGACTCATTTTTTGATCCTTACTCTAATTTATCCTGCAACAAGTATGTCATCATCAAATGGATTAGATTCTATATAGGAAGGACTGCTAAATATTCTTTCCCGTAAAGGTCCTTCAGAGTCAAAACACTAGTAAATGTATGAATAGTGGCTACACAATTGTTAGGTAGGTAGGATAGGAAACAGGAGTCCAAAATGGCGGTGGCTAAAAGACAAGGAAGGGAAAAGCCCACGAAAATAGAACAAAGGAAGGTCCGAGGACCGGAGTGAGGACTTCAGGTAGAACAAACAGCACTCCTGGCTGGCCCACTTTGCATAGGGCAGGCCCAGAGGGAGGAAAAAAAC
>NW_011494746.1:3018635-3048153 GCF_000754665.1 Bison bison bison | reverse complement strand
GCCCAGCTGGGGCGATTTTCCTGCTATTATCTAAATAAAATAGAGCTGTAACACAAAGGTGTAACACTGATTTGTCTAAGAGCCATAACACGGTCCGTTTGAGACCTGAGAGCTATAACACGGTCTGTCCAAGACCCAAGAGCTGTGACGTGTCGAGGGGGCTTTAATGTCGGTGACTCCAAACCTTTGTTGTGGACCAGACAGAACCGAGGAGCATACACTCGCCTGACACAATGAATCAAATAAGAATTGTAAAATACCCTGCCAGGTTTCAGGGTGGCTTTTCGTCAGGCATTATCCTTTCATACCAGTTGGCCATTTTGACTTATTTGAAAATAACAAAAGAGCACACTGCAATCTCTACTCCTCAGCAAACACCAAACTCTTTTTTGGTTCTCCAGCCACAAGGGATATTTAAAACCAATAAAGGATTTATTTGTGAAGCTGGTTGCTTTCCCCTCAACACTTTGAAGGCCCAGGGCATTGGGGGTAGAATTTGTGTTGCTCGCTCACTTTTTCCCAATCATATGTTTCAACAATTGGAGATGTTGCAAAGATTTCTTTTGGATATCACAGTGTCGTGGTTTCACTCGCCTTTGCTCATTTTTGAGGAGCAGTATAAGGTTCAGACAGGAGACAAGTACAGAGCAAGTGGGGGGAACAGAGAGGAGGTAGGGTAGGGTATGTGTACACAGGCTTAGGAATGCAAGGACTTGGAGACAGAGGTTGTAGAATGATATGGACTCCAGGAGGTGCGGGTGAGCATCAGGGAGAGGGTGGAGAGAGGCAGGGACTGGGAGGAGTTCACTGGCAGCCAGAATCCAGAAAGCCAGAGTCCACAATACTGGATTAAGTGAAGAATTTGTAAACAAAGCAAAACAGGAGCCCTCCAAGTGACTTTCCTCTCCTCCTGTCCCTATCTTTAAGGGCTTCCTATTTCTGAGAAATTGATTTTACAAGCCTAAATCTCTGTTCTATCAGCAGAGGACTAGGAACTCAGACTAAAAGTGAATATTAGTTTATAAACCAAGGGCTTTCCATGTGCCAGAAACCAGGTCAAGTGCTCTAGAACATTATCCTATTTAATCCTCACAACAATCCTAGGGAAGTAATAAGCACCACATCCCTAGTTGAAAGAGACTAAGTCAGAATGTGAGCAAGAAGCCTGTTTCTAAAGCAAGCTCCCCAGGGAAAGGTTTTTCCTTTAGCCTATCTCAATTCACATTTTTAGAGGCAGCAGACTGATCCTGATCTGGGAGCTAAGGCATAGGTTGGCCATTTTCACAAACGAATAGTGATTTTTACGGTCTGTGCAGCTACAGGGAGAGCTAAGACGAATGAGGGCTGGTGTGGAAGCCACACCAATCGAAAGCACTCTGGGGCCAAGAGGGAAGAGAATGAACCAAGGAAGCAATCAATCCACTGTGTACTATTTCCATGAGGCTTTTCTGGGATGGTACCAATTTCCAAATGGGAGAAAGACAAGATCATGTCTGACTTCCTCAAATCAGCATGGGAACCGTCTAGGCTGTGGAGGTGGACAGTAAGACATGGCAAGCTTCCCTCTCTCATTTGCTGCCAGAAAACATTATCTGAAATGACAACTCTCCACTTGGCAGTAAACTGTTGTTTTCAAAACAACATCTCCACAGACGCAAGCGTTCCTCTTGCAAAGAGGATCATTGGTTAGCTGCTTTTAATGACCTTGACAAACACAAAACCCTTGAAACACGCTGACTCAAAGTCATGGATTTCATGGAATTTTAAAAAATGAAACAGGAGTGAATAGGCCATGTTGCAGCTCAAGAAATGACATTTAAGCTTTTAGTTCTTATCTGAGTCTTGGACCAGGAAACGGCTTGTGTCCACAGATGGGAGCCAACATTTTTAGATGTTAGATGGGCTTTGTTCACTCCAAAGAAACAAGATTAGTATTTTATATGGCGTATGTTGAATTTTCTTTTCTTTTTAATATGGAAGTCCAGACCACAAATCGCTAGGGTTTCAACAAAAGAGAAATAATGAAACTGTTCCCACAGAAATGGCTCTGTGAACCTACTGACATCTAATACTCCACCACAACAGGAAAGGCAGATCGGATAGGCAGCAGCCTTCTGTTTTTTTTGTAGGAAATTACCTATTGGTTAATTAATTTCTTTAAAAAAAAGAAAAACAAACAAACCCACAGCTTTAATCTTGCAAGGAAGACTTGCCCCTCTGGACTTCCTGGCCACTGCTTATATGGCTCCTTACAAAATGGTAACACCAGAAGTCCCTTGGCTGAGCTCCCCAATGCATACATGCATGCTAAGTCACTTCAGCCAAGTCCAACTCTTTGTGACCCTATGGACTGCAGCCCACCAGTCTCTTCTGTCCTTGGGGATTCCCCAGGCAAGAATACTGGAGTGGGTTGCCATTTCTCACTCCAGAGCTCCCCAATACAGCCCCCCAATAACAAGCAAACCTCTTCCATTCAGGTTTGTTTTTAATCACAATGTTGTTTGGGAATATTCCCAGTAATGCCAATGAGAGACAGCACAAAAGTAGAAAAACAGAAACTAGGAGAAGATCTGGATTCTAGGCCATGCTGATACTCCCAGCTGTTTACAGCAGGGCAATCATTCAATCTTCCCGGGCCTCCGTGGCTCAGCAGTCAAGTGGGGCTAATAACTCCAAAACTGCACACGTGTGTCTAACATTTGTGACAGCATTTTGAACATTGCGGAGTGCCATACAAGGAGCTGGCATGAATAGAGAGAATGATAGCACCATTTATTTAGCAATTACTAAGCACTGTGTCCTAGAAGGATTACATACATAATATCTCATTCTCACAAGAAGGAACACGGAAAGGAAATCAGGGACTAAGAAAGGCAAAGGGGAAAATCTATGATCACGACCAACTGTGATTATTAAGCAAGAACTTAACAAACAATCCAAAGAGGGAGGGAAACCTTTTTTTGCAGGGGGAGGAGGGTGGGTAAATCTTTACAACCAATTTTGAAATTTCCAATTTGTGTTAACAACCTTAAAGAGATGAGATTATCTGAAAATCAATTGTGACATAAAATTAGTTAATGAGGATTTATTGAGCATTTAATGTGCATGACCCAGAAGCACGAGCACTTGCTATGCTCAATAAGTTTCTAAGGAAACCAGCCACTGGGCGGATGTGAGTGTGCATGGGCCACCTCCGTAATTCTAGGATGGCACTTCACTTCATTGGGATCTTCTGGATAGAAAAGCCCATATCCAGTTATAGTGCTTGTAAAGGTTTTCTGTGGTCATGGAATAAATTTGCAAGCCTAGTACCTGAGACTGACTGGCTTCTGCCTTCTCCTCAGGCTGATTTAATTTCCTGGATGTAAGGCCAGCAGAGTATCTGTGCACACATAGCAACTGTTTCCATCAAAACGAACCCTGCCTACTGCTGCTCCACATCATCAGCCCTCATCTTCAGTCAGATCAGCCTGTTCTCTGTGCTCCCAACACAGCTGGTGCCCTCGGCAGCCATGGCTTTGCCATCTCTCTTGTCCTTCACACACATCTGCATCATACAGCTCAGATCTTTTCACTGAGGAATCTTCCTCAGTGACTACAGCACCCTCCTTAGCCCCCTCTCAAGGCCACACCAGTCTAGGAGCCTGTGCTAGAATGATTCAAGCTATTTCTCTGGCTTTAAAAAACACAGCATGCTGACTGTGTTAATAATTATCTTTATTTTGTCCAACCACTGTTCTCATAAATATTTATTCAACCTGCTACTCTATCTCCAAAATTGCTCTAAATCTGTCTTTACTGGTTAAACAGCCTCAGCTAGGCTTCATCCAAGGGCCCCCATAGTTGCCGTCTCCCCCATTTGCAATGTTGCATAGCTCCCGGGTGGAGACACCCATTGCTGTTACTACCTTCTTCTGACCTATATCCAAACACCAAATCTCTTCCTGATCACACTATCCAAAGGACCCCTTTCTAGCCCGTCATTTTCTTGCACATCTCCCTGTTTATTTTCAATTACTATAATAATCTGGGATTATCTAATCAATTTATTGACCATCAGCCTCTCTCCTCCTCTAGATGTTAACTTAGAGCAAAGTAGGTGCTCAACTACTTTGAGTATCTACTATTTTTTTTTAAATGAAAGTCCTCCACTGTGTACCCAGCACCCGTTAGATCCTCAGTAAGGTCTGCTGCTTCTGAGGATGAGTGCCTGGAACACAGCATCATCCATGCCCCTCACCGCAGCCCCATCAAACAGATGCTCCTGGATACAGACTGCTTATGTTGGCTTTCGTTAGGAGCAAATAAGATTACATAGCATGTTTCCCCAAAAGGTGCCTCCCAGACTCTTAACTATATCTCATCTGATCTTCGGGTATCCCCATCCTAGGGGCAAAAGAGAAGCTTCAGACTGGTGCACATTCTTCCCTCTCACCATTTTTGGGGTTGTTTTGGGCAACATCTAAATCATCAATAACTTTTCCCAGGTGCAAAATTACACACACACTCAGTTTGAAAGTGTAAACATAAGTCTGATACTGAGCGCTCCTTTGTAGCACTGGCCCCGAGTCACCCTCTCAACCAATCTGTGACCACTCAACTCAGATAGAATCCCCACAGCCCTGAGAACATAAGCCAGAAGGACTCATCTCTCTTTTTTAGTTGAGTTTCAGGGGCAGCAGGAACAATTCACTTTTTTAAATATATATATATATATTTTTTTTTTCTTAAGAAATACATAGCCATTGAAAAGCTGAAAAACACAGAGGTTCAGAACACAAAAATCTCCTATAATCTTACCACCGAAGACAACCAAGTTCACCTTCACAGTAATTTTCAAGTGCCTTTCCTTTACTTGAAGTGCTTATTTTTGGTGTGTAATATCATGCTGGGAAGATAATATTAACTAATATATATAATCATTTGCTGGGACCTGCGTAAATGCTGACCTTCTGAGATGTTCTCTCATTACCCATTCTGCAAGATTTATCCTTTCCCGCCAAGCCCCCACGTTCTTAAGAAAATGAAGTTATTTTAATGTTTCCCCATTACTCAACTGTCAAACTTTATACCACATCTTTTAAGGCTATTACACAGCTCTGATACATAGTACAGAGTTGTTTTTTCTTCTTTTAGCCAACGTCATTTTTAAAACTTCTGCTCTGTGTGCATAAAATACATTGCCATACCAATATCCCTTTGATTACATGGAGTGAATAGAGGAAAAATGGAAGAAAGAGAAAGGGACAAGTAGTCTTTTTTTTTTACTTTGTCACAAAGTAAGGACAATAATTGCCCACACTGATTCAAAAATACCCTGGGCTGGAGGGGAGGAGAATCAAGAAAAGGACTCTTCTCCACGGGACACTATTTTTTTTTTTTTGCCATCTCCAAAGGGTGCAAGGAACTGTCTAAACTGTTGACTTGGGAAACATTCATCTTACAGATTCTATTTTTTTAAAATCAGATTTACCGAGGTATAATTTATACACATTAGAATTCACTCACTTTTTCATGTGCTGATGAAAGGGTTTGACCATTGTGTATATATAGTCCCGAAACCACTTCAATTGTAGACACTATTTTTAGGAGCTATTTGACCACCTTGGCTGCTCACTTTCTTCCTTTTCTAGCCTGCCCTCAGAAAGAACACTTTTGAGATTGGTCCCCAGCTACTAAGAGCAGTTCTGAGAAAGGAAAGGCTGTGAACTTGACTGACCTTACTTAATATACCATGGAGTTCATGGTGTTATTAAATCTCAGAGTTAAGCAGGACTCAGAAGTTGCCTTGCAGAACTTTCTACCCAAAACATAAATCTTTTTTATAGGCACTGATTTAATACACTTTAATCACTGGTGACACAGGCTTAGAAATATCTATAAATATGTGGAACGCAGAGTGGTCCTGTGTTTCATTTAACAAGTTGGTCCAGCTTTGGCAGGCCTTGGGGGCTCATAAAAGGAAGCCTTCTTCAGGATTAGGGCTGAAGATTTTTCTAGGAATGAGCAAGTTAGAAAATGACTCCTCTGCAAATTTATGCCACTAACCCTTAAACAGAGGCTAAATATGAGACTTTAAATATGGTGGAAGATCCCCTGGAGAAAGAAATGCAACCTACTCCAGTATTTTAGCCTGGAGAATCCCACGGACAAAGGATCCTGGTGAGTTATAGACCATGGGATCACAAAGAGTTGGACACGACTGAATGACTAACACACATACCACACAAATATGAGACATTTGAAACCCTATGAACCAGGACCCTAACTTCACAGATTAAAAAACAAAACAAAATAAACTGCCTTAGAAAATGCAGCTATAATCCAGTGTCAGAACCAAGAACTTAAATTTAGTTTTAAGATACCAGTTAGATGTACTTTTCACAGTTTCTTGAGTATTTCTAACACTTTGGTACCCAATACATTGGAAGCATTATAAGGGTTCAAATTTCTCACCAAGTTTCACAGCCTTCACACCCTCTATGTGTGGTCACCACAGAGAAACCCTATTAGGAGGACGGGACGGGAAGTAGGGGGTCAATGAAGTAAAAATAATATTTCTCTCTCACCCGACCCCTCAATACCCTACGGTGATCACTGTGCAACAGTGAGACATTCTAATGGATCAGACCAGAGAAACTGAGCTTGATTTTTCCAGCTTAGTTATATTTTGTACTATTTTTGTAAAGAATGTAAATAGCCAGCAAATTTGACTACAAAGGTTCCTTGATTAGTGAGTGAATCTCGGCAAAGTTGAAACTTGCATCCAGACCTCTAGCCTCAGATCTCTACATTTTTAATCAAACAGGTTTAATGTTGCATGAAGGGAGAAACAGATAATTGTGTAGATTTCCAAGGAGTTTTTCAGAGGCAATCTCTTTTTGTAAATGTGGTGTCTCTGGATGGAAATGTGGAGGGAAAGACAGAGGGGCATGGAAGTAACAGGCCATGACGATGCTTAATGAGCTGTCAGTCATGGCTCTCCAAGATGCTCATGGTGTTCGTGAGGAAAATGTGAGAACCAGCGGGGGCATATTACAGACAGCAGTCAGTTCTGAGGCTGGAGGTCCGGATGCAAGTTTCAACTTTGCCGAAAAATCAGACAGAAGTCCTTTCACTCCTCTGGGCCTCAGTTTCCTTTTCTGTAAAATGAAGCTTGAGGTGAATGCTTGCGTGATTCCTTTCTAGTTCTTTTTGCTTGTTGTTCAAGAGATAGTCAAGTAGTTTCACACTTGTCACTCTTACAATTAAATACCACAGCTCTACAACTCTCTCAACCTAGTTAAGTTTCAACCCAAATTTCAAAACTAAATGTTCAAGGAAAGAAGACGAATATGAAGAAAAGCCCCGTGATGAAGAGAACAGCCTCTCCTGAAAGAAGGATTTCAAGCTTCTCATTCTCTCAAGTTCATCTCCTGTCTTTCCAGATTACTCTCACTGCACCCAGATTCTAAGAATTCAGGACACTCATCCATTGAGCCTGCTGCCTTTTCACTATCGCTCAAACCCTCATGTCCTTATATGCCACCTTGTTGCTGCTGCTGCTAAGTCGCTTCAGTAGTGTCCGACTGTGTGCGACCCCAAAGACGGCAGCCCACCAGGCTCCCTTGTCCCTGGGATTCTCCAGGCAAGAACACTGGAGTGGGTTGCCATTTCCTTCTCCAGTGCATGAAAGTGAAGTCTCTCAGCTGTGTCCGACTCCTAGCGACCCCATGTACTGCACTCTACCAGGCTCCTCCATCCATAGGATTTTCCAGGCAAGAGTACTGGAGTGGGTGGCCATTGCCTTCTCCACATATGCCACCTTACCTGGCTTTTATTCCATGGTCTAGCATGTGGTCACTCCCTTTAAACAAACAGCAACTCTGCCTCTTTCTCCCTCAATCACACCAGCTGCTAAAATCCCCAACCCTGGTTGAATCCAACTCCCAATCTACCCTTAAGCAGCTAGAAGTGTTGAGTAAACAAATCATCACAAATTCACAGACATTAACTTAAAGTGGGTCCTTAGTGTTGTCCAGCTTTTCTTCTACATTTCCTTAGTCAACTTTCAGTGACTTTTCTCATACCTTCTCCTCTGTCTTTCAGCCTCTAGTACTTCTTCGCTCTCTCCATCCTCATTCTTAGTTGGTAACCTTCTAATCTCACTGAAAAACCAGCAGCATCCAGAGGAGAACACCTGTAGTCTACCATGCCCAATCCTCCCAACCTATGTGTATCTGCACTTCTATGCTCACAAACTCTGCCTTCTCTTGGATGATGAACTGCTGGTGCTCTGATTTTTTCAGAGCACCGCCTTGGTGAGGGGTCCCTTCACTTCAGCCTGGGCTCCCATCCTTATGTACTAAAGGACTTGATCCTTGCCATTTTTTTTCATTTTCTCTTGCATCACCAATTTTCCTTTCCTCTTTATTGGAGCAATCACATCAGCTAAACATCTCCCATGTTGCTGTTTCAAAAAACAACAACAATAAAACTTGTCCCTTGACTCTGCATGCCCTCTGCAAACCCATTCTTCTGCTTTCCCTTACAGATGACCTGGAAAACTTGTCTGGCCTCTCTGTATCTGTTTTTCTTCCTGCAATTCTTTCCTCTACTCACTCCAAATAGCCTTTCCTCCAGCACTCTGTAAAAACTACATTTGTCTTGGTCACCAACAGGTCCAGCTCCCAGTTTGTCAAATCCAGTGGTCACTTCTCAGTCCTCATCTTACTTGACTTTGGTCTTAGCTTTCTGTGGTTGCTGTAACAAATTACCATAAATGTCATGGCTTGAAACTGCAGAAATTTACGCACAGTTCTGGAACCTAGAAGTTCAAACTCAGTGCCACTAAGTGGAAATCAGAGCCACGATTTACCCTGGACTTTCCAGGAAAGAATCCATTTCTTGCTGCTTCCAGCTTCTGGTGGCTGCTGGCATTCTTCGACTTGTGGCCACATCAACCTAATGTCTGCCTCTGTGGTCACCATGCCTTCTCCTCCCCTTCTGTGTGTCATCGACCTCTGCCTCTCTTTTGTCAGGATACTTAACACTGAATTTTGGATCCACCAGGATAATCTAGGATGATGACTTCCTGTCAAGAACCTTAAGACTCTGTATCCTTATATGGTAATACTTGCAGATTCCAGGATTAGGACTTGATATCTTTGAGGGCTATTATTCAGCAACTATGGGGGCTTCCCTGGTGGTAAAGAATCTGCCTGCCAATGCAAGAGCCACAGGTTCGATCCCTGGGTAGGAAGATCCCCTGGAGAAGGAAATGGCAACCCACTCCAGTATTCTTGTCTGGGAAATCCCATGGACAGAGGAGCCTGGCGGGCTACAGTCCATGGGGTGGCAAAAAGAGTCGGACATGACTTAGCAACTAAACAACAATAATAACATTCAGCAACTAAAACCTTCTAGCAACATCTAACACAGTTATATTGCTTCCTTCTTCTTAAACACTTTTTCCATTTGACTTCAGGGAAGTGGCCCTTTCTTGATTGATTGATTCATTCAAAATTGTGGCAAAAGGTACATAACAAAATCTACCATCATATCCATTTTTAAGTGTACAGTTTAGTAGTGTTAACCATATTCACACTGTTGTATAACAGATCCCTAGAAGTTTTTAATCTTGCAAAATATGCAACCCTATGCCCACTGAACAACTACTCATTTCCCTCTCCCCTCTGCCCCTTGGCAACCACAATTTTACTGTTTCTATGAGTTTGACTACTTTAGATACTCTATGTAAGTGAAATCATATACCATTTGACTTCTTGTGACTGGATTATTTCATTTACCATAATGTCCTCAAGGTTCATCTATATTGCAGCATGTGGCAAGATTTCCACCTTTTTTAAGGCTAATATTCCATTGTATATACATATACTACTTATGTTTATCTATTCATTCATGGATGAACACTGGGGTTGCTGCCGCCTCTTGGCTAATGTGAACAATGTTATTATGAACACGGAAGTACAAATATCTCTTCAAAATCCTGCTTTCAGTTTTGGAGATATGCCTGGAAGTGGGATAGCTGGATCATCTGTTAATCCCATTTTTGATTTTTGAGGACCCTCCCTCCTGTTTTCCAAAGCAGAAGTACTATTTTATATTTCCACCAACAGTGCAGTGCACAAGGTTTCAATTTCTCCACCTCCTTGCCAACACTTGTCCTTTTCTGTCTTTCTTGATTCTTGTTTTATTTTACTGTCAGTTTCCCCTCAGTTTCTCCTCTTGGTTTTATTCATCTTCTCAATCCCTAGGTCTTGGTGTCTTTGTACTTTTTTATGTTTATGCTCAACAGCCACCCATCCCACCCCTGCCCCCCATCGATCTCATTCAGACCCACGGCTGTAAGTACCATGCTTTATATTACATCTCTCAAATCTGTATCTTAGTTACTAGTCTTGCTACTGATCTGCAGATCCACATATTCGACTACCTACTCAATCTCTCCACATGAATGGGCATCTCAGACTTGATAAGTCCCAAATAAAATTTTTAATTTTCTACCCCCTAGACCTGCTCCTCCCACAGTGTTTCTCATGGCAGTCAATGGTAGTTCCATTCCTCTGGCTGCTCAGAATAAAACTTTGAGGATACCTTTTTGCTTCTTTGTTAACCACATCTGACCTCCAATTGACCAGCAAATCCTTGAACTGTTCCTTCAAACTATGCCCAGAATTTTAGAATCATTCCCCGCTCTCCTCCCTTCCACTGCTGCCATACTGGCCTAACCACCTTTATTTCTTGCTTGACCTTTTCCATATTATACTGTCTTTCCTGATTTTGCCCCTTACTCTTTTCAGTCTACTCTTCATGCAGCAACTAGAGTGTTTGCTAATAAAAGGTATGTCACAAGGAGTAAAAGCTTAGTTCTTTACAGGGTATGTAAGAGCTAAATAGCAAGGCCCATGGGCATCTCTCTGATTTCATCTTTCATCTTTTCACTCCAATACAGCTACAGTGTCTCCTTGCTGTTTCCTAAAAATGGTGAGCCTACTCCTGTCTCAGGCCTCTGTACCTCCCGGCCCCTCTGGAATGCTATTCTTAGAGTTGACCTCCTCACTTTATTCAGGTGTCTGCTCAAACACTAACTTATCAGAGGCCTTCCATGGCCTTCTTGTCTAAAAAAAAAAATCACCCCTCCTTCTTACACCTCTCATCCTTTTACCCAGTTTTATGTTCTTTCTTGGCATTTATCGCAATCTGATGTATTTTATCTTTCTTTTTTATGGCTTGTATTGCCTACTAAAATATAAGCTCCCTGAGCACTGGGAATTTGTCTGTTTTGATCACTGCTGAATCACTGGTGCCTACAACAGTGCTTGGCTCATGTCAGGCTTTAAATAACTCTTTGTAAAGTGAATGAATGAAGCATCTATAATACTTTTGTTCAAAGAATCATTTCCCTGAAAGGGGCTTGCTTTTTACCATCACTTATAGATGGGCTTTGAGAGTTTTTGTATTTTGGAACTTAAAGATTACAGGAAGTTAGCTTTAAATCAGGTTTTTTGATGGACAATCTAAATGTTGCCCTTACCTGAAGGTGAGAGGATTTGACACTAACTTCCAGGTGATACTCCTGAGGCTTGTTTCATTTAATTTTAGGATATCAACATAAATAGAATGATAAGTACAACAGTGGAAAGTTACCTTCAAGAACTCATATTTGTATTTTCCACTATTTGGGGAAACACCTCTGAGGCAAACCAGAAACAGATTCGCAGATGAAGAAACAACAGAGAGATCAGATGACCTGACCAAGGTCACAGATGAGCACGACAATACTTAAGTCTCCGAGATCTAGTACTTTCACTAGAAAACCCCAGAAAATACAATCCTATTACCAGGTCTTTCCTGTGAAAATGACTAGTTTCTTCCACAAAGCAGGGCTAAGGATGGAGCTCACATCCACCGCATTTTGCGCACGCTGCTGAGGATGGGTCAGGCTCATGGCTACTGTGTCCTCCGTCACCAACGCACAGGCAGGACAGGCCTGAACAAGCATTTTGTGGTCCTGGAATAACAGGACCACAGAGTCCTGTTATTCTCTGTTATTCAATGCTGACTCTGCTGAAGAGGAATGAGTGTTCAGACCATACTTGTACAGTGTGCTAACCAAACACACCAAAGGAAGTATGTGTGGAAGAGTCAGAAGAGCTGTTCATGCCTGGTTAGAGCATTATTCACTTGGCTGAGGACGATGTACACTGTCATGCAGTTGAAGCTAAGATAAATGGGCCACTTCACAGACAGGCATGGCGATTAGGTGTCTGTATAGAAACGTATTCCGGAATTTCTTGAGATAGATGCTTTTATTGCTGGTGAGTTTAAAATTAGGATGATACATTTATTTCCAGCTGGCGAAAACATAACAACATCCTAGCAAATAGTTTTCAGAGGCATTGAAAATCTCCTATAAAAACTTTCATTATCTGTCAAACTGGCATCAGAGCAACCTACGTCAATTACTACTGCCAGCCTCATCTTTCAAAACCAGCCTTCCCTCCTCCTTGCGTTTTCCGCCCTACCAAGCATAGAAGGATCAAGGGATGTGGTCTTCTCTCATCCTGAAGAATATTTTCATGACAATCACACCAAAACTGAGTGGAAAAGAGAGGCAGACATCCTTTTAGTTTCAACACATGGATATTCATTCAGTTCAGTTCAGTTCAGTTGCTCAGTCGTGTCCGACTCTTTGCGACCCCATGAATCGCAGCACGCCAGGCCTCCCTGTCCATCACCAACTCCCGGAGTTCACTCAGACTCACATCCATCGAGTCAGTGATGCCATCCAGCCATCTCGTCCTCTGTCGTCCCCTTCTCCTCCTGCCCCCAATCCCTCCCAGCATCAGAGTCTTTTCCAATGAGTCAACTCTTCACATGAGGTGGCCAAAGTACTGGAGTTTCAGCTTTAGCATCATTCCTTCCAAAGAAATCCCAGGGCTGATCTCCTTCAGAATGGACTGGTTGGATCTCCTTGCAGTCCAAGGGACTCTCAAGAGTCTTCTCCAACACCACAGTTCAAAAGCATTCATTAACCTCACTCAATTACTTCGGGTTGTAGCACACAAGGCTTATATTTATGACTAATGCCTGGGTATTCTTTCTTTATCTTTTGCCTTGGTTGAAGATGCAAATTCTGTTGGAGTTGCTAGAGAATTCTGCGGTTTATAGACACTCATTTTCAGAAACTCTGTGTCTTGAAAGGCTGCTTAGTGAGTGACTGGATTCTTGCCTCTAGCACACCTTTCCACTTCTTCGGCAAATGTCAGACGGGTCATGCCGATGTGGGGCACCCAGCACCGAGAAGCAGACAAGAATGGGATGAACAGAAGTGGTCAATGGCCCAGGTAGAGCAGCTATTTAAAATAGCTGGAGAAGAAACAACGACTAGCCCTGCATCTACCCCAGTGCACTTACTCGGCCATGACTCCTCATTAGGTAGATGAACCCAGTTCATCTCACAGAAGTCTAATTAATACTCTAACATTCCAGAGACACTGAAATTCCTGGGATTTGGTCCAAAAAACCCTAACATCAATAGTCCCACTTGCTTGTGAAGTGCTTTTTATTCTAAGAGTTCCACATATACACAAATGTCAGAACAGAATCTTACATAAAAGTCTGTAAAAATTACTAAAGTTGTGGTCTGGTGAGAGCAAAGAGAGCACACGGTTTATACGAATGGTGGTTTGGTTCATAGCGTTTACTGTGATGGTATGAAGGCAGGCAAACTCGAACCCCCAATAGGGACTTCAGAGGAGACTTGGTATTTCCATACAGTGTTCTGGTGTCATGACAAAACCTTATGAATTTAATTACACAAGGGGATCTGTTTGTCATTTATGAGGAACACCAAAAAGACATAGTTCCAAAATGTGCAGTCTTCCTTTACCTAACAGATCATTCTTTCTCAACAACTGGGTGGCCTGATTTAATGTAACTGTCTATTACACAGAAGCCTTGCCAGACTTCTGGCACTATTTTCCTTTCGAATCTCAGTGAAATCAAGAGATTTCGGGTTTGCCTACTTAATGTGTCAAGCAACACTAGGAGCCAGGGGTAGAACAGAGAACAAGACATAACTCAGTTTCCAAGGAGGTCACACTCTAAAGGTAAAGCTGCTGAGACAGACCCATAAATAGGCAATTTCAACATAGCATCTTGTGTGCTATGAAAGGAGAAAGCCCAGGGTATAACAGAGGCACCTAGGAAGGACATCTAACACATTTCTTTTCCAGAAAGAGAAAAAGAAAAAAAAACAGAGTTTATAGTACTCACATGAAATACAGTGATCTGTTAAGAAAGAATTTCTCTCTGAGAAGTGGGTAGTGGTTGCCAGGGACTGGGGGTGAGGGATATGGGAAGACATCAGTCAAAGGGCATAAACATCCAGCTATAAGACAAATAAGTTCTGGGAATCTAATGTACAGTATGGTGACTATAGTTAACAATACTGAATTATATACTTAAAAATTGTTGAGAGAGCAGATCTTAAATGTTCTTAGAACACACATACACACAAAAAAGGTAATTATGTGAGGCAATAGATATGACTAACTTTATTATGGTAATTATTTCACAATTATACATGTATCAAATCATTGCATTGTACATCTTGAACTTACACAATGTTACATTCAAATTGCATCTCCAAAGAGCTAGAAAAAAGAATCTGGTACATAAAGAGCCCCTCTGGAAAACAAAATAAGTACTAATAAAAATTTGTTTCATAATACCTGTGTTGGGGACACTGTGATTCAATCATGAATAATAAAACACTAAAGTACACAAAATAATAAGAATAATTTTTCTCTAGCTAATCAATACAAAGCACTGAAAGCATGCTCAGTACACAAGTACATAACTGGACCAAGTCATATACTTAAATGAAATGGCCCAAGTGAAAGTGAGAAAGGCACGGAACTTAATTTAAGTATGTGACAAAAGCTCATAAGAGAAGCAGAAAAGAAAGATGCCAACAGTCTTCTCCAGCTTTGGAAATGAATTGATAATTGATCCTTGGCCACATACATGATCAAGACAAACTGAACCAGTGGAACTGCAATTTGAGCCAGTGACACGAAGAATCAGACCCTCCTGACTTTGGAGTTTTAATATTGTTTACTGTTACTTATCCAATGGCAGCTGAGTCTTAATTGAACCAGAGACCCTGACTGACACAAGAAAATCTGAATAAGAAAACTTTTAATACTATAAAATTGGGAAAAGGGATCAGAGAAGAGTGGTGATTATAATTTAACATGACCTCAGCACCGAATAAGCAACAGACATTTGATCTCAGACATAATTATTTCCCATATTGCTGAACTGACTAGTCACTCAGAATTATCTGATCAAATGGAACCACTAATGGTCAGAGGAGACAAAAAATGAGCCCAGCAGAGCCGAGGAAGGAGAGAAGACTCTTCTCTTCATTAACAGCCCAAGGAAAGGAATCAGATGAAGTATGTTTGGCCATTTGACCCAATTCAGAGAGCGTATCTGTCTCTACCAGCTGCCTCTTTCTGCATGGAGAAGACCTTGTGAAAGGTGCCCACACATTGAGTTACTGATCAGACCACGAGTTAAAAGAATGAGCCTGGAAACAGAGAAATACAGACATCTGGCACTTATATCCAAGTGTTTTCTCAAATGGATTATTATCTTTTGGTGATTTTAATACCAAGACTATTATAGTGAAAAGTGAATATGCATGTTGCCAAGTCACATCCGACTCTTTTGTGACCTCATGGACTGTAGACCGCCAGGCTCCTCTCTCCATGGGATTTCCCAGGCAAGAATACTGTAGTGGGCAGCATTTCCTTCTCCAGGGGATCCTCCCAACCCAGGGATCGAATCCAGGTCTCCTGTATTGCAAGCGGATTCCTTATTGTCTGAGCCACCAGGGAAGACCTGTTATAATTATTGCAACTATCATAAATGTTAGTCTAATTTTTATTGACTTAAAAACCATATCAATAGTTGATGAAGGGTAACAAAAGTAACCATTCAAAAAATCAGAATCTCTAACAAGGATCAGCACTGGGGTCACCGTGTTCCTGTGTCAAAGACCATTTTTGGTCAGTCATATACTGGAACATGAAACTTTGGCCTACATATCTGCCTACTACACCCACCCCCCCAACATTAGTCCAAAGTTCATTCTAGAGTCAGATATAAACCTTCTGTTGTTATCCTAACATAGGAATCTGCTGCTGCTGCTGCTGCTGCTAAGTCGCTTCAGTCATGTCCGACTCTGTGAGACCCCATAGACGGCAGCCCACTAGGCTCCTCTATCCCTGGGATTCTCCAGGCAAGAATACGGGAGTGGGTTGCCATTTCCTTCTCCAATGCATGAAAGTGAAAAGTGAAAGTGAAGTCGCTCAGTCGTGCCCGACTCTTAGCGACCCCATGGATTGCAGCCCACCAGGCTCCTCCATCCATGGGATTTTCCAGGCAAGAATACTGGAGTGGGTTGCCATTACCTTCTCCGACATAGCAATCTACTTCTGCCTATAATTTCTATGACTTGTTTAGAAGGGAAGAGATGGGATATTTTTAAAAGTTAAGATCTAAAATCCACTATTTTGCTTTGCTCTTCATGATTTTTCTCTAAATAAACTTAAATGCGGTGAGTGAAGCAGAGGGTTAGAAGCAAACATAAGGTCAAACTGAGGATTTCAGAAGATTTGGAAGACAGCAAAACAACCCAGTATAACTTATCATGGCCAACGGCAGATCTAAGAGCTCACTAAATATGAACAGATCACTTTTTAAAAAATGGCATTTTCATTCTCAATGTTCCGAGATCTCTGTTCTTCTCAAACCCTCATTTAGCTTCCAAAATAAAAACACAACCCGTCACTTCCTTGGATCCTTTCCCTTTTGGGCTCTACTCTGTCCTCACCTCTCCAAGTATAATTAAGGCTTTTGATAAGAGAATTTGCATAAGAGAATTTGAGCAGCAGGCCCCAAGAAGGGCATGTCCTCTGCACTTTCTCTGCAATGGCCATGCCACCTGTTGGAAGTACAGGGAGACATGGAACCCATCCAGGTTTAAAGTCACACTACTATCTTTCAGTTGGATCTTTTGCCCTATATTCACTGGTTGAGTTTCTTAAACATTCAGCCTCAGTTTTGTCATCTGTAAAATGGAAATATGAAAGTATCAGTTCTTAGGGTTGCTGTGAGGTTAAAATAAGATGAGTCATGTTTGCACGGTGCTAGTATAGTGCCCCAAACACAGTGCATGTTTAACAACCTCTGGTTGTTCTTGTGAACACCAGGGAGGAGAGACAGGCTGCACCAGCAGAAGTAGACAAGAGCATTCCTTATTTTGAAAGCTAAGTGGGGCTAGCGTTGACCATTTACAGTTTGGGCAGATCCTTGCTGTGAGAAATATTATACTCAGAACTCCATGGTCTGTGTTTTGGGGTTGTCTAATAATTGAAGTAAGTATCATCTAAGGACTTTTTCCTCTATAGCGACTTGGGCCATCAGGGGCTCTTCTGACCTCAAGTTCCCGATGCTGAACCACAAAGCAAAACCTTGTTCTGACATTTACTCATCTCTTTCTTCTTCCTTCTCTCTCCTGATATGTGATCATTTCAAATACTGAAGTCATTCACTGAGGTAACACTATAGACCTGATCTTCTTAGATGGCTTATATTTCAAAATTTCCTCCCCCTACACAGTTCTTCTTCATCTAGTAACTAATACATTAGTAAAATGTATTACTAAGTATAATGATGGGCCACTGATCTCGACTAAAATTATTCATAGGGATGACTGATATTTAAGTAGTACTTCATCACTGACAAGAGGCCTTCCATGTACATTACGTCATTTTGACTTTGTAGCTGTTCTGGGATGGCAAAGCAGATGCCATCATCCCTAGGAAACTAGGGTTTAAATGAATGAACTGACTTCCTCTAGTCCATGAAACTAAGTGGACCCTATGTTAGGAACTTGGGGCTTCTGGGTTGGTCTGTGAAGTGAATCAGGACAGAAAGCTGGTGTTTAAAGTAATTCAAAATGGATTAAAGATCTAAATGTAAGACCAGAAACTATAAAACTCCTAGAGGAGAACATAGGCAAAACACTCTCCGACATAAATCACAGCAGGATCCTCTATGACCCACCTCCCAGAATATTGGAAATGAAAGCAAAAATAAACAAATGGGACCTAATTAAAATGAAAAGCTTCTGCACAACAAAGGAAACTATAAGCAAGGTGAAAAGACAGCCTTCAGAATGGGAGAAAATAATAACAAATGAAGCAACTGACAAACAACTAATCTAAAAAATATACAAGCAACTCCTACAGCTCAATTCCAGAAAAATAAATCTTTTGACTCAATCAAAAAATGGGCCAAAGAACAAAACAGACATTTCTCCAAAGAAGACATACAGATGTCTAACAAACACATGAAAAGATGCCCAACATCACTCATTATCAGAGAAATGCAAATCAAAACCACAATGAGGTACGCCACATTTCACGCCAGTCAGAATGGCTGCATCCAAAAGTCTACAAGCAATAAGTGCTGGAGAGGGCGTGGAGAAAAGGGAACCCTCATACACTGCTGATGGGAATGCAAACTAGTACAGCCACTATGGAGAACAGTGCAGAGATTCATTAAAAAACTGGAAATAGAACTGCCTTATGACCCAGGAATCCCACTACTGGGCATACACACCAAGGAAACCAGAATTGAAAGAGACACGTGTACCCCAATGTTCATCGCAGCACTGTTTATAACAGCCAGGACATGGAAGCAACCTAGATGCCCATCAGCAGATGAATGGATAAGAAAGCTGTGGTACATATACACAATGGAGTATTACTCAGCAATTAAAAAGAATACATTTGAATCAGTTCTAATGAGGTGGATGAAACTGGAGCCTATTATACAGAGTGAAGTAAGCCAGAAAGAAAAACACCAATATAGTATACTAATGCATATACATGGAATTTAGAAAGATGGTAATGATAACCCTGTATGTGAGACAGCAAAAGAGACACAGATGTATAGAACAGTCTTTTGGACTCTGTGGGAGAGGAAGAGGGTGGGATGATTTGGGAGAATGGCATTGAAACATGTATAATATCATATATGAAATGAATTGCCAGTCCAGGATGGGGAACACGTGTACACCCGTGGCAGATTCATGTTGATGTATGGCAAAACCAATACAATACTGTAAAGTAATTAGCCTCCAATTAAAATAAATAAATTTATATTAAAAAAATTAAGTAATTCAACATAGTGAAACAAAGATATGAAGGAACAAACTGTGAATAAACAGATTTTTAAAAAGAGAAACCTGAAAAGGCTATAGAATGTGTAATTACAGAATGAAGGTGGGGCTGGGGGTTTAACTAGCTTTGAGTAGAGAATCTTTCTCATTTTTGCTGCCCAGTGTCTCAGGGTATCTGCTGGGGTTGAGAGAAAAGAAGAAATCTGTGTCCCTAAAAATCTCGGCCTTTTCTTCTACAAGCCAGGGTTACATTCCATTTTTATCTTAAAGTCTCATCCATTTTGCATTCCATTCCATGTTTAATATAAAATTTTAAAAAATAAGATAGAGTGAAACTTTTACCATATTAATCCTGGTACATAGTTGAATTCTCTCCGTTTATAAAGGTGCTATGAAATTCAGTTGGAGTCCTAAATACAAATGTTATTTCATTTAAATCTAAAACATACACATAATATATAAATATATTTTAAAGGTTTACATATTTTATATATTATAAAATTTATATATTTACATTTTAAATATAGATACAAAATATATATTTATCAATATAGAATGGAAAAATGTGAAAATGTGTATACATATGTATTGTATATATATGAAAAAAAGTAAAACTATTTGATTTCACAGCTTCCAAAAAAATGTTGTAAGTCAGTAAAACCAACCATCTCTTTACCCCCACAGTTCAGATTCAAGGTCTGGACTGTGTGATGACCTCTATGTAATTCTAACCTAAGACCCAAGACCAAGAGGGAACTCTCTCAGAATAGCTCTGCCTCACTTGGGGCACCACCCTGATGGTTCCAACAGGAAATGTCACAGACTGGTTTAGCAGGGTACCACTTTGCAGACCTGCAACAGAAAGAAACCTTAGGTTCCAACCATTTTCTACTTAATACCTATTATTTTCTCTGATCGGTTGTTATTTTTAAGTAAGGCATTTTATGAAAAATAAAGTCACTCTGTACTCGGGAAATCATTAAAGCAAGTTATTTGGTAGAAAGGACTGCCTCGCTCAGGAAACGTGCATTGGTCTGTTTAAAGGCAGAGCTCCTAGGGCTGCTGGGGGAGGGCGTCTGCAGGGCGGCATGCACCCTTCCCTCCTCCTCCCCTGGCGCGGTCTTGGATGGAAATTAGCAGTTGCAGCCTGTGACTAGGCTCCATTGAGCTGTCCCACCCGCGGCTGCTCAGGAAGCACACACCAGCAAACAGAATGAAAGGGGCCTTTATAAATTGGAGTCGGTTATTTCTTAAGCAGACTCTCACATAAAGACTTTTTTGTTTCTTACTCTTTAGCAAAAACTGAGCTCCTTGTGAACAGTCTTTGGAGAGGGAGGAGAAACTGAAGATGGGGAGGAGGCTCATCAGAGATGCTACGCGACTGGGGATGATGGAGGGGCAGTGGGAAGTACCGGAGGCTTTTCTGAGTAAATGTTCCCGTGTCTGGTGGCTGGTTGGGAGTGGGGTCCTGGTGCGTGGTCAGGGCTAAGAGGTGTTGGCAGGTCACAATCACTCAGGGTCTTTTCCCCAGAAAAGGGTTGGTCTCTGCAAGGAACAATAAAGAGGAACCCTTGTGCCCTGATCTCCAGAAAAATGTCAGGCAACTAGTTTTTCTCTAAGTAGAGTTAATTATCTTTTTTTCTTTGCTTTTTATCTAAAAAACTGCATCTTTTCCCCCTGCTGTGCCACACAGTATCTTAGTTCCCAACCCGGGATCGAACTCTTACCCCATGCAGTAGAAGGGCAGAGTCTTAACCACTGGACCACCAGGAAAGCTACTACATATTAAATTTTACAAGATTCACAAACAATTTTCTTCCTATCATGCTATCCTAGTTTTTCTATTTTACTAAAGAAGCAAGATCTTCTAAACCAGCAGTCCCCAACCTTTTTGGCACCAGGGACCAGTTTTGAGGAAGACAGTTTTTCCATGGACTGGGGTCAGGGGGATGGCTTTCGGACGATTCAAGTGGATTACATTTATTGAGCACTTTATTTCTATTATTATTACATCAGTTCCACCTCAGGTAATCAGGCATTAGACTCCAGAGGTGGGAACCCCTGTTCTAAACTATTTTGGATATCCCTCAATCTAAGGAATATGTAGGAAAAGGCTGTGTAGAGTTTTACAATTTGCCTTATTTGGCTGTCACATGATTATACACATATGCACACAGGAAAAAAGATATATACAAGCTATCAATTTATTCTTTATTAATTAAACAATTCATAAAAATTCAGGTACCAACTGAATCCAGGTAGTATTTATGAAAATAGAACAAAGAAAAAATGATACGATTTCAGAGATTTAAAGGCATGAAGAAATGAAGAGAAAATGATGCTGCTTATTACAACTCTGCATTAGCTTCATTAACACAGAATCTGCAGCAGACAGAAGTCAGCTAAAGTTAATGCTTATACTTTTTAAATGAACTTTTTTGTGATTTGAAAACTCCTTCCCAAGTTCAATTAATGAGGTCTCATTAAGTTGCTTAAAAGAAAAGAAACTCATTGCCTTAAAAGAATCCACATCTCAGCACCTTTGGTCCTGGCATTTATCTCTGCTGCCTTATGGTACTGGCTGCACTGTGCGTGTGACAGAATTATGAAGCAAGCACTTTAATATCCTGTACATAGCCCATACCCAGAGACTTAATTATCTTCATGTGTCCTAAGAAAGAAGAGGCCCTATGGGCATCCAACAGAGCATTCTATGGTTATAGCCCTTCTTCCAGCAATAAGCAATTGCCCCTTTAAACCATGCTGAAACAAAGGGAGGTGTGATAGGAATAGTGGAAATGTGAATCTTGGAACCTACACACTGTTCTGTTTATATGTTTGCTCCAGTGTCTTGAGCATTCTGCCTCTATTGGACTCTCATCCTTTAGAGATAATTTTCTTTCAGACGATATTGATAATAGCAACACTCTTATTAAGCATTTACTATGAGGCAGCACTGCTCTAAGTTCTTAATTCATAGAGTCCTCCTGCTGTGCGGTAGGTACTAATATTATCTTCCATTTTTGGAAATGAATGCACAGAGAAGTTAAGAACCTTATTCGAGCTCACAGCCAGTAGGTGACAGAGCTGGTATTTAAATTCTTACAATCTGGTTTCAGAGTCTGTACTAAATTATATACTATACTTATACAGTCTCTCAAGACTTTGGATCTAAAAGGACTTCAGAAATTATCTCATTTTAATTCTCTCATTTTATAGAAGAAAGAATGAGATTCAGTGAAGTTAGGAGACTTATCTTAACTTAGGGACATACAGAAAATTCAGCAAAGTCCACAGCACAACCAACATCACTCCAATCCTAATGAAATTTGTACATACTGTTCTCTTCTCTCCCTGCCTCCTCCCTGATCCTTAGTACAATTTAGGTCTTCCTAAGGGGCTAGGAAGACCAACTCATTGGAAAAGCACCTGATGCTGGGAAAGACTGAGGGCAGAAGGAGAAGAGGGTGTCAGAGGATAAGATGGCTGGATGGCGTCCCTGCTGCAATTGACATGAAATGGGGCAAACTCCAGGAGATGGTGAGCAACACAGAGGCCTGGTGTGCTGCAGTCCGTGGGGTCACAAAGAGCTGGACACGAATGGGCGACTAAACAACAACAACAAGGAGCCAGGTGCCCTCCTCAAGATTCCGCATTGCCTTTCATGTTTCCATGACCCCAACAATTGTGTTTCATCAGGCCTCTGTAAATTTATTGTATCTTGGTTAAGAAAGATCAACATTGGCAGTAACACAGGAAAAATTCACTATTGAGGCATTCTTGTTATCTTTCATTGTCAAATAGGATGAAAGGAAGAAGATACTAAGAACCATTCAAGGGAGACTATTCTAAGAGCTCAAAATCCTATTGCTTACCTGTCTTCCTATTGTATATCAGGGTACCCTGTTACCATCCTTCTGAGGATTTCTGTATCACAATTTGTAAATATATATACACACACACATACAGTTGTGTTTTTATTTTCTGCCTCCCCAGCTAGACTTTAAGCTCCATGAGGACAGGGGCTTTATCTGTTTTTTATTTGCCTATAAATGTCCAGAACCTGGTATATAGGTGTCCAATTAATATTTGTTAAATGAACATACAACGAAAACTCAGCAACAGTTTTAAAAGATAACATTAGGCTGCTCCATATTTTGCTTAACAGACATCTGTTTTTCAGGGCCTGTTACCTTTACCCAGTCAATGGACCACATCCATTCCCTAAGGTTGAACATGTTCTAACAGTCAAAGTCTTAAGTAGCAGAAGCCTAGTTGGCTCACAAATCTATCTTTCATTCACGGTCTAGGAACCCACTGAGTGGGACTGGCTATACTGTTAAGCCTCAATCATCAAACTAAGTAGAAGGAAAGACCAGTCTAAAACATCTAAGTCATGGGATATACTGGGGGGAAAATGTATAACTGACCATTGAATAGCTTGAGGCTTGGGGAGAAACCCTCCTCACAGTTGAAAAATCGGGTGTAACTTATAGTCACCCCTTCCTACACATGGTTCCTCTGCATTCACAGCTTCAAATCTGAGGATTCAAACAATCACAGATCATGCAGTATTGTAGTATTTACTATAAAAAAAATCTGCTTATAATTGGATCCATGTAGTCTGAACCCACATTGTTCAAGGGTCAACTGTATTACTTTTAAGTTTCAGGGTAACTTAAAGTATGTGAGCAGAGTTTTCTGCTAGATATTTCTCTGAAGACCTGCTTCAAAGACCAGATAAAATAACTTGTGTTTGGTATGTTCACTCTTTATATGGAAAGAGCTGTTTCAAAAGACCTTAAGGATCTTCAAAAATAGATTATTCTTTTAATATTTTACTCCTACAATCTTGTTTACACATTACTGCATTATAATCACTTGCATTATTATCCACAAAGAAAAACTTTGCTGAGTAAAATTAAATGTCAATCCAGTCACTATCTGAAATGAAACCAACTATGAATTAATGGAATTTAAATTAACAAAGCTTTTACTCTAGCTGAATTATAAAAAGTTTTCTAACTTCTATTTCCTTAATGATGATATATAAGAATTTCTCCAAAAGATAACGCCTTGTTTTTTAACTCTTTCACAATGAAGACAATGTAGTCAAACAAGCAGCATTAATTTTGTGCGTAAGTAACCAATCTGCTTCAGTTTCTATTCTATAGCTGGATCTGAGTAAAAGCTGTCTCATTTTTGTGCAATATGTGTTAGTACATTTCTTTAGTTACTTATTTTGAAAAGTGTAAGTTATTGGAAAGTGAAAGTGTGAAACTGAAAGTCGCTCAGTTGTGTCCAGCTCTTTGCAATCCCACGGACTGTACAGTCCATGAAATTCTCCAGGCCAGAATACAGGAGTGGGTAGCTATTCCCTTCTCCAGGGGATCTTCCCAACCCAGGGATTGAACCCAGGTCTCCTGCATTGCAGGCAGATTCTTTTCCAGCTGAACTACCAGGCAAGCCCAAATTATAGGAAAGAGAGTCTACAAAACATAAGGTAAGCACTCTCTCATGGTGACCCTGCCAAAGATGAACAATTGCTTTTATTTTTAGAAACTACCTTTGACTTGCTGTACAGCAGAAAGTAACATGACACTGTAAATCAACTATAGTCCAATAAAAATGCAGTAAAAAATATAAAAAATATCAAGAAAAGAAAATACCATTGAATTAGTTGGGATGGATAGATATTTTAAAAATTTAGACTCATCCCTTAGCCTCATCTCATCCAGGTGGAACTGAAAAGTCTGCTCTCTTTTTAAAATGAAGACAGGAGTCAACTTTATATTTTTAAAAGTTCTCTCTCCTGGGACTTATGTTTACATGGGAACTACAAAGCAGCAGAACTGGCTGAAAGCTGCTCTGTGCAGTGCAGAGATAGTGCAGCTCTTTACCAATGTGTACGACCACATTTGGATGATACAGCCAAATCTTACTAGGTCACAACCTTGGCAGCTGCCTTTGACACCGTCAAATAAAAATGCTTTGGGGATCACTTCTATCCCACTGTATCCAGCTGTTTTCCCTGTCACTTCTGGCTCATTACCCTGTAGCTTCAGTCTTCTTTCCTTTTCTGGAGAGAAAAGTGGGGCCTGGTTGTGAGTTTTTAATATAGTGTTTCTGATGATAAATAAATGATCAAAAATCCAGATTTGCATTTGATTGAAATACATATGGCTAAATTGCTCAATGGTATGGTTCTGGTTTTTGTTTTACAGCCTGATTTTGACTTTCCGGGAACAAGAAAACACCCTTGATTAATTCTAAATGCCTTTCATTAGAGAACATTCAGTACATGCAAGATTTATACCATTCTCTGGGTGTTAAGTGGGCTTCCCCAGTGGCTCAGCGGTATAAGAATCTACCTGCAATGCAGGAGCCACACGAGACGTGGGTTCAATTTCTGGGTCAGGAAGATCCCCTGGAAGAGGGCATGGCGACCCACTCCAGTATTCTTAGACAGAGGAGCCTGGCCAATTTTAAATAATAAAAAAGACACAATTCTAATAAACTCAGCACCAGGTTAGGTTTCTGGCTGTAACCCCATAGAATATGTTGTGTCTTGCAGGAAGATGCCAGAGGATGTTGCAGTATGAAGGAAACCAACCACATCATTGCCATCCAACAAATGGGATGCAATTTTCTTGTGCTTTCCTCCTGGGGCTTAGCAAGTACATCTCTGGAAAAATCAATCCTTCTCCATCACTCTTCCTGGCAGTGGCTGGGTTTTGCTGGGAAGTGTTGCCACTGCTGGTATTTTGACTCCAGAACATTTGGGGACTGTTTTCACTTTTGATGGAAGAAATTTCAGAAAGGCAGTATCGTTTTGAAAGGGAGAGGGATTAGCTGAAGTTGCATTCACATGCCAAAGGAGTACCAAAGGCTTAAGGAAATCCGTTAGACCATGCCTTCCCTAGCCACCCCCTCCTCCTTTCTAGCTACCAACTGCTCTTTGGTTTTTAGAAAATACATTTGTGTAAGTAAAAATCTGCCTTACTCTCGGCAGACTCTGCCTACCTATTACCCAAGTAGCCCTGGACAAATGTAGCAGTGTATATAAAATCAGATCTCCAGCAATGCGTAAGGTCTGAAATAGATTTTGCTTCTTAAGCCTCATGAGCAGGGAACACCTGGGGCATCCAGGTAATGTTCCCTGCATCCTTCCCATTTGGCTGGGCCTTTTGCCTGGCCTCAACCCCCAACTCACCTTCCTTCCTGAATCTTAATAGATAGGAAGCTGGAGAAAGAAATGGCAACCCACTCCAGTATTCTTGCGTGGAGAATCCCGTGGAGAGAGGAGCCTGGTGGGCTACTGTCCTTGGGGTCACACAGAGTCAGACGCAACTGAAGAGACTTAGCAGCAGCAGATAGGAAGCAGCTTTCAAGCTGGCAGATGGGCCTGGAAGCTCGACACAATTCACTACCTGACATCCCCGGTTCATCGCATGGCACCCCGGGATACCTACACCAATTTGACTGTGGCCCAAGGCACCCTGCCTTGCCCCCACCACACAGCAGGAAGCTGGGTCTCCCTGGGCCCCCCTCCTATGCTCTTGGCTTTCTCCTCTATCACCGACCTCTGATGAAGCTGCACTAGCTACAAATCCTGTTCTCCCAGGGGAATGTGTTTAATTTGATTAATTTCCATTTCTTTCTTTTTCAGAATTATTTTGGTGGTAAAATTTTAGCACTCTAAGATGTTACAACATTGGTATCCTGGAGACTGAAATAACAGCACAGAATAGGTCCTTGTGGGAAGCCAACATGCAAATTTTCCTACCATGTTCTGCCAACGGGGCACTATTCTCAGCTATTCCATACATCTTTGGGGGCAAATAATGGAGACATTCCAGCGCCCACTCAATCTCCGTGTTTTTTTCTGTCTAAAATAATAATAGAGCTAAAACATGGCTTTCTAGCTAAAATTCGTCTTTTATTAAACACTATCAGCTACCACTCAACACAAGGAACTTACATATAGAAATAAAGTGATTACGTAGATAGAAGGATGCCTGATTTCATTAACTGAATCACTCTTTATTCATTTGATGCCTACTCTCTGTAGTATGTTGTACAGTAGAGAACAAAGAAATAAACAGGAAGAGTTCCTGTTCTCAAGGAATTTATCTTTGAGGTTGAGTTTTATATTCTCTCTTACAGCTCCACTGTATCCTCTGTATTTCTAATGCCTCCTCTAAAAATGACAGTAATTATAGGTTATTCTTACAATAAATACTGTTGTTCCTTGTCACCTACTGTCACACTCCCAGGGGAATGAAAAAGCCCAGAGGTGGAGTTCTGCAGTGTGTTCCTACCTGAGAAAAAGAGTATAGCATTTGGTTCCAAAGTTCTAAGAACATGACCTTTATTTCACAAATGCATGCAAAAATGATTAATCCATGCTAAGTATATGTTCCTTTCAAAGAACTAATTCAGAACAATGTGAATTTTTCCAAATAGCACTTCATCACAAAACATTTTAGAAAAATATTAATATTTTTTCAGGAGAAATCATATTAAGGGCCTAACATTCATAGAAAGCTTTTTTTCCCCAATACAAATATCACTTTAATCTAGCTAGGAAGGAAGGCATTGGCAAGGATTGGAGCTTGCTTGAAGAGTGGTGTGAGCCCCACCCCATAGCGACAAGTCTACTGCAGAAGAGAACAAGCAGCTGTTAATGTATCATATTTACCCCTTTCCCCCTAGTTTTCCACTTATCCCAGGATTAATTTGTTTTCCTGCTGCTTCTCTAAATCCCCCCATATCCTGAGAGCAACTTAGATGTCTTCTGTGAATTCATTTACTCTCTTTGTTCTTTTCATTTTATTTGAGGCAGTAGCAGTTTACAAGGAACAAAACACATTATAAGCCAGTCATAATTGCTAGACTCAAATGCTTCCTTTTCCCTCATAATGGAGCAGAGGCACATTAAGATAAAACATAAATTTGCCTTTCTTACCCATAAGCTAGTTAACAGCTTTGACAAGGATCTTGTCCTTTAAGGATGAGGTCCTTATTCTAAGTCCTTATTCTAAGAAAAGAACAAAGATGAAAGGGAGCATAGGGAACAGATCACTGAACTGATTAATATACTTCAAGTTCTAAACATGGTCAACGTTTCTGAATAGCTGAGGCACAACAGTGAGTACTTTCCAGAGTTGCATAGTTTTCTGATAAGGCAAAGCAAACTCGTAAATAGGAAGAAATGCCCTGAAGTTAAACCCAAGGGGGAAATCATGAAGTAATAGGCTCTTTGGCACTTCTTGATGGCAGAGGGTAAGGAAGTGAGCCATGACAGGAAGCCATGGGTATCTTTTGTCCATTTCCCCTGTCTTACTGAAAGAGCTTCCGATCATACTATCTTCAGCTTTCTTCCAAAGCTATGAATATGTGAGTGACTCTGGTCAATATTAAATTCCAAATCAAACCTGAATTACACTTAGAAAAAAATTCCCAAACCAATATTCAGATAAAGTATGATCAAGCTAACTAACCAGTGGGAATCTGTCCAACAAATTTCATCTACCAAGAGTAACGTTTCTCTCTGTTACTGGACGCACCAGATCACAGCTACAAAGGAGCTCTCTTAAACTCCTTTATTTAGGTATTCCATTTACAAATGAATGAATGAGTGAGTGATAAGCACCTGAAGTACATTAATCACATAGTCTATTTAAAGCTTTAGCTACATAAAAACTGAGGACATCTCATTATTTTCAGATAGTGTTACATGGGGCTCAGCACCCAAGATGATTCACCAAACTTCCTGTCAAAACAGTTTCCATTTATTCGAATTTCTTCTCCATCCTGGGCATCCTAAGCAGGAAGGATTCTTCAAGAAGATTCAGGGAGACTCATCTCACATGCTAGTAAAGTAATGCTCAAAATTCCCCAAGCCAGGCTTCAGCAGTACGTGAACCGTGAACTTCCAGATGTTCAAGCCAGTTTTAGAAAAGGCAGAAGAACCAGAGATCAAATTGCCAACATCCGCTGGATCGTGGAAAAAGCAAGAGAATTCCAGAAAAACATCTATTTCTGCTTTATTGACTATGCCAAAGCCTTTGACTGTGTGGATTACAGTAAACTGTGGAAAATTCTGAAAGAGATGGGACTACCAGACCACCTGACCTGCCTCTTGAGAAACCTATATGCAGGTCAGGAAGCAACAGTTCGAACTGGACATGGAACAACAGACTTGTTCCAAATAGGAAAAGGAGTACATCAAGACTGTATATTGTCACCCTG
>NW_011494746.1:2997058-3018535 GCF_000754665.1 Bison bison bison | reverse complement strand
AGCTTATATGCAGAATACATCATGAGAAACGCTAGGCTGGAAGAAGCACAAGCTGGAATCAAGATTGCTGGGAGAAATATCAATAACCTCAGATATGCAGATGACACCACCCTTATGGCAGAAAGTGAAGAGGAACTAAAAAGCCTCTTGATGAAAGTGAAAGAGGAGAGTGAAAAAGTTGGCTTAAAACTCAACATTCAGAAAACTAAGATCACGGCATCTGGTCCTATCACTTCATGGCAAACAGATGGGGAAACAGTGGAAACAGTGTCAGACTTTATTTTTCTGGGCTCCAAAATCATTGCAGATAGTGATTGCAGCCCTGAAATTAAAAGACGCTTACTCCTTGGAAGGAAAGTTATGACCAACCTAGATAGCATATTGAAAAGCAGAGACATTACTTTGCCAACAAAGGCCCATCTAGTCAAGGCTATGGTTTTTCCAGTGGTCATGTATGGATGTGAGAGTTGGACTGTGAAGAAAGCTGAGCGCCGAAGAATTGATGCTTTTGAACTGTGGTGTTGGAGAAGACTCTTGAGAGTCCCTTGAACTGCAAGGAGATCCAACTAGTCCCTTCTAAAGGAGATCAGTCCTGGGTGTTCTTTGGAAGGAATGATGCTAAAGCTGAAACTCCAGTACTTTGGCCACTTCATGCGAAGAGTTGACTCATTGGAAAAGACTCTGATGCTGGGAGGGATTTGGGGCAGGAGGAGAAGGGGACGACAGAGGATGAGATGGCTGGATGGCATCACCAACTCGATGAACATGAGTTTGGGTGAATTCTGGGAGTTGGTGATGGATAAGGATGCCTGGCATGCTGCAATTTATGGAGTCGCAAAGAGTCGGACACGACTGAGCGACTGAACTGAACTGATGGTCACTGAGGTCAGTGTTTCTTTATCCACATCTCTTTGGGCCTACTGAAGCTGTCTAGGATGGCAATCCTCTTCCATTTTACCTTGATCTGATATCTATTTCTTGTTGCCCAATGACCCCTATGCAATGATGCTGCCATATCTGGCAGCCTCTAGCTGGAATAAGAGTGGAGACAGACACAGAGAAGAGCAAACATGGAACCACTACACATCCTCAAGAAACGATGGCAACTTAAGTACCTTCTGCCAAAGTACATAAAAAAGCAAGCAAGCAAAACCCTGAACAAAAACAAAAAGCTTTGAACCTTATACTCAAAACAGTGACTCCCAGTATTAAGCACACAATTGGAAATTCCTACCCAAACATAGCTCAAATAGATCTACTAAATATGGCAAATTGGGTAAAAATTTGAAATTGGGCCAGAATTTTGTGAGTCCCTTATAAAATTCATTCATACAAATTAAAAATAAATCATTTGGCTATTTGTAGACATGACATGGGCCTAGGGATGAAAATATGTTTGTGAAGAAACTAAATGAATTATTGGCACTGATCTTTATTGAGGAAACCACTGGGGAGATTCAATCTGAAAATAATCTTGGGAAAGAGAAATGCTTGAGCAATTCAGTCAAACAGTGGTCAATGCACATAACATTCTCGACTGGACTGACCAATTGCATCTAGAGAAGTTACCAGGCCAAGATGGTTCTACTCAAGAGTTTTAAAGAGAAAGTAAGGGTGAAATTGTGTAGCTAATGGCCAAAGCACCATTAAGATCAGTAAATGTGAAAAACGCCTCAAAATTCAGCAAGTTTTTAAGGTGGTTAAAACTCCTAATTTTAAAAGTATGCATAAAGTCATCGAAGCTTTATTTATCAACTCCTGTTAAGACACTGGACAGACTCTCTGGAAATTTCTCATTTTAATTTCTGAATAAAAGAGATACCTTCCACTTGATGTGGTGATTATTAATAGTGGTAATTATAGAAAACAAGTTACATAGAAACATGTGGATAGTTATAGAAACTTGTGGATAGCTTCCATGTAACTACATAGAAAACAACAGAGATACTATTAATACCTATACGACATTTCTTTTTCATATAATACCAACTTTTTCCTGATTATAAAATAGTACATGTCACTTGAAAAAAAATCTGAAAAATTCAGAGAGGTTTAATATGAAAAATATAAAAGGCATCTTTAATCCTACCACATAGAGATAAATTTTTAATGACATTCTTTCCATTATTTTTCATATATTTGAAATGAAACACATCAATGAAAAAATATTTCATATATACATGCAAAATTTTTGTTGTTGTTGGATCAGTTTCAAGGGCATATGGAAGGCCTGGATCTTAATATTAGACTTAAAAATGTTACTTAAAGGTTGTAAACTTCACTCCACAGAAATTTACAGCTCTGCAGCAGTACTAACAGCCATGAAACTCATCTCTCTATTTGGAGCACCTCTTTTCCATCTGTTGCTTCCCTTCCCTACAGCCTTTCTAGGTCTCTGCTGGTCCTGTGGATGACAGGAGAAAAGATCACCAAGCCCTGTATCACACTTCCATTGTACAGATCCCATCAGTAGTAACTGTGGTTTTACACTCTTCCCTTAAACTTTACTTTCATATGTGTCTATTTTCCCCCAACTTTAAAAGTTTAATGGAAGCACAGCTGACTTACAATGTTGCATTTCTTTCCAGTGTACAGCAGAGAGATTTCGCTACACACACACAGATATATATTTTCTAGATTCTTTTCCCTTATAGGTTATTACAAATATTGATTATAGTTCCCTTTGCTACACAGTAAGTCCTTGTTGTGTTATCTATTTTATATATAATAGTATATATGTCATATGTTAATTCCAAATTCTTAATTTATCACTCCCCACCTTTTCTCCTTGGTAACTGTAAGCCTGTTTTCTATGTCCATGGGTCTACTTCTGTTTTGTATTGTATAGAAGTTCAATTGTATAATTTTTTTTACATTCCACATATGAGCAATACTATACGATATCCCAACTTATTTTTTAAAATTGGAAACATACAGAAAAGTTGAAAGAATAAAACCATATACCATCCACCTAGATTTAACAACTGTCACTTCTGCCTTCTCTGCCTCCCTACCCACCACGTGAAACTAGACAGCAGATATCAGATGGCTCTATGTCTGAACATTTCAGCAGCAGCATCCCTTTGAAAGCAAAACTCTTAAGATTATAGGTTAAGCAAACTCCCAGCAGAGTGAATGAACTTTAGCAGTTTTATCTAAATATTTATTTTAGCCTTTCCTAGGCCATCTCCCACCTCAGGGAAAAAAAACAAAACCAAGCCAAGTATCTGAGATACAGACTGCAGCAAGATACCTGATGTAAGACTCTTGGGAAGAACTGCCCATATGATGTTCCCCTGTGTGGCAACTTTGGCCTTATACTACAACGCTGACATATTAGAAGAAAGAATCTATGTGGTAACCCTGCAGGGAATAACTCTTCTCTAGAATGTCAGATTTGGTCAATTTTGTAATTCTGTTCTGAGAATTTCACTTCTGGCTAATGAAAGGGGACATGACTCAATCCACAAAAGGGGCTCTGCCCTGGCCATGGGGGCAGGAGCCCCTGGACAGACCCTTGGCAGCCTTCACTAATCTGGGCAGCTGTAGCAACAGCAGAAAGGGACAGTCTCTCCCTCACCTAGGTGAGCTCGGGAGGTTTCAGTGAGGGTGTAACACTTTCAAGTCATACTTGGTATTTAGTCTGACCCACTAGAATTAAGAGATTTAGGGGTAGGGGGTGAAGAGGGCCAGAGGTGTGGTGGTGGAGGGCAGAGAGGCTCACAGAGCTGCCCAAGGGAGTTTAGTACTCTCACCTTCCTCTTCTGACCATTTCTGCCCTATTTCCCCCAACCTTTCTTACCCCTCTCCCAATAATAATGAAAGCTGAAGTTTATACACGGCCCAGAGCCAATGTGGCAAAGTGGTTAAGAATCTGAGCAGTGGTCCAAGCCAGGATTTGAGCTCAGACGGTGGATCTCCCAGGCCACACACACTTGGTTGTTCAGTTCTGTGACTTCCCAGGTCAGGGCACAGGGACACCAAGGTTATGCTCAGGAACCATTCCATTTCCTGCCCCATAACAGAATTTCCTCACTTATTGTCCCCACCCTAAACACACACATGTGCACAAGTTTTAATAAAGCCTGACATTACAGGCATGACACCATGAAAGCAGCAAATCAAGCCATGGGACACTTTTTGTCTTGTGTGTTTACAGAAGCTGAAGCTGATCAGTTTGCTGAACAGCACTGACAGGCCCCTAGCGCAGTTCCCAAGCCCCCGACCATATTCCCTTCTCACCCCTCAACTGCATCGCTGGACTGACCCTGAAGCTAGGTGTTCTCAACCTTACGCCTCTTTGTTACATAATGACTCAGAACTGGCTCAAGTGGCAGTCATGCATTTCAGAAGCTCAAGAACTAGAGGTCAAAGGGAGGGAAAGTAGGTTGTTCTGGAAGCTCTGCCAGTTAATTCCATGTAGACAGGTGACCCATATTATGTCAATTAAGTGCTGCTTTAGAGGCATGCTGCAGTGGGCTTTTTAAAACATGGGAGTGTCCTAAGGTTACGTGGAGTTGGATTAAGGTTTGCTGAATGTACTAGGGCCTTTCCTCTGTAATTCAATTAACAGAATTAAAGATGGACTTTTGTTGGAATCCTCCCAGGCGGCTGAAAGGCAAAGTGGGGCGCAGACTTTTAAGTCTATGAGGGTAGAAAGGAGGGCCCTGGTAAGTCTGCTCTTCCCTGCAGTGAATGCCATGAGCAGTAGGGTGTCCTAGCCCAACAGTGCTCTGCCTACAAAGCCAAGGTGGTTAATGAGGGGAAGGACGGGCGTGGCTAAGGATGCTCTTGGGGCCTTCTTATCCCAGTGACATCTCTCCTGTCCAGTCCAATGTCCATTTCTAACCTCCAATCCCTTTGTCTGCCTCTTTGAACATTTCCAAATTCTGAATTTCTTTTTTCAAACTGCTTCTTCTAGCGAGATGTATAGGCCCTGCATGACCTGGCCCTGGGACCCATTCTAATCTCATCTCTCGCTATGCCCCCACTGGCCTTTTATAGTTTCTCAAACAGCCAAAGGCCTTCGCACCTCAAGGCCTTTGCAGCTATGCTTTTTGTTACTTTGTTTTCTGTCTAGCAGTCAACCCTACCGACCTCAACTCATCTTTTAGATTTCCACCTCTCTGACTTATTCCTAGACAGAATTACAGTTTGTAACTGAATTTGGAATTATTTGATCATTGTCCATCTTCTCCATTAGACTGACAGTTCCATGTTGATGCCTGTTTTGGATCACAATTATATACCCAGAGACTATGTGGGTTACTCAATAGGTATTATTTGTTGAATGAACCCATGAATCAATGAATAAATGGTCTCTTCAACTAACGAGAAACATTAACCTCAACTTACACATTAGTGGCTGGTATCAATGAATTACTTTTCTCAGATAATTTGATTTCAAGGTGTCAAGCAAAGCGATAGTGAGGTTTTCAGCAGGAATGGTGGCAGGCTGTTGATGAGAACTGGGGAAGCTGCTTTCTGTAACTCTTCTTGTCTACTCTATTCCTGTCCTCACCGATGCACAGACCCCTGAAGGTGTCAGAGTTATCTCAGCAAGGGATACACATTCCCAGTGTGCATACTCAAGGTGGAGAAGCCAAACTTGGGTTCTGGGTCTATGTGCAGAGGGGTTTCTGCTACCTGGGGACAAGCCATTCATGGCTCCTCTTCACTCTCCCTGATGGTTGCCCTGGACTCACTGCAGGCCTTTCTCCTTTCTGTCAGACTTCTGCCAAATGAAACACCTTCCTCAAAATCACTGCAAAGTGCAGCAAAGGGAAATAGGGCAGACATTAGAAGACAGGGGTTTTGTCACCATTAGAAAGAGTGTACGTACACGGTTTTCAGCAGACAACTCAGTGGTATCTACTAAATTTTTACTGCACATACCTTTTTACTCATGAATTCACTTTGAAATTTTACCCTGCAGAATTCTTACACAGCATGCAAAGATATGGGATTCCCAGGTGCTGAAGTGGCAAAGAATCCACCTGCCAGTGCAGCAGATGTGAGAGATACGAGTTGATCCCTGGGTTGGGAAGATCCCCTGGAGAAGGAAATGGCAACTCACCCCAGTATTCTTGCCTGGAAAATTCCATGGACAGAGAAGCCTGGCAGGCTACAGTCCACAGGGTCACAAAGAATCAGACACGACTGAGCGACTGAGCACACATGTACACATGCAAAGATATACTACAAACATGATTCTTATTTCATCAAAAGATGAGAGAAAAACAACTGTCCAACAGTAGGAAATGGTTAGATAATCTGATACAGTTATCCTATTATGATCATTCAATATTATGCAGCTAGTAAAAATAATGAACTTATATCTTAATGTTGAAAGAGATTTACAAAATACTACTAAGTGAAAAAAGTTTTTAAAATAAATTTTATTTTATAGTGACATTTAAATGTATGCTATTAACTGTGGTTTATAGTGTTATATGGTATTATTAACTATAGTTTTTAAAATAAATACATTTTTATGGTGAGACATAAGTATGTTATATTAACTATTGTGATTATAAGTTTATATGAAACTTTAAACTTCTATATTGTACACCTTTATCTCTTATTTACAAGCTTTATAACTGTATTTTACTTAATAATAGTCTACATTTTTAAACCAAGATATAAAATTTGTTTTCAAAATATGAGAGATGATTATTATTAACTTGGTCAAGCAGCTATTCTTAGACTTATGAAGAATGTAGCTATCCAATTTTACTTCCCCAAAAAGGTGGTCATTTGGACCTGTGGTAGCCAGCTTCCAGGAGGACCTGCAATAATTCCTGCCTCCTGGTACTCACGCCCTTGAGAGACCAACAGAGTGTGGCCAAAATGGTGATATGTTACTTCTAAAAGACTATGGCTTATGTCTTGGGCTTTCTCTCTCCTGGATCCCTCGCTCTGGGAGAAACCATGTCACAAGCAGTTGTACGGAGAGGCCCCTGGGTTGAAGAAATAAGGCCTCCTGCCAACAGCCACATGAATGATCTTGAAACCAGATCCTCCTGTCCAGTCAAGCCTCAGGTGACTGCAGCCCCGCCCGACACCTAAGCTGCAGCCTCCTAAGAGCACCTGAACCAGACATGCAGCTAAGCAGCCCCCAGATGCCCGACTCACAGACACTGTGAGATAATCAACGCCTGTGGTTTGAAGACACCATGCTTGAGTTAATTTGTTACGTAACCATAGAAAACTAATACAGGACCCAATCAACTATGTGATTTTTAGTGCCTGTCTCCCAGTCTACACGTATCACATTTTAAATGACCATCTTTATGCTCTAAACTTAATCTCACATTGGTTCTCACTCTGCATCAACCCTGAACTGGTAACAACAGCAACGAAAGTCAGTATCAAGCATTTTATTCTGTCCTTAGGAGGGGTCCAATAATGATCAGGGAAGGGGGACTGACTGCAACAGAGGTCACCAGAGCCTGGAACTGATTTGGTCTCAGACCTTCAAGTTAAAATTGTGTGCTTTTAAAAAGCTTTCCATCTTTTTAAACCATTACTTTATTGACTCTGATAGTGACTCAAATGAAAGTCACAAGAGGACATCCATAACAAAGAGAAAAGAACAGTAGAGCTGAAAGAACTGTCCATTATTTCCTTGTAAGTAAGGCTCTCTGATGAAAGAAGAAATGAACTGCTTTCATACGTGGGTTTAATTCTGTTCAAAGTCCAGTGCAGTGAGGGAAATGAGCTTTCACCATTATAGTCTTTTCTGCTTTGTCAGTGTGCTTCAAGACCCTTGTTTTTAATGGTTTTTTAATCCAGTCATAAGCATCTGTTTAAATTATTCTAGGAATGATTTTTATTTTGTTTCTAAATGGCTTGCATATGTAGTAGGCATTTTTGCATAACTGAAAAAAACAAATAAACAAACAAACGTGTACGAACCACCGCCTCAAAAGCCAGTGAGAGGCTGGAAAGCAAGGCCAGCATATTCGGGCAGGGGGAACCAATCTTTCCCAAGACACCATCAATTTGCTGCCAGCTTGGCCCAAGGAGACTTGGCAGTGGACGCCTGCCTGACTACAATCCAGGAAATGCCATGCCTGTGCCTCTGGCATGACCTAATAACAAAGTCAGAGTCCCCACAAAGGGTTCTACAACTGGCTGAGCAAAAAGTATATTCTATACCTATGTGTTGTTCTGTTTTCACAAGAATACACAGATGACAGTGTGATACATCAAACTCATTTAGGAATACTCTTCAATTAAGAGCTGGATATTAAAAGTTTGGCTTCTATTACATACTATTACTAAGATTTGTAAAATTTTATTTAAAATATGGCTTTTCCAATTGACATGTTGAGAATCATTGTTCTAGAAATGCTACAGGGAGATTAAAAAAATTCTTGTTCTCCATTGAAATGTAACTGCATTCTGATTGTTTCACTCACTGCTTGAATGTGAAAATCTTGTACATTGATTAAAGCAAATCATGCTCTATGCATAAATTTACATTTACAGAATACACATTTTAGAAGAAGAGCAGTTTCATTATAAAGTATGCTATACAAAATGTATCATAATGCCATATTTCCTACTGGGTAAAGAAAATTACATATGAAATTGTAAAATAAAGAAGGAAGGAGGAGGAAAGAAGAAACAGAGTATGGCCTTTGAGGGCCAGGTGTAGGAAAGCCAGGGAGTAGAAACTCCTGCCTCATATGGAAGATTCTAGAAACTTTAGTGGACCTGGGACAGCAATAATCCCTCTGTGTTTACTGGTTTAGAAGGGTGAGAGAAAATGTGTCTGTCTCTAGGGTGGCCTGAGTCACCACAAGTGAAGCCCTCTTTGTAAAGGACTGCAAGATGGTAAGGTACTTTTATCATTCATTTTCCTCCTTTTCCTTGCTTCTTCCCAAGTTTTGAGACATATACACACTACTACATATAAAACGGATAACTGTTATAATAAGGACCTATCGTATAGCACAGGGAAAAAAAGTTAACTCTTCTCAATACTCTGTAATGACCTATATGGGAAAAGAATTTTTAAAAGGGTGGATATATGTGTAATTGATTCACTTTGCTGTACAGTAGAAACTAATATTTTAAATCAACTATACTTTAATAAAAATTAGAAAAAAAAATCCATTGTACAGGTACATCACCGAAGCTGCTGCTTAGAAATCTGAAAAGGAAGCAAGCAACGTGGAGAATGGAATCTGCTGGATGCGGGTGTGATGGCAGCTACTCTGGGCTTTCTGAGGCAGCTATGGCAGCAGTTTAGCAGCAGAATTCAAGCTCCCAGTGTTGGCTGCCAGTGTGAACCCCAGTGTTTGCCTCCCATAGAAGCAGTAGTAGCGTCTTCTCTGGACCAGCTCTACAGTATAATTTGGGTGCACGTCTGACTCTGCATGCTCCATATGTAAAGATCTCCAGTTCTCCCAGAGATTCTTTGAATGTTACCTATTCTTTTGGTAAATTCATTTCATGCCCAAGTTAGTTGCTACTGCGTCAACTGCCCAAGTTAGTTACTACTGCTTTAACTAAGAATGCTCGCAGTGGGTAGACCTGGGAACAGAACACCGTTCTCCGAGGTTTGAGTCTTCACTATGTCCAGCATGGGTCATCTGATTAGGACTCAGGTCATAGCCACCATGTCACTGAGTTCTCCCCAGCTACAGAATTGGTAGTACTTGTCAGTTTCTGATCTTGTGGGGACATAAAGAAAACTACTGGATACATCTTCTGAGGTTCTTGCCATCTCCTTAGGATTTATTGTGCATGTCTACACTACTTAACTAACAATATTCTCGCTGATCTTTGAGGGAAAAAAAAGAGATCTGAATAACTCTACAAAAGGCTAAAAACCATGCAGGTCTGGAAAGGTGTGTGCCCACTGCCAAGGAGGAGCAAAAATTACAATAACCTAAAAACAAATGTCTTTTTCCACTTTGCCCAAGATTTTCAATATCACTGATGATACCTGACCAAATATGAATACATTAAGTCTCTGCTCCCACTAGAACCATATACAGTCAATTCTTATTGTTCATGGCAGTATGTTCTTTAAGTTGCCATAAAAAAAAGCGAGCAAATACTGAAGCACTGTATCCAGGGGAAATACAGGATTAAGTTCCTGGGAACTCAGGTCACAATATTTGATCAGTTGATCAACACATAACCTTGTTTTATGTATGTTTCTGTTTATTAACATATCTTATCTAATATATAGATTGGCTTTTTATAAGGACCATTTTTAAAGTCTTTATTGAATTTGTTAAAATATTGCTCTGTTTTATGTTTTAGTTTCTTGGCCCTGAGGCATGTGGGATCTTAGCTTCCCAACCAGAGATTGAACATGCACACTCTGCCTTGGAAGATGAAGTCTTAACCACTGGACCACCAGGAAAGTCCCTAATATATATTGTTGATTCATTAATATTGAAATCAGGGGCAACAATACTACAATTCATACCTGAAGGAATCTTATCTAACACATGCATTTTCTCCATAAGGCACATCACAGAATTCTTCCACTTAGGAATGCTAGACAGCACATCAGCACTATGTTTTGGGGAGCATTAAAAAAGGGCACAATAATGTGAAAAACATGGCACTAAATAGACCATGAAAAGAACACTTTGTTTAAAGTATGAGAGCTGAAACAAAAAGGCAGAGTGTCTTTTTGGTTTGGCCTAAGCTGGGACTATACATGTTGAGCAACTCAGATTTTTCCTCCTTTGCTTATGCCTGTGAATGATTGTGAAAGTGCTGTTGAGTTTTGATTGGGGGACTACAAATAAATTTAAGTAAGTAGGCAAATTCACACATACGGAACTTGCAAATAAAGGAACAACTGTGCTCTGTTCCCAGAAATATTCCTACAAACCATGAATTGTTTTTGAACACTGCTATCCCACATCACCCTTTTGAATTTGTGTGTCATGAATCTGTAGGAGCAATGTAAATTGCAAAGAGAAAACAATCCCCAGTTTTGAGAAAATTAATTTGGGGTTAGATTTTAATGTGCTGAGAATGATCTGTGGTAATTTCTATATTAGCAATCTGTAAGGGAGGCAAATATTTCTGTAAGATTTCTTGTTCATCCATTAGAAAGGAGCTTATTAATAAAGACATCCTACCAGCTTTTCATGTGGATGCTTTCCACTGCCTCTCACATTTTTATTCAATAGATGTTTTGTTTTTAAACATGGCTGCAAATAGAATATGTGTATTAGTTAACATTTCTTCTAAACTTCTCCATGAAATTCTCATGTGTATCGTTTTAAATGAGTGTACAATATTCCACCGAGCTGTCAAATGTTTTGATGGCTTCCAATCCCTGGGTTGGGAAGATCCCCTGGAGAGATGAAAGGCTACTCACTCCAGTATTCTGGCCTAGAGAATTCCATGGATGGGTTGCAAAGAGTCACACACAACTGAATGACTTTCACTTTTTGCTATTTTAAATAGCTCTACAATAAACATCTTTAAAGAAAATTTTCATTGTTTTTTAAACATTTTTTTCCGGAGGATAAATTCCTCAGGAAATGGGTGAAGAAAGTAAGCATCCTTGATTACTAGTAACTATAAATTAACTGAGGACTTCCTTGGTGGCTCAGATGGTAAAGCGTCTGCCTACAATGCGGTAGACCTGGGTTCAGTCCCTCGGTCGGGAAGATCCCCTGGAGAAGGAAATGGCAACCCACTCCAGTATTCTTGTCTGGAGAATCCCACGGACAGAGAAGCCCGGTGGGCTTCAGCCCATGGGGTCAAAAAGATCCGGACATGACTGAGCGACTTCTCTTTATAAATTAACTAAGTCCCTTCAGAAAGTGATGACAAGCTTTCCTGTTTCCCCAACGTTTCTTCAGCACTGGTTTTCTATTTCTTTAAATTTGCTAAATTAATTGCTGTGAAGTTGTATCTCATGATTGTTTTAGTTAGTATTTACGTAATTACTGGTGAGGGTAAAGAGCTTTTTCATATAGTGATTCAGTCATTCACTTAGTCAATTAACATTTATCAAGTGCCTACTAGGCAACCAAGAGACCCGGTTTACTCAGATACAGTTTCTGCCCTTGGGGAACCTCCCCTCTGCCGGCCTTTACTTTTTTACAAACTGCCTATTAAAATTCAGCTGTCTGATTACCGGAGGCTGTGTCATCTCTTAAACTGAATAAGCACTTATCTAAATTCAAACAATAAATCTTTACCTATTATAATGCCAATAGCTTCCCAATTAATTTTTTTCCTTAATTTTGATGGTTAAGTTGAATAATTTTAACTTTAAATAGCCAGAAATGAATCATAATCAAAATATTTAACAACTGTCAAGATAAAATATTAATATATAATAAGCCAAAAATATTTAACCAAAATATATTTAACATCCCTTTTAGTTGCTGAATTAACTACATTTTAAAATATGCATAAATGATATATTATACAGAAAATGATTTACCAAAATATTCTAGAAATTTCCAAATCAATTGTTGATTTTTTTCACAAATTGTTGTGGTGATCTTAAGTTGATGTAGCTGTCACTTAGCTAAGTGATGCCCTTGTTCAAACTATAGATCCATATCAATGATGTCACCGTGTACTGGCAGTCACAAAAACTCTGGTGTCTTTGTTGCAGCTAGGCATGCTACAGGCCCTTCACTGCAGGCAGAGAGCTGGATGTCAATGCTTACTGGATGGCCTCTCTGCTCTGCTACTACTGCAACTCCAGGGAGCCCTGGGCCAAAGAGAGGACCTGCCTCTCCTACTGCCCCCCAGACCACCAGCCTCTAGTTGGCGCTCCTCCCAGGTCCATTACTGCCTCCACAGCCACTGATGGGCAACATTGTTAGGTTCTTATAACCTCAACCAAGGATACTTTCTCTTCACCAACTGATACGAAACACTGCAGCATTTGAACACTCAATGCAGCTCTGCTGTATCAGCTGACAATTAGCCTTAGTTACCCTGAAAGACATATTTTACATGAAATGATTATTCAGAAACATAATTCCTGCAGATTTGACACCTGCTTAGATAACAGATCCTAAACATTCCCAAATACTTTAGATGGTCAACTTGGCAGGATATAGGAACACACTGGAATCATCCTTAAATTGCTCCATATTTGAACTCTGCATGCACTGGCTGAATATCTGACCCAAATGAACCAAGCCCAAAGTCGGCTGATGAGAACATTGAAATGCCAGGAGGCACACTGTGAATACAGAGTTCCTCTTTCTGCAATTAGACAACCAATAGATCCAAATTCTTTAAGGTCGAGTCCCACTGGCTGGGAAGAACTGAGCACAGTGAAAGTTCAGTGACCGAGCAGTTTCTCTCTGCTCTTCCCCAGATGATCTCTCTTCTTTCAGAGAACTTGGAGACAAGGAAACGGGATAGCTCTCTGAGAGTAAAACTATTAAGACTGTTAAGAAAAGTCTTCCAAAACTCAGAAATAAGGAAGAATGATTACTGTGTACCCTTCAATGTCACACAAGAGCATTGTCTAAAAAGCTCATCTGATCACTGTAAGAAGGACAGCTTTGTTTTTTTTTTTCTACTTACTATTGATTAGGGCCTGACTCTGTAAAGCTAGACAGTCATTTGTAGAAAATCGGTAAATTACAAATGGCATTTTTTTCTGGTAGAGATGCACATTAGTTGATTTAAAAAACAACCCCAAAGCTTATGTCTTTATTGCCTTATAGGATATTAACCAGTTTTATATATAACTTGAAAATATTATTTCAGCATTCTTTCTCTCATAGACGATACATACTTCTTACATCAATTTTTTCATTCACTCTTTCCTTTAATGAGCTAATTAACTCTTTGACATGTGCTCACTATGCATTTGGATGAGATTCATGTTTTTAATTTTTTCAGAATTGATTTGACAGTCATAGCTTAATGGGTGCAGCAGAGATTTGCAAAGACATCAACAAAGAGACAGAATTACGTACTTTCAGACAGATCTGACTAGACTGATGGCAGTGACTTGACTGAATTAATATCATTACCTGTCAGTTAGGAAGGGGAAATGGGCAAGCCAGCAGTGGAAGCTTCATAAGTAAACGTCCGTCCATCAAAGCAATGACCAAGGGGAGGTACATGCCTATGTCTTCACTAGGTGATCAGCCTGATGCCACCTACATTCGAACCATATACTGAGCTCCCTTTTCCCCATTTTCATGCTCACTGAGTAACCTCTGGATTGTAAGAAGGTTTCTCAGGCAGGGAACTGACTCACTGGTCAGGCCAACATGAGTAACTCAGCCCGTTTGTAGTTTCATTTTTCATTGTAGATTAGTAAATTGTCATTGGCATGTGGTTTTAGATTCCAGTTCTTTGTAGAACCTGACAGCGTGTGTCTGTGTTGTGACTTCAGTCAACTCTGGTTCTTCAACTAGATCAAATTTCTAGGCCTGCAAGCTGTGGCTGACCCCAGAACATGTGATCCCACCAAGGGAAATGCCAGCTGGTCATAATTCTGGTGACAGTGCTTCTCAAACTCTCTGTGGTTCTGGACATGTTTTTGGTTCACTTGTTTGTTTTTGATTTTTAATCCCCGTGGACCAATACTTCTATAAAATTTAATAAAAATACATTTCTAGGAAAATGCAATTTAAAAAAAGCCATAAAAATGTAGACCCGTTTAAAAAAAAATCATTAGATTCAGCAGAATCCAAACTGCTCTGCAATATAGAAGTTTCTTTTAAAAGTAGAAAAGTTGCTCAATTTATGTACTTCTCTCAGGTCAAGGGACTTTACCTCATCTGGGAATTTGTTAGAAATTCAAATTCTTGGGCCTCATCCCAGATCTACTGAAGTAGAAACTCTGGGGTGGGGCCCAGCCATCTGTGTTTTAACAAGACCTGAGGTGACTGTGATTCTTTGCTCATTTTTATGAGACTCACTCATCGAGAATGAGTACACATCAGAAACCACAAGCCCAAATGGCAAAGGGGCCAGGCAGGGACAAAGATGCAATTTTGATAAGATGAGAATACTAAGGAAATGGAGAGTCCCTCGCAAACTGTAGTCTCAGTGTTCCACATAGGAGCCTTCAAGTACACACACACACACACACACAGATACACACCCATCTCTGGCCAAACGAAATTTCTACCGGCAAGTGTCAGACCCCAGTCTATTACTTTTTCTACACGTGGATTTATAGAACTCACAGCCTTGATAAATGATGAGTTGCTTTTCCCCCAATAATTGTTTATACTCAAGAGTATTCAATATTAAATCCTACATATATGAAGCCTTATTCTTGAGGTCTTCTTTGTCACAATAATCTATGTTTCCATTTTTAATTCTGTATCACACCATTCTGAACTGTGAGACATTTTAAATCATCCTTGCTATTTTTTGATAGTTTGAAAATTCTCACCAATTAGTTTTAAAATAATTTTGCTATATTCCATAAAGTGTCCTGTCATAAAGTAATTAACTATTACTTAACTATTAGTTCACCTGGTGAGGGGTTAGGGAAAAAAGAGGTCTTGGGTTCCCATCCCAGCTCTGTTGCTCAGTAACTCTGTCGCTTTGTACAAGATATCAAGCCTTGGCCTGTGGAATTGCAACAGCACTGTCTCCCTCACAAGCCTGGTATAAGAAATTAGTAAAACAACATATGCAAATCACCTGTCAATTTGCAGATGGTTCAAAACACCACTGCCTTTTCCCTTCTTCCCATTCTCAAATATGTTAGCCCCTCCTCTTTCCTATGTGATTAACAGTTTCCTTTATTTCCCAGAAGAAATAAAGAATCAAACAATCCTGAAAGTGATAAATTTCTCTCTTTGCACTTCTTGCCTATGACCTAATTACTTTATATACAGAATTTTTACTACAAGTACTTTTGGGTGAGTTGTATTATGTTCATAAACTATGACATATATTTTCTAACTTTTTTACCTTATTGAAAGTGTCTATGTGTTCAAGAATATACTTTTGAAACGTCCTATATGTCTGAGAAAAATATTTTCCACTGCCAACAAAAATAAAAATAAGTAAATTGGATTATGTCAAAATTTAAAACTTCTGTGCAGACAAGCCCACAATTAACAGAGTAAAAAGAAAACTCATAAAGTGGAAGAAAATATTTGCAAATCACATAAGGAGTTAATATCCAGAATATATAAAAAACTCCTACAAATCAATAATAATAAACAAACAACCCAATTAAGAAATGGGCAAATGACTTAATATACTTTTCTCCAAAGATACAGAAGTGGTCAGCAAGCACTTGAAAAGATGCTCAGTGACACTAATATGCTTTTGCTTGCGTAATTTTGCTGAAAATATAAAATGATACAGTTATGGAAAATAGTATGTCTGTTTCACAAAAAATTAACAATATATATATCATATGATCCAACAATTCCACTTCTAAGTATATGCCCAAAAATAGGGTCTTGAAGAGATATTTGTATACTCAAACATTATTTACAATGGCCCAAAGCTGGAAGCAAACAAGTGTCTATCAGTAGATGAATGGATAAATAAACTTTGACACACACATACACACAATGGAATATTATTCAGACTTAGAAAGAAATTCTGATATGCTATAACATGAATAAACTTTGAAGACATTATACTAAGTAAAATAAGCCAGTCACAAAAAAATTACTGTGAACAAATATACTGTATATATACTCCAATATAGACTTCCCTGGTAGCTCAGATAGTAAAGAATCTGCCTGCAATGCAGGATACCCACGTTGGATCTCTGGGTTAGGCAGATCCCCTGGAGAAGGGAAAGACAATCCATTCCAGGATTCTTGCCTAGAGAATTCCATGGACAGACCATAGCGTTGCAAAGAGTCAGACACGACTGAGCGAGCGACTAACATTTTCCACTTTCCATATTCTTATATGAGGTGCCTAGAATAGTCAAGTTTGTACAGACAGAAAGTAGAATTGCTGTTGCCAGGGGCTAGGGGCAGAAAGGAATGGAAAATTACTGTTTAAGGGGTACAGAGTTTCAGTTTTGCAAGATGAAAAGAGTTCTGGAAGTGGATGATGGTTGCACAATGAGAATGTGCTTAAGATCACTGAACTGTACATTTAAAAATGGTTAAGATGGTAAATTTTATGTTATGTGTATTTTACCACAATTTCAAAACAAAAAACCTCAAAAAACCCAAGATGTTTATTTCCCTTTCTCTACCTTTAATTTTGTCATAAATCATAATAATTCCGCCTTACTGTTGGTACCATCCTTGCTTTAGTTCCTTCCAGCTTAGGCCTGGGCTGGGGATGGCCCAAGTCCCAGGAAAGAGGCTGTTCAGAGGCTGTGAGCTCAACCAGAGAATGGCCAAACCTTAGTGAAGCAAGGCCAAGCAAAAGCTGATGGGCAGAAATGTGCTGGGAGAGGCAAAGACATTGAGTACCCCTCAAAGAGCCTTGAAGCAAACGCTTATTTGTCAGCTAATTTTCAAAGCATGAAAAGCATGTAGCAGAGACAGGGGAAAGTCTCAGAAACGGTCTAGTCCTTGAAGATGAATTCTAGAGTAGAAACAGGTTGCCAGAAAGCTGACAAGGCACTGTCAGAGATGGAGATTTTATACACACACTACCCTTCCTCCCCCTTTTCCCCCACCATTTCTCACAGCAGCTGAAGGGTAAATACACAGAATTTTAAGGGTTATCCTATATAGCAGTCTGGATCACCCTTTCTATTTCATTTTCACCAAATCCTCATGGTATTGCAGCTAGGACCTAGAAGGCAGAGTTGACAATGTCTATGTGCTGTAGTGGACTATCAAAGAAAGTAGGAAGAAGTTCCTCAAAAAATTAAAAAGAGGCGCTTCCCTGGTGATACAGTGGTGAAAAATCCACCTGCCAACACAAGGAATGTGGGTTTGATCCCTGGCCTGGGAATATTCCAACCATAAGATGTGCACCCCAACTATTGAGCCCACCTGCTACAGCCACTGGAGCCCGTGCATGTAGGGCCCATGCTTCACAACACAGGAAGTCCATGCACCACAGCTAGAGATTAGCCCCCACTCACCACAAATGGAGAAGGCCTGTGTGCAGCAACGAACACCCAGCACAGCCATAAATAAATAATCTTTTTTTAAAAATTAAAAGTAAAACTACCATATGATCCAGCAGTTCCTTCTCTGGGCATCTATCCAAAGGAAATAAAAACATCATCTTGAAAAGATATCTGCATCCCCATGTTCACAGCAGTATTATTTACAAAAGCAAAGACGTTCAAGGAAACAGCCCAAATGTCCATCAGTGAAGAGGTAAAGAAAATGTGATACACACACATACAATAGAATATTAGTCAGCCATAAAAAACAATGAGATCTTGCTATTCACGCCAACATGAATGGACTCAGAGGGCATTAGGGTAAGTAAAACAAGTCAGACAGAGAAGGAAAACACAGCATGCTCTCACTTACAAGTAGAATTATAAAACAAAAAAATTCCCCCAATACATAGATAGAACGGACTGGTGATTGCTTGAGGTGCGGAGGGGGGTTGTGAAATGGGTGAAGATGGTCAAAAGGTACAAACTTTCAGTAACAAGATAAATAAGTTCTGGGATGTAATGTACAGCATTGTGACTAGCATTAACCATACTGTAATGTATATTTTGAAGTTTCTAAAAAAGATCTTAAAAAGTTCTCATCCCAAGAAAAATAAATTTGTAACTGTATGGTGATGCATGTAAACTAGACTTATCTTAGTGACTCTTTTGCAATATATTCACACATTGAATCATTACATTGTATGTCGTACATTCTAAACCAGTGTGTTATATGTTATTTATGTCTCAATTTAAATAAAATAAGAAGAAAGCAAGGGACAGTGACTTGGCCATAGCAGCACTTGTCTGGTAAGTGCTTCGCTGTGGTGGCAGAGGCTGCAAACTTACAGAACTGAAGGACTCTGCAATGAAATGAACCGTTGTATTCAATGCACTTCCTAACATTTTTTGTTGTTGTTGTTATTGGTATTTTTAATTCAAAGAACCTTCCCTAGTCTTTTGTGGCTATTTCATTTTGCCCATTGGGCTTTTGTTGGAGCTATTATTTTCACAATTTTTTCTTTCTTTTTCTTCTTTACTTCTCCCCTCCCTCACTCTCTTTGGCTGCCATATGTGGGATCTTAGTTACCCAACCAGGAATAGAACCTGTGTCGCCTCCAGTGGAACATGGAATCCTAACTACTGCACTGCCACGGAAGTCCCTTCTTTTTTAAATGAGTTATCTTTTCAGCTTTGTTTCATGTTACTTTCTTGTATTTTTCACTTTTTATTAAACAGGGATGAGGAAGCAAGGAAAGAACTCTGGGGACAATCTTTTTTTCTGGCCAGATCTGTGGTATTCTTGCCTATACTTACCCCAACACACATCTACGTCAGACCCAGCAAAACCTAAATCCAGGGGCTATTTCTGTCCTTAAAATTATTCATGCAAGTCTTTCAAAAGAACCACTTAGAAAGAAAGAAATTCTCTGTCCTTTCCTGTATAATTTAAATACTTCACAATCATTTGTAAGCAGTAATATTAGCCTCAAAGGTTGGAATAATACCACTCCAAAATTTTCAGAATATGAGATCTGTAAACTAGAATCTGTGGTCTCTAACATAGGTTACCACAGTTCAGAGACAATTCACTTGAGAAACCAGGGCCATAGATGGAAAATAAAATAAATGGAAACAATACTCTGAGAGCAAGAACCTTACAGAGAACACTCAGAGTGTTAAATCCATAGTCAGAGAGTCTCTCTCCCTTCATACTGACCTGCCTCCCAACAACTTCATTTCAAGGCGGGACTAGGAAAGAACGTCATTATTATGCAGATATTTCCCATGGTCTTCCTTTAAAACATTATTCCTTCAACACATTGCAGGACATGCAGTTGTTATAAGCTATAAGATCCTGGCCTCAAACATGGTAGGGCCAAAGCCATGCTCCGTCTACCTGACCCCAACGAGTTCCATCTAGCCTTTCACCAAAGGAGTTCCCTGCCTCCTCCAAAACCAGATAAACAGGGACTCAAGCAATCTGGTGATAATCTCCTCAGGGAAATACAGACCATATTACAAATAGGCTTATGTCCCTGGAAAGCAAATTTAATCACTCATTTACCCAGCCAGTAACTTTTTCATCAGTTAAACTTCTCAATCCATCTCTCCTTCTTGAAGTGACCATGAGAGTTCGATTCAACAGCAAACTTGATTCCATCTATAAACCTTGCTCAACAGACATCTCTTAATTCTAACATTATCCTTTTCACATCACAACTTCATTCCCACAACTCCCCCCTGGAGTTGTGAGTGACATAACCCTGCCTCCCACATCTGTCTTCATTCTTATTAGCCACAGGAGCCATCACTTTTACAGCTGTATGACCTTAGGAAGTCTCTTTCTTCCCAAAGATGATTAAGCCAAGGAAATGTATACATTTCCTAACTATAAATGAATGGTTTGACTCAACTATATTCACTCCAGATAAAGCCTGGCTCTCCAACTCTACTCAGTAAACCCAGAGGTATACAACATTTACTCTTAAATTTCAAAAGGCCAAAGCTTTTCCCTGGTCCGAGGGCTCTTGGTTTATACCCAATGATGTTAACCTTCATTCCTGGAATGCTGTCTCACCAAGAAGAGACCTCACTCCAGGGTCACCACTTGTACATTTTGACATTATTTGCTCAGGTGGCACTAGTGGTAAAGTGCCATGGTGGTGAACCTGCTAACACAAAGGGTGCCAGAGGTGCAGGTTTGATCTCTGGGTCGGGAAGATCCCCTAGAGTAGGAAATGGCAACCCACTCCAGTATTCTTGCCTGGAAAATTCCATGGGCACAGGAGTCTGGTGGACTACAGTCCATGGGGTTGCAGAGAGTCAGACACAACTGACCACGAATGCAAAAAAAAAAAAAAACCACAACGCTGTTCCTTATGCTTCTAAAGGTTTCCCCCTTTATCCATTTTGTTGTGATATTCTCAGATATTATTATTCTCCATTTCCTTATAATTTAACATATCATAGTTCTGCCTTATATTTTAATGAACTTTTAAGTACATCTGTTTTGTGCAGATTAATTTTATATCTGTTATGATTGTTATGTTTGGACAATCAACTATCTTTCTTTAGTTCATCTTGTTTTTGCTATTTCTTATTTATGCTTAATACATGCCATTGGTATTAAACACTGTATATATACTTCTTTCTCCTTTCTTTTGAAATATGTTTGTTGGAAAGCATTGAGTAAAATGATTTTCACTTAAACCACATCTGTACACCAACTCACACACAATCATGACAATCATCAAATTCATTTTTCTGTTGTTTTCTACATATAGCCATATAAGAAACATCATATCCTTAGACTTTTATTGCATAAGCAAGAAAAAAAAAAATTGAGTTACAGGTTTCAGCCCTTACCTGTCTTATTTTATTCTTAGTTTTTAACTGTTACTCTGAAACTTCTGCTTTTTCTGGGGGGGGGGGGGGGG
>NW_011494746.1:2972041-2996958 GCF_000754665.1 Bison bison bison | reverse complement strand
CAGACATGAATTCAAGTGCTACTACTTATCAAAGCAGGGCTTCCCTGGTAGCTCAGCTGGTAAAGAATCTGCCTGCAATGCAGGAGACACCAGTTCAATTTCTGGGTTGGGAAGATCCCCTGGAGAAGGGATAAGCTACCCACTCCAGTATTCTTGGGCTTCCCTGGTGGCTCAGACAGTAAAGAATCCACCTGCAATGTGGGAGACCTGGGTTCAATCCCTGAGTAGGTAAGATTCCCTGGAGAAGGGAATGGCGTCCCATTCCAGTACTCTGACTTGGAGAATTCCATGGACAGAGGAGCCTGGCGGGCTATAGTCCATGGGGGTCACAAAGAGTTGGACACAACTGAGCAACTTTCATTTTCACTTATCAAAGCAAGTTCCTTAACCTCTCTGAGACTGTGTTCTCATCTGAAACAAGGAGATTATACCATTAGGGTTTTTGAAGAGTAAATAAAAAAATGTAAAGAACTTGATACATAGTAGGTGCTCCCTAAATACTAGTTCCCTTCTTCCTTTTAAGCTTTAGGTCACAATCTTATTCTGAAATGGGATGATGTGGTCAGAAGCACTGATCTCTCCTCAGTTGATGTTTTCAGTCTCCCATCTTTAGTTGATAAGGCCGCCACAATATGAAGTTCTTGTTCTGGGTCAAAGTGTAAGGTCAGTGATAATTTGGGGTTGGTGGGATATGTGAAAATCTTTCTTTAGCTTTCCCAAATGAATGATATCTTGCCTGGATCATTCTTTTCCATAAAAAGAACTGCAGATGTTGTTTTATTTCCTTGGGGAGTTCATGGTCTTAATTGTGGCTGCATCTGAAATCATTATTTGAAAGTTATCTGGACTTTCTTTCCAATGTTTTAAATTTTATTTTTCACAGAAGATTGAAGATATGAATAGTAAATGTCTTGATATCTTTCTCGGGGTATTCATTTTCACTTATAGGCCAAATCAATTCTGAAAATACTTTTACCTTAAATTATTGATTCTTCAAAATGTATTTCTTTTCTTGGCTCAAGTACTTATTATTTTTAAGTTGAAATACTACGCTCAATTTTCTAGAAATAAGTTATTTTGATTCGTCACTGTCTATGCACATTTATTTAAGCAACCTAGTTTTGGAATTCATTTAGTAGTTAATAAGAATACTTCTCTAATTAACTATTGATATTTAGCAGTTATCAATGTATTCTTTACTACTTCTAGACATGTCCTTATTTATAGTATTGCAATTTCACTACATGGCCTTTGAGCCACTGCTTTATATCTTCTTTCTTACCATTTAGAGCATAGTTGAATCATTTTTGAACTCTGAGACTTTGTTGTTCTGAATCAGACACTTTTAAAGTTTATTGTTTGTTTGTAATTTTGTTCCTTGTGATTGTAACAGTTAAAAATTAATTATTTTGAAAACTCTTCTTTGATTTGTTTTCTGAATACTGAGGTTGTACTATTGAAAATTTTTCTTTGTGACATTTTCATTGGCATTTTAATGGGTTTAATATGAAGAAGGCTGTCTGCACTGCCACTTAGGCTACTGTTTTCCAAGAAGTAAAAATATTTCTACTTGTAAACTCTAGCCTTTAAAAGTAAATACAGGAGTACTGTAGATGTTTTTTAAACTGATGATAAGTTATTATCCAATAAGTAATATTCCTCATCTATTTCATATCTTGAGGTTTTATTTTCAAACGAACCTCTGTGCAAACAGATAAAAGTATGATTCAAAGAAAACAGAAATGTAAATACAGTCATTAGTTTCCTCTAAGACCCACCTTTAAATAAGTCGCAGCCAATCTAGCACTGAGAGAAGAAACGGACGTGCCTAACCACACAAAGTTCAGAGCGCAGCCTCTGTCTGCCCCATGGCAGCAAAGCGGGAATGAGGTCAAGAGGCACAAAGCTCTTCTTTAACAGTCTTTAAGGCAGCTTACCACATCCATCCCTGGAGATGGGACCTAGGGACTCCTCTGTATTTTAGCCTGAGAATAAGTTTTAGCCTTAAGAATAGAAAAGTTATTTATATTTATATTTTATCTAACCATTTAACCAAATTTCCAATTCCAAAAGAAATAAAAACTCTTACATACTGAGGAACACATTTTAGAAGAAAGTTCAGTATTTATTTGAAAACCATTCGACAGTATTTTTAGAAGATATAAAATAAGACTTGAACAGAGAGACATGATTTCTGGATGGAAAAAAACTGCATATAAAAAAGTTAATCCTTTCCAAATTAATATATAATTTTAATTCTGTCTTAAGCAGAATCTCCAATGACATTTTATATTGAAGCAAAATCAGTTTAACCCTTATATGGGAAAAAATGCCAAATAATACCAAGAAATATTTTAAAAGAAGAGTAAAATAGGACTCAGTTGCTTTTCTATATATTAAAGCCTAAAACATAACTATCATAATCAAGATAGTATCATATTGATACAGGAATAGAAAACAGACCCAGGAAATATAATACAAGGTACAGAAATTGATAGATGTATATGTGAAACAATATAGGACTAAAGTTGCATTTGAACCCATAAATAAAATAAATGGTGCCATCAGACTGGCTATACATTTGAAAGAACATAAAGTTCTACTATCATACCATGTACAAAATGTATTTCAGATGGATTTAATATATATATATATATATATTAAATAAATAAATAAATACAAGCATTAGAAGAAGAATTAGAAGGGTACTGGCTTAGACAGAAGAAGCCTTCCAAAGATAGAAACCATAAAGAAAAAGATATATGTGACTAAATATTAAAAAATTTTTGGAAAGCAAAATATAATGTAAACAAAATCAAAGACAAATAATATACTGGGGAATAAACAACTGTATTATATAGAACAAACAAAACATTACTATCATTAATAAACTAAGAGCTCCCAACAAACTGAGGAGTCAAATCATCTTAAAGAGGCATGAGCAAAGGATATGAAATAACAATTCACAGAAGAATGCAAAAGAACAATGAAAAGTGAAAACAGGCTCAACTCACCAAAATTCATGGGAATATAAATGAAAATAGAATACCAATTTTCACCCAGATGAGTAATAATACTCAGTGATGACTAAATACAGAAAACAAGCATTCTCATATTTGCTAATGGAAACCTGAACTGTTACAACTTTTTGGGAAAGGAATCTGGCAATATACTTTTAAATTGGAGATACATGTGTCCTTTGACTCAGCCCCCTGTTGCTTCCCTGTCTTGGGATTCAACCAGGGTGAAGAACCACAAGCCAACCAAGGGAGATGTTAATTTTTCTCCACAGGGACAGAGGAGTGAACATGGTGCAATCATTAACATGAGTGAATGAGAGCCATGCCTATGAGCTGGATGAATGTCTGTGACATTTATCATGAAAACACAGCTGCATGGTAATGCTTACATTTGAAAAATCCTCAAAGATTGGATATGTGTGCATGAGTGATTGAACTGTATGAAATTGCTGATATTCAACTCTTTTTGATCTAATAAAATGGCAATCTACATCACAATCTAACATAAGTCTATTACATATTTATGAATATGAAAACAATGTGGAATGATACACCCTAGCATTAACACTGGTAACCTGCTGGGGGGAGGGTAAAAGAGGAAAGGAGAAATTAGCTTCCTCATACATCTCTTCACTGTTTTACTTGTTGAAATTTTTGCATATCAAAAATATCTAATAAAGAAAAAACGGAAAGGAACAAGACTCTCAGGCTGGCTATTACTTGGAAATATACCTATTGGCAGAATCTAGTGATGGTCCATTTAATTTTATCAAATGTAGTGAACAAACACATTTATTTTCTTGTCTCTTTCAATAAGATGATGCAAAATAAAAACCCAACCAAATATTTGTTAACCAAAACAAATTTCAGAATTTGCAATAAGACTAATAAAAACAAAAATTCAGAGAACACTAAGTGTTAACAAGTGGAGCAAAAGTCACACTTTTATACTGCTAATGAAGAGTGAATCGGTATAATCACTTTCCAATGACTTGGCATTACCTAATAAAGTTGAGCATTGCATATTGTATGACCTAGCAGCTGAACTCCAAAGTATACGTCCTAGAAAAACTCCTGGGTGAGGACTAAGACACATGTACAGAGTGTACTGTGCAGCATTTTCATGAGAGCAAAAAACTGGAAGCAACCCAAATGTCCCAAATGGGTTTAACAGAAAAAGTGTGGGATATTTCATACACAGGAAGAAATACTGATGTACTAATTAATACTAGATAGCAGGGAAAATGAGTGAACTTCAGGGGCATATATCTACTTGCTGCTGCTGCTGCTAAGTCGCTTTAGTCGTGTCCGACTCTGTGCGACCCCAGAGATGGCAGCCCACCAGGCTCCCTCGTCCCTGGGATTCTCCAGGCAGGAACACTGGAGTGGGTTGCCATTTCCTTCTCCAATGCATGAAAGTGAGAAGTGAAAGTGAAGTCGCTCAGTCGTGTCCAACTCCTAGAGACCCCATGGACTGCAGCCTACCAGGCTCCTCCGTCCATGGGATTTGCCAGGCAACTGGAGTGGGTTGCCATTGCCTTCTCTGATATATCTACCGTCTATGGGGTCACACAGAGTTGGACACGACTGAAGTGACTTAGCAGCAGCAATGTTGGGTAAAAATCTAAGCCAAAGAAAAAGTATGATTCCATTTCAAAAAGAGGTGACACTAAACAATTTAAGAAAAAGCAGGGGAATGACAGGTAAAAGAAAAATAATCCAGGTTATGGCTTTCCAGGAAGGAGAAAGGAGGGGCTGGAAGAAGCAAACGGGAGTCTTTAAAGATAGGGAGAAAAGTCAGGAAACGTATGTATGTTTCACTAATAGTCTTTAATGTGTATGTGTGTATACATCCATATATTTTCTGGATGTATGGTATGTTTCATTCACACACACATGTGCACACAGAATCTAGAGCTATGCTTGCCCATGCCTACAAAGCCCATCCTATTACTAGAGAAGTCACTTAATCATCTTACAGGAATGCTTTGCATTGCAGAATGCAATTGTTTAATATATAAATGAACAGATAATTTTAGAGTAATACTCAAAAGAAACAGCGCTGGGAGTCATGTTCTTCCAGAGTCAGGGTAAAGTGGAAATTTCTCTTACACAATTTTTGCAGTGCACCAGAAACTGGCAAGACTGTATCAGAAAATCCAAGATAAACACACACACTGACATACAGTTTTTCAAATCACCTTGGGAAAACTTTGTTAAATCACAGCAAAAAGCAAAGGGAACATTTCTGGGTAAGAGTTACATGGGTTTTACTTTCACCCTGGGGTAATCCTTTGATTTACTTTCTAATTTAAATTACATGACACCAAAACTCAAGTTTCGGACAGTAAGATTTTCAAAAGCAGGGGGAAAACATGCCATTTCTCGGCTACGAATCTTGAGGACCCAGGAAACACTGATTTATTGGGAACAGACCAGATGAAGCTCTATTTCCAGATATTACAATGTTGGTCCTGATTCACAGCAGGGGAGCAGCTAAAAGCCTTCTATATAAGGTGGTGTTTTACCAGGTGAAGGAAGACAATTAGAAAGGGAGGAAGTCTGTCCTTACTCCCATCCTCCACAGCTGCTGGAAACCAAAGCTGTTCCTCTAATTGAATCACTGCGAATTCTATGCTACTGGCTTCTTTCCTTTCCCAAGGATTATTTTGAATATTTGGACGTCTACTTTGTCACTCTGTTCTGTCTATTGCTGTTAGGAGTTTGGTAAATAATATGATTTAGCTAAGATGTTTTACCCACAGGATATCCTGTATCTGGTTAACTAAGGCTAGAGGAAAGAGTGGTTAGACAATCTGAAAGCATGTTATTTTTAAAAGGAAAGGAAAAGACAAAAAAGTCAAAGTGGCTCCAGGCCCTTCACCATCTCAAGTAAACCAAAACAGTATGATACTGAACTACCTCCCCAAACATGACTTATTTACAGATGCGACATTTTTACTTCCTCATGCTAGAAAGTTCCACTTCATGCTCACGACCTGGAAACGCAGGGGCAGCATGATCAATGAGGTAAGCAGCTCCAAGTTTTCTCTTTAGCAAGTGAAAAATGGGAAATTAAATTAATTGCTGTGCCTGAATACATTTCCTTCAGCAAAGTTGCACAGATTGCTTTTGTAAAAAATCAGCTTTATTGAAATACAATGCACATAAAAATTTACCCTTTTAAAGTATACAAAATTCAGTGATTTTAGAAAATTAAAAAATTGTGCATCCATCACTACCATCAAATTCCAGAACATTTTCTTCACCCAAAAAACAAAGTCCATAGTTTTTAAACCGTCAATCCCCATTTTTCCCTCCCCCACCCCAGGTCCTGCAACCATGAATCTACTTTCTGTATCTATAGGATTTTCCTGTTCTGGACATTTCGATAAATGGAACCATAGATTACATAGCCTGTTGTGCCTGGTTTCTTTCACTTAGCATAATGATTTCAAGGTTCATCCATATTGTAGTATAAATCAGTACTTCCTTTTTATGGCAAATAATATTCCATTGTATAGATATACCATAAGTTTATCCATTCATCAGTTGATGGGCATTTGGGTTGCTAATTTATGATAAAGAACAAAAGAAAGTCTAGAAAGCAGAAGGAACTAGCCTTCAGCTCAGATCTAAACTTAAGCCTGGGTTTAATAGACAACTACGGTGATACCTGCTTTTACACTCCATTCCTATAAATTCCTAGATTATGTTAGTAGAAATGTCAGCAGTCTTAACATGGGATATAAAATTTTTTCTTATACTATCATTGAGTGAAGAAGAAGGGAAATAGAATTAAAATATAATTAAGTAAACTCCTTTGATAGGTGAGCAGATAAATTGTGGCATACCAATATTCTAGAATATTACTCAGTAATAAAAGGAATAAAATATTGATACATACAGCATGGATGCATCTCCATGTAATTATGTTAGCAAAAGAGGCCAGGCAAAAGTAAATATAATATATATCTACATTTACATAAAACTCTGAAAAATACAAACTCTTCTAGAGTGACAGAAAGCAGATCATTAGTTGCCTGAAGATAGGGAAGGGAAAGGAGAGATTGTTACTGAGCATGAAGAAACTTTTACATGGTTTGTTCACTGTTTTGATGGTGGCTATACTTCCATGGATGTGTGCAGCCAATATTATTCAACTTTAAATATGTATTATTCATCATATGTCCATTATATTTCATGTCAATTATATTTCAACAGAGCTGTTAAAAGACACTATTTTTTAATAACAGAGTATACCATTCCCACCACCCCAAAAAAGTAGGCTTCCCAGTGGCTCAGTGGTAAAGAACCTGCCTGCAGTGCAGAAGACACAAGAGACATGAGTTTGATCCCTAGGTTGGGAGGATCCCCTGGAGGAGGGCATGGCAACCCACTCCAGTATTCTTGCCTGGAGAATCCCATGCACTGAGGAGACTGGCAGGTTACAGTCCAAAAGTTCGGAAAATATTGGATGCAATTGAAGCAACTAAGCACGCACCAAAAAAAGTGAGCATATGGAAAACACTACCTTTAGTTTGCAGATATGGTTTCAGTTAATTCTGTAACAAGTTAAATTACTCTCATTTTACACACAAGGAAATGTGAGAATGTGAAAGCACAGAAGTTTTCCAAGATGGTCACAGTCAGTACCAGGCTGAGATCTCAGAATCCATGCCCTTTCATTACACCACACTGCCTTTCACTGTTTCTGTTACAGACCCAACTCTGTTTTGGGATCCTTGGTTCAGGCATTTCCCAAGCCAGGGAGTTTCTGGTCCACAGAACTGTATGCTTTAGGGTAGTACTCCAAATTTGTTTTCTTTTGCCCATCATTTTATGCTGCCACAAATACCTTTCCAATTATGGAGATTTATCCGATTCAATTGATTTACTCATTCTCAGTGGATCAGAATGGTTAATCTGGATTAGATCAAGGCAAATAATCCTGGTCCCTAGGTCAAAGGAGTGAAAATAATTCATCTGAGATTAAAAGCAAGCTGGACAAAAACGAAAACTGCCTACTCAAACCACCAGAGGTGGATGCTGTATTTCTCGGGGACAGAAGTCCCTCCTTTGATTATGAAAGGCCCAAGAATGTGGACTATTCAGAGTTTCTCTGAGGTGTCTACTTACTTTTCACCACCTCTTCCTCTAAACTTGAACTTTGAGTTGAGGCTGGCATCCCATGTCTGAGCAGGACAAGCACGAGGGTGGCTTCATCACCTCCTTACCTCCTCCTGATCATGTTTTTACCACACAAACAACGGAAGTCTCTCCAAATGCTACCAATCGCATCTGGGTCCCTTTGAACATGGACTAGGAAACTGATTAAATACAATTAATGAAAAAGTGAGTTGGTTAAAACAATTTTTTGATAAGACAGCTTAGATTTGGGGGAGAAGAGGGTGTTATTTCTTTCATGCAAGACCTTCACAATGATGATTAACTGTGGCAGATATCTTCTGCTTGCCTCTCCAAACCCATTCTCCATTCATTCTACCTGGCTCTACACCCTAAGAGACTAAACTGTGGACTCGGCAGCCAGCTTCCTTGTTCATTGTCTTCCAGTTGAGTTTGGTCAACAGTGACCACAAGCAGATAAAAGGAGAGAGGAGAATTATTTCAGGGTATTTGTTTCCCAGCACCCCTGCTGGCAGGATCATTATAATCAGGCCACAGCCCTTTCCTGGAGGCCACAGTTCCACGCAAGAGGGTCCTCTCCTCCTAGCTCTCATCCCTCCAGGTCTAATGGGGTAAAGGAGCCCTGAGAAGGTACATCCTCCCTTGTGGTTTCCCTAAACTCTGTTCATGTCCTTATAAATATTCTATTTATTAAGCTCTCCTAAGAAGAATTGATGCTTTTGAACTATGGTGTTAGAGAAGACTCTTGAGAGTCCCTTGGGCTGCAAGGAGATCCAACCAGTCCATTCTAAAGGAGATCAGTCCTGGGTGTTCATTGGAAGGAATGATGCTAAAGCTGAAACTCCAGTACTTTGGCCACCTCATGCAAAGAGTTGACTCATTGGAAAAGACTCTGATGCTGGGAGGGATTGGGGGCAGGAGGAGAAGGGGACGACAGAGAATGAGATGGCTGGATGGCATCACCAACTCGATGGACGTGAGTCTGAGTGAACTCTGGGAGTTGGTGATGGACAGGGAGGCCTGGTGTGCTGCAATTCATGGGGTCGCAAACAGTCGGACACGACTGAGCAACTGAACTGAACTGAAAATTAATTGACTTAAGTATGTCAATTGCTTTCAGTGCAACTGACAGTTTCTGAGGGTTAAGACTATGCTTATTCAGAAAAAGAACTTATTCCAAGTTCTCAGTTTATATGAAAACACTGACATTCATGGGGTTGAAATCAAGCCCAGACAAAAATAAGTAACAGCAAGGTGAGATGTGGAGTAGGGTGGTCAAACAGCACCAATTCGCCCTTCCTGCCTTGGCAATTCTGTAAGGCAAAAGTATAGATTTGTAAGAACAGTGAAGGTGGTGGATGTATTTCTCAGATTTTTAAAATATGAGAGATGTTTGACATCCAGTTTGCTATGTCATGCTTCTTTACACTTACTGATCATACTTCTGTGGTGCCTTGACCTTTCTGCATATGACATTCCACTGAGATTGAGACTTTAAACCACTCTTTCTGTTTCAATGGTCAAATATAAAGAAAGATACATTTGTTACGATAAAAACTGCCTAAACAGCAAATCAAGGAAAGAGAACAGATTTCAGAGGTGCCACCTGTTTTCTCTCATTGAGAGATAGTATCATATACAGATACAATCTCAAGTAGACTTTGATTAGAGTTTATATATCAAAGATATGTCTATTAAGGTAAAAGATGGATTTTGATCCTATCTAAGCCCCAAACTAACCTCCCATCCCCAAGAACTGCCTCAACTATGTCATAACTAAACAGAATAACTACTTTAAAGTTGATTTTCTTCGATGATGCCAAAATATCATTTAAAATCTGTAAAGCTCTTTTAAGTGAAAAGGATAAAATGTTGAAATATTAATATGATGCTTTGTTGATTTTTGTTTGCTTTGTGTTAGTGTGTGTGTGTTTACCATAGATTAGGAGAGGAGACAGAAAAGAGGAACTCACTGGATTAACCTGAGCCAGTGAGGAAAGACCTACCCCTGTATTTATGATGGGTATTTATTAGAACTTAAAGAGTATTTGAAAAGGGATACCAAAAGAAAATCTGGGAATTCTGGCAGCTTTCATGTACTTCTACATAACACCAGATGGTTCTTACAAAGCTCTCAACTCTTATTTTTTAAATGAGTGGTAGCTTCATTCTTTCAGCTTTTCCCTAGCTTAATACAACATATCAATGAATGATACTATCTTGCATTTGTACAGAATTTTAAAATTTACAAAGAACTTTTCTATTCATTATCTCAGTTCACCTTTACAGTGTTTCACAGAGAATATTAAAACCCCCATTTTACAGAAGAGGAAACTAAGGCCCCAAAATAATAGGATTCTTTCAGTAGCAACTTGAATTAGGTTAAGTAAAAAAATGGGACTATATTGGCTCACTTCAACTGGATGGATGGACTCCAATTCTCACTGGGCTCTCTTTCCTTCCCTTTACCTCTCTGTCTTTCTTTCTTTTGCTTGCCCTCTGTGCATCAGACTTTACTCTCTCAGGAGACTGAAACATGGCCTTAGTGATTCTTACTGCCTTGAGGCAGGAAAGGATGGGACCTCTCCTCTCTCAACCAGAGTTGAAAATTTTCAGAGAAAGACTCTACTGACCCTTGCTGGGTTGCATGCCCACCCTTTGAGCCAACTCCTCTGGCCAGTACAAAACAGAAATAGACACAGCCAGTTAGGGAACTGTGAGCAGGGCATATGGACTGCATCTTGCCCAAGGAGCAGAATCAGAATGACTTCACAACTGGATCTTCAGACTGTAAGCCTAACACCGCCCCCTCTTCACTTCTGGCCTCTCACTACGGGGACCCTACAGAGTTCCTCTCTTCCTCACAGTTGCAGTGCAGTCTTGTTCAAGACTTGGAAAAGACCTCAGATTCTCGTCCTGTTCCTGTCACTTGTCATCTGTGTTCATGGGCAAGTTACTTAACCTCTGGGAACCACAGCTTCCTTCTTTGTAAAGCAAAGTAAACAATTTCTGCATCACGGGGTCATCCAAAGGATAAAAGGGTGGCAACATACTCCAGATGACCTTGAAAATGATAAGGAACTACCTTAAGGTTTATTTTCTGCATCACGGGGTCATCCAAAGGATAAAGGGTGGCAACATACTCCAGATGACCTTGAAAATGATAAGGAACTACCTTAAGGTTTATTACTTGCATTCTGTATGTAAATCTTACAGAAGCTAAAACTACACAGTAACAGTCTTCAGTCATCATTCTCCCTACCACCAGCCCTCTGTTAGCATCACGTTGGTTCTGACATTTTCACTCTTTAAGAAGCATCAAATGGTGTCTTGAAAAGATTTAGTCCCGAAGAAGTTTACAAACAGATGGTTTAATGGCACTCATCGTACCTTCTCAGTACAGATTAACCAAGAGATGGAAAATTTTTGGAAGACACACAAGACCACTATTAAGAGTGGTTATCTCCAAGGAGTGGGGTATAAGTTGGTGTTTGGAAAGAACTTCTCTTTTTTACTTTTCCTGTGTTTACTACTCAAATTTTTAAAAATCTTACACACATATTCCTTTCATAATAAAAAAACATTGAAAAATTACAAGGTTACTACAGAAATTGAACATAGTTCAATTAGAACAGATTCTAATATAGAATCTGACACTTAAGAAGCTTTCAATATTTCCTGCTTATTGATCAAACTACGTATTTCTGGTTACCACCTATCCAGCAAAGTCAAGTCCACTTCACTAGACTAAAAGCCAGCTCTAATTTCTATGAAAGTACATTTTCCATTCATCATATTGTGAGGAATGCTCATAACCACCTGCTGAGGATATGGGTTTAAATTCTTACACCTTTACACACCAAAACTAAAAACTACCTTCTTAATGTCCAATTATAAAACAGTACATTCAGCTACCTCTCTACTCTGTTACTGCTGTTTATTAACATCAGAGGATGCTAGGCTTCTAGGAACCATTCTATCTTACAGCAGAGGGTTGGTATGATATTTCTAAGGAATTAAAGGTTACATGGCAGCATATGCCAAAACTAAAAGACAGATTTAAATAGCATTTTTAAAAAATGATGCAACAGCTACAAAGCTTGGATGCTGTGCACCAGCTAAGTGCTATACTGGTTGCCTAGTTACATCTCTGCAAAAGGTCAAAAAAGTTGTCTCTAAATCTAGAAGGAATTAAAAACCTTAAAGTTTTACCATTTTACCCCTATGTAGACATCCCTTAAAATAAATGCCTGTTTCACTTTGATCAGCTGGCAGCACTTGGGAATATCTAAGGAGATGTTTTAATAAAAGACATTTCTATATATGAAATTTGTTACCATGCTCACATTTCATTAAAGTTGCAACATCTGGACTCTTTCTGTTTTGTCATACCCAATTGCAGACCGCTACTACAGGGTATCAAAAAACTTTCCAACTTAGTTGATCTAACTTCTATCCCATGAGAGGTGGAAAAAGTCCAGTGTTTTAAATTGTTAAACTTCAAAACAAAATTTTATTGCAATCAGCTTTGTAAATTATAGGCCATTTATAATTAAGAAACAAAAATATGTATCTTAATAATAAACAACTAGTGTCTTAACTCTTTGAATTTCCTGACTGGCTCTGCTGGCAGACACTTTTAAGTCCAAATATCTTCTCCTAGTAATGGCACAGGACAGGACAACAATTTTGGTTTATAAATCTAAAAACATGAGTGTATTAAAATGGAGGAGATTTCCTGCAGAATTTGAATAGGGAGAAATAGTCTTTTTTTTTCCTTCCTCTTGAAGTTCAACATTTTTATTTTGAGGTAAAAATTCACAAAACATGAAATTAATCATGGACCACTTTAAAGTGTACAATTCAATGGCATTTAGTACATTTAAGATGTTGCATATCCATCATTTCTATTTAGTTCCAAAACATTCCTATTACCCCCAAAGAAACCCTGCATGCAGAGTAGTTTGGGTCATTTGGATCTCCTATTTACATTGACTCTGTAATTTCTCTTTGGAAAGGAATAAAAGAAGCTGAGTTTAATCATCAGCATAAGGATTTCATCTCCTTTCATTTCTTCTAGAGTTTGTTTGATTCACGAAACAACCCAGCTGAGATTCAAAACTGAAAAGAGGTTAGTCTTAACAAAATGAAACCAGGATTGAGAGTCCTAGAAGGAAGGAATCCCAAAAAGGGATTGATAAGAATATCAGAATTAGCTCACAATCTATTCAAGACCTATTCTCATCAGAAACCCAGATCTTACTTCTAAAACAGACAGTGCTCAATCATTTTTTTTTTTTTGGAAGAAAAAGAAAAATAAAGAAAGAATTCCTTGTACTTACCAGTTAGAAACATTTAGAAGATAGGAAACAAACACATTTAAAAAAAAAAGATTACCAGCTCTTAAAAGTCAAATTCTGTTCTGGGGAAGGTAATGAATTGCTCTTTTAAGTACACTTACAACCTCTTTGAACCAGTGGCTTAGAGAATAAAAATCTCCAAATAAATGTCAGAGAAATATAATCAATGAGGCTTTAGGGTCTTTAGTATTCCTGATTTCTCAGTCTGACTGTGCTGTGGCTGAGGACAGAGCAGGGCATTATGGAGAAGGGAGGAAAGGCTGAATAAGAGTCTTCAATAAGATGCACCCACTTACTTACATCATAGACATGCAGGGGTACACAGGTAACACTGGAAAAATGAAAGAGAGGGCTACGAAATCCAACACTTCATAACTTTTGGTTCTTCTAAGATGGCTTGGGACACACATATGTATGTGGATACAGAGTTTTCAAGAGTTAGGTTTCATCCTTATGCTCAACACAAACCATGGAGGTTACCGTCATTATTTTGTTCAATCAAAATTTCTACTTTCACAATTCATCAGCATGACAATCACTTTCTACCAGAGCTATTTTTAAACATCTTTGGGCTCAACTGTCCCAAATTGCCCAGAACTCTAGTAGTTTTAGCACTAAAGATCCCAACTCCCCAATAATCCCTCAGTCTTGGACAAAATCAGGATGGTTTGTTATTCTACAGCTAGCCCTATGTTTGACCTTCAGATCTGTATTGCTGACCTGTCTAGAAGAGGATAGACAGGGGACTCGTTACAAAATTAGCTACTACAAAAATTTCCGGCTATATCCTACTGCAGAGATGGTTTTAAAAAATAATCCAGTGATCCATTTCATTCACTAGGCAAGCAATGGTTTTATGCTTTGTGGGGATGACCTACCTAATGTATGGAAATTAAACCACATTTAGAAATTAGCTAGAATAAATACCACTACAGTAAAGTTCTAGAGGAGAGTGAAAAAGTTGGCTTAAAGATCAACATTCAGAAAACGAAGATCATGGCATCTGGTCCCATCACTTCAAGGGAAATAAATGGGGAAACAGTGGAAACAGTGTCAGACTTTATTTTTGGGGGCTCTAAAATCACTGCAGATGGTGACTGCAGCCATGAAATTAAAGGATGCTTACTCCTTGGAAGGAAGGTTAGGACCAACCTAGACAGCATATTCAAAAGCAGAGATATTACTTTGCCAACAAAGGTCCGTCTAGTCAAGGCTATGGTTTTTCCAGTGGTCACGTATGGATGTGAGAGTTGGACTGTGAAGAAAGCTGAGCGCCGAAGAATTGATGCTTTTGAACTGTGGTTTTGGAGAAGACTCTTGAGACCCCCTTGGGCTGCAAGGAGGTCCAACCAGTCCATCCTAAAGGAGATCAGTCCTGGGATTTCTTTGGAAGGAATGATGCTAAAGCTGAAACTCCAATACTTTGGCCACCTCATGCGAAGAGTTGACTCATTGGAAAAGACTCTGATGCTGGGAGGGATTGGGGGCAGGAGGAGAAGGGGACGACAGAGGATGAGATGGCTGGATGGCATCACCAACTCAATGGATGTGAGTTTGAGTGAACTCCAGGAGTTGGTGATGGACAGGGAAGTCTGGCATGCTGCGATTCATGGGGTCGCAAAGAGTCAGACACCACTGAGTGACTGAACTGAACTGAAAATTCTAGAATATTGTTATTTTTCCTCCAATTTCCACAGATTAGAGCCTAATAAATATAGCATAATGTGACAGGCAGACATAACAGCATAAAATAAAAATCTCACATTTCTTTGGTGCTATTCAAAGACCTTGGAACTCGCACACTTTAGGCAAACTCTCCAGAGCTGGAGAAACGCCAAAAGCAGCACAGTCCTCAGAGGCCACACCCACAACACCAGAAAGTCTGGCCAAGGGAGGAGCCACTGGACTTCAACCTGTCCACTTGATCCAACGCCAAATACTCCAAGAAAACTAAAAGCCTTTAGTGCCTGTATCCACAAAACAGGATTTGCAGAGTCAAGACAAGAACTCATTTAATCAACTCGGGAACCCTAAACCTTCTCAACCCTATACAATGAAATGTAAGATAATTCGATCTCTGTTACCTGAAGCATTTCTACCTTTCTGAACAGTTCATCCTTTTTACTGTGTAGTAGGCAGAATAATGGGCTTCCCCCAGTGGCTCAGCAGTAAAAAATCTGCCTGCAATGCAGGAGACACAGGAGATGCGGGTTCAATCCCTGGATCGGGAAGATTCCTTGGAGGAAACCATGGCAACCTATTCCAGTATTCTTGCCTGGAGAATCCCATGAACAGAGGAGCCCAGTGGGCTACAGTCCATGGGCTAACAAAGAGTCAGACACAACTGAGCATGCATGCAGGCAGAATAATAGCTCTCAAATAGGTCCATGCCCTAATTCCTGGAACCTGTGAATATACAACCTTACATGGACAGAGGGATTTTGAAGATACGATTAAATTAAGGACCATGGGATAGGGAGAGTATCTTGAATTACCTAGATATGCCAAATCTTATTACATGGGTCCTTAAAGTCAAAGAACACTTCCTGGCTCAGTTCAGAAAAAGGAATTTGGGTGAAAGACACATGGAGATGCAAGGCTGTTGGCTTTGAAAATGGAGGAAGGGGACTCTAGAATTCTCTCCAGCATTCTTTCTCTCCTTTCCGCGAGAAAGGAACACAGTTCTTTAGACCAGTGAGATCTCTATAGAACCTAGTCTGCAGAACTGTAAAATAATAAACTTGTACTATTTTAATCCACAAAGTTTGTGATAACTTGTTATAGCAGCAAACAAGAAATGAATACATCTTCATCACTGCTGTTCAATTTGCATAACACTTTAGCAGGATTTTGTTTTAAGTCTCAATATTTGACCATTTCTTACCTACTGCTTAATTTGCATCTCTATACAGACATAAAAATTAGATTTGGTACTAGAACAAATATGCTCAAAATCCCTCCAACAATGCAAAACAATATTTTTTTTAAATGTCTGTTTAGTTTCTTTCTTTAGTTTGTTAGCAGAGATCAGTTATATAAGGAGTTTCTTTGCATAACTGAAACCAGTAATTATGTATGAAGCAAAAGTGCTTGTACAGAAGAGTGAAAAAGACAAATAACTTCTTTAAAGGTGTGTAAAGACACAACAGGCCTCAATGTGTCCTTAGGGCACTCTGGACACCAGACTGCTGGAAGGTGCCGCTGGCCTTTTGTGAGCCAAGGGCAGGATACCAAGGAATACAATGAAGAATTGCCCCATTCAACACACAGCAACTCCCATTGAGAAATACGCTTGAATTAATTTGAAACATTAAAGTACATTCATTAGTATGAAAGAAATCAACAGCAAATCAGATAAGAGAACATGAAGTACTTGTTTTAAAAGTCTTCATTATTAATAGTATTTGGTAGAAAGTAGGGATGGCTCAGCCCTCACCTGAAAGACATTAAACACTTCAAACAAAATCTCATTATGGGGTAGCAAAAGCTATGCATGGTCTTAAAAGCACAAAACACATGTAGAGCTTCCTTCTAATAATCTCTAGACCAGAAATTCTCAATCCTGACTATACATTATAATCACCCGGGAGCTCTTAAAAACTGCAGATATTCAGACCCCTACCCCGAGGGATTCTGATTCAACTGGTCAGTACTTTCAAACACATCCCTGAAGATTCCGATGTGCACCCAGGACTGAGAACCACTGTTCTGTACCATCCACGAGCAGTCTACTGGACACACCCATCTGGATGTGGCCACTCCACAGATTTGAATCTGTTCCTCTCTTCCTGTATCTGTAGCCCAGTTATCACCACCACTGAATCTTCCAAAAGAGAAACCTGGCAGTTTTTCTAGATGCCCTCCGTTCCTTCATCTCTATTCAGCAATTCTTACATATCCAGCCCATCATTCCCAACCCAAGATATATACTGGTCTCCCTTGCATGAGGCTTCTCTCTACTTCTTCTCCTAAGAAGATTCTGACACTAGTGAATACTAAATATTGGCTGAATGAGTAAATGGATGAATGGCCACCTTCAGTAAACTAAGGTTAAAAGTAGGTTTTATTTTTTATTTGCATTTTGCTGTAGCCAGTAATAGTTATGTAAATAAACAATCAAAAATCCAACAGCCATATTTAAGCCATTGCCATATGACCCAATGGGGAAAGAAGAGAAGTAGGTAGGGTACAAAGAAACAATACTGGTCATGAGTCAATAACTATGAAAACTGAGTGACAGGGATATGGAGGTTCATATGCTATCCTCTCTATTTGGGTATATGCTTGAAATTTATCATAAGGAAGTTAAATTTTAAAATAGGGGGGAAAGTCCACATCAGGACGAAAGGTGGAACTATGTCTTGGTTGGAGAGGGCGAATACATTATCACCTGCCTCAGCAATATGGTGACCTTAGGGCTTCCCTTGTGGCTCAGCTGGTAAAGAATCTTCCTGCCAAGCGGAAGACCTGGGTTCAATCCCTGGGTTGGGAAGATCCCCTGGAGAAAGGAAAGGCTACCCACTCCAGTACTCTGGCCTCGAGAATTCCATGGATGTATCCATGGTGTTGCAAAGAGACAGACACAACCGAGTAACTTTCACTCTTTTCAAGTCTATAGCTAGATTCACATGACTTTCGTCAGCTTCAAAAGCCAAGTCAGTTTCTTCAAGAAGAAATCCCACCAGTATTAAACAGACCTTTTATTGTTAATGTTGTTGCTGCTGGAAAAGCCTTTATAACATCAAAACCAGTTAAGAACAGGGTTTTCCCTACCCTTCTCCAGTCTAATTTACTCTGACATCTGTCTTTCATTATCCTCAATGGGTGACACCAGTTAATCATGTTGGTGCCATAGGGATACATTTTGTTAAGGCAGTCATCTCAAAGGGTCTCCAAATTCAGGTTTGGGCAAAGGGGGGAGGAGGGCAGGGGGAGTTCTGGTGAGAAATCTGATCTTTAATAACCATTAAGGAGAGTCTTTTCTTTCCCTTTTAAATCCCCTTCAACAATCAACATTGCTAAAGACTATAAATGTTTCTTCTTGATCAACATTTCATGTTAAATGCTTTCACCTATAGGCTTACTTAAGATGTTTTTTTCCTTTTAAAGTTCTTGTTAGATTTAAGATCCTAGAAGAAAATATTTCAGAATTCTTACCTCTTCAATTCCCAAAGCCTGAGGCTCACTGGCAGATCTGGCTGTTGAGAAAACATAGAGGAAAGTGTTTTATTAAAAACAGGAGAGACAACATGATACATTAAAGCTGAACAAGCAAATAAATGTTTCTGTAAATAGGGTTTGGTGGTGATGGCTAAATAGTAATGAAGGGCAGGGGGGTTCACAGGTTTACATTTCTGAGCCAAGAAACATTTTGTTAACTCCTTTTCTTTGAAGAAACAGATTTGTGAAAATATGAGTCCCTTTCTTTGTGAACATCCCCAGCCTACAAGAAAACACGAAAGTCAGCCTGGAGAACCTAGGGAAAGCAGAGTTCTTGGTGAGAGGCTGTGTACAGGTGAGATGAAACAAACTTTGCTCCTGACCTAACTGGATTAGCTCCCAGCAGGACCAAAGTGCAGATATGCTCTTTTGTCAGGTATTAGGGACAGAGGTGGGGCTCCATTTGTGTGCATCTAGCCCTTTAAGAGGGTAGACTGAATAAGTTTATGGTTAAAAAACGTCTTTAGCATCCAAAGCAAAAGGCTATCTGGAAGTAGAAACACGGACTTCCCTAGTGGTCCAGTGATTAAGAATTTGTCTTCTAACACAGGGAACGCCAGTATGATCCCTGGTCCAGGAAGATCCCACATGCTGCATAGCAATTAAGCCTGTGAGCCACAACTATTGAGCCTGTGCTCTGGAGACCCGGAACCACACTACTGAGCCCGCATGCCTAGAGCCTGTGCTCCGCATCAAGAGAAGCCACCGTGGTGAGAAGCCCACTCAGGGCAACTAGAGAAAGCCCATGCACAGCAATGAAGACCCAGCACAGCCAAAATAATAATAAATAAAGAGGTAGAAATACCTATACCCCTAGCCACTAATGACCTTTGAAGATGTTCAGCAGCGTTGGCCTAATTTTGCCAAGTGCGAGTGTGGTTCATATCAGAGAAAGTTCCCATGTAGAGGAGCTTCTTTACTTCTGAAAAGATATCGAGCAGTTAGCTCAAAGGGAACTACCTAAGCCTTAAGGAATGCTCTATCATTCCTATTTTGTTATGTCTCAGAATTAAGAGGTATTTGGCATCTAGAGTATTATGACTGAGGGTGGAAATCACTTTCACGTTGGGTCCTAAGACCAAATGAACATCAGTGTCTCTACAGATTGCCCACTGTTTGAGACTGACATGTGTGCTAAAATCTCAGCTCAAGTGCTCATGTTCCCAGATGACTATAAGGGACCATATGTTTTTAAATGAGCCAATGTTATTAGAAAACTATTATTTCATGATTAATGACACCAAAGGAAACAAAAACAAGCCAAGGGCAAAAAACAACCTATTTCCAGAGAATAAACCCTAGGGACAACAATGATTAGTGGGACTTGCAAAATTAGCCTTGAAGGGAGTTCTTCGTGTAGCACTCTCATAAGCTATTGTGAAGTGAAAGTCACTCAGTCGAGTCCGACTCTTTGTGACCCCATGGACTATACAGTCCATGGAATTCTCTAGGCCAGAATACTGGCGTGGGTAGCCTTTCCCCCTCCAGGGGATCTTCCCGCATTGCAGGCAGATTCTTTACCAGTTGAGCCACAAGGGCCCATTGTGCCAGATTCTTTACCAGCTAGCCACAAGGGAAACCTACACACTACTGGGGGAGCATAAACTGGCACAATCTCTCTGGAAAGTAGTTGGGCACTATATCAAGATCTCAAATATGTTCTCAGCCATTGTCTTAGTGAGGTCACTCCTTAATGTGATCCCCCAAATGCTAAATATACACAATTATTACCAAGGTGTTAGAAGTAGCCTAAATATTAATAATACAAGCTATTAAGTAAAACAAAAAAACTACACACAATGGAACTTGGAAAGGATAAATACAAAAGATTTAAATGCTGAGGAAAATACACACGAAATAAACTTATGTGAAAAGAATACAAAATTATATATATAGTATGAACTCAGTTAATTTTCTAATATTTATATTATATATACATTTTCTAATATTTTCTTTAATATTTTTCATATATAATAGTCTCCTAGTATAACATATATACTATTTCCTAGTAAATATTATACATAATATCTTTCTGATACATATTTTTCTAGAAAAAGATTGGAAGGATCACATCAAAATGTTAACAGTGTATTGTCCTCCTTTATGCCCAGAAAATGTAAATACTAGAAGTTGCTAGATATGATTCAATATCTGCTTTCCTCCAATCTAAGCTAGACACATTTAAGACAACAGTAAGTGCTTTTCCCACCTTCCCTTGTGGCTAGGTATGTGGTCACGTGACAAAGTTCAAGGGGAAGGCTGCAAAAGTGATCCATGCAACTTCTGGGTCTTGCCCTCCCCTTTCCAACTTCCTTCCTTCCTACTGGTTACAGTGAGGTTTTTATGGCAAGAAGCCATGTTGGACCACAAAGCAAGGAAAACATGGTAGGAATGATGTAACAGTATGACAGAAGGAGCCTGGGTCCCTGGGAGATCTTGTCAAGGAGAGTTACCTTACCAGCCCTGGGCCACACACTTGTGGACTGTTATGTGAAAGACAAATAACTTCTAACTTTTGTCAGTCACTGTGAAATCAGGTCTCTGTCACATGTAGTTCAACCAACAACTTGATTAATGGAAAGGGTCAGTCTTAGGTTATTTTTTACACTTTAAGTATTTTCGGAATTTTCAGTGAATTCCTTTCATCATCCGAAAAAAAGTTTAAGCATTGTTTACTAATCTTAAAAAAAATTAAGACAGCCTAGAATGAAGTTTGGATAACACGTGCCTTCTTCCTATATATGAAAAGAGAAATGAAATCTACAGTTTTGAGAAATAGTTATTACACCATATGCCAGGGAAAAATCATATACAAACTCCCTGCATTTGTGTCACCCTAACTGTATCAGAATAATGCACTAAGGATCCTTTAAATCTGTAATAATATTATGCCAGTGGCATTTGGCACCTTTTAGAGGCTCATTAAAGCCCTGTACATCTGCACACCAGACACTTCCCTGGTAGACCTTAGAGACTTACATGTAATTATATAGCAGATAAGGGACCTATTTCCCCCATCTTCCCAAGAGTATGCCAAATGGTCCTTTTCTCCCCTGTGAATCATAACACCTAACACTAGTATGATTAACTTATATTCAATAACAAAGGGAGGATTCCAGAGTTTCTTCACTTCCCTCTCAGGATGACTGAGCCAGCATGTTCTCAAGAAACCCTTAAACTCTCTCTTGCAATAGTCAAATTGAAGCTGATAATCAAAGCTCTGAATTCTCAGTTTCTCTCCCCCTCTTCCCTTTACAGGAACATAAGCAACCCAACTCCACAGGCCTGATAACCATGGTAACAACATGCGCTGTGATTATGAGTGTGTTTGTTTTTTAAAATGACTCACAGATTGTTCCTCTAGAAGCCCCAGACAAACAGGTTTCTGGCTGGTTTATAAAATCTATCCAAAGTTTCTTACAAATTTCTTGCTCTTTGTAGCACAACTGGTGTGATAGGGAGAGAGTCATCAAATCAATATGTCTTTTTCTTTAAGGATGAAAAGAAATCCCTCTTGGTTCCTTAAACACTGCAAGATTAATCAATTTAAAATTCGGGTTAATAATGAAATTAATTTGAGTTTGTACACTGGAGATAATGAATCTGTTCCTAATTTAAATAATTAAGGTATTTCATAATGCAGTTTTAGAGATCCAAATGTAATAATCAGATGAAAAAATCAGTAGTAAAAAATATCAAATAAAATAGCTTACATCTGTGTGTACATGTAAAATGCTTTAAAAGAATAAATGTCTTTTTTTATTATAATGAATTTTCTTTTCCTTAACACTGTCTAATCATAACAATGTAACTTGATTCTAGGGTAAATGTAAGTCTTAGTACTGAGACGTTTTTAAACCAAGGTCTAAAATAAAGGTTCATTTTTAAAAAGCGAATATGAGAGAGTCCAACATTTGGAAGAACTGTAGACTACTTCCATTTATCAATACATGTTATTTAAGACCCTCTATGTACTCAGCACCATTGTTTATAACTGAACATTGCAATAGAGCTTAGGGAAGACTATTTTCCTACTGAAGACAAAGGCCACAGGCATGGTTTAGTCCCTTATCTTCTTTCAGAAGATCCTCTGTGTCACAAAGCACCATTCTGGATGAACTTTAAGTCAGAGGAACCATGACCCAGTGATCACATGGGGTCTAGAACTCACAGTCCTGACTTGGGCATCACAGGTGACTCTCTTCAAAGAAAAACAGATGTTGGCAAGATGTTGGTATACTGATTTTCCTCTGTTTGAAATGGAAATAAATGCTATTTTAAGAGAGATTTAAATAAATTTTATATATATCTATTTATCCTAAGAATAGTATCCTGAAGTATCCTAAGGCTTACTTATGGTATAATTTACCACACACACACAAATAGTTATTAAAAATTAATTTCTCCAAAGTGCTACATATTTTATGTACTGTTACCAATAATATTTTTTTCTCTAGATTTTGAAGGGATAAACCAGACTGTACTGGTTAGGATAGGTTAGGTTATACTGTCATAACTAACAACCCCCAAATCCTTTAAGAAAGAAAAACTCATTTCTCCTCTCTCTACACGTCCATGGTAGGTCAGTGGAGAGACCATTTCTGTTGTCTTTATTCTAAGAACCAGGCTGAAGGGCTCAGCCACTGTTTTTGTGCTTCTACCACTGTCAATTGCCAAGGAATGTACTCACATCCTGGCTCTTCTAAGCTTTTTCCTAGAGGTGACAAACATCACTTCTGCTCACGTTTCACTGGCCAGTGCAAGACACATGGCTACGTCGAACTAAAGTAGACAGAGATGTGTGTCTGTCATAAATTGGGAAGGAAAACTGGAAATATTTATGAGTAAGCACATGCATTGGTGAACAAATAACGCAAGCTTGAGACTATCACTTAAAGTCAAAACACTAACATCTGACTATGCCAGGGAAGAAGGCTTCCTTGCACCTGTGGCTCTTACTGGATCATAATTGTTTCTGCTAAAACCTGTCAAGAACCCCAAAGCTAGAATAAAAGATACTCGCCTCCATCTTTGTGGTAACAATAATAATAAAATAATAGTTTTATTACTGTGGTAACAGTAATAAAAATAACAATAATAATAGCTACAATTCTGAATAGTTAATTACTATTTGTCAGGCACTATGTTAAATACATGTTTTACCCACTATGTAATCTTCTCCTGACAATTTTGTAAAGTAGGTATTGTCATTTTATCCCAGTTTATAGATAAGGAAACAGAGGCACAAATAGTATAAGGAACTTGTCCAAGATATTCTGATTCCAAACCAATATTCTTTAACTATTATGATCTCCTGTGAATTAAGCCTTAGAATATTATTTTCTACACTATGGTATTTTGGGATTATTTTAAAACATAATAAAAAATCTTTTTTTCTTTTTTTTTTTTTGCTTAGAAATTTTCACTTTTATTTTTTTACTCAAATTTTTTACACAATTTTTCAAATTTTTGTTAGCTTAATTAAAAGAAAATCTTGGGACTGCTCGATAATCAAGTTTCTGCCCCCAAAGGAAAAAATCATAATAAAACTATTAGTGAAATTAATGCTTATATACAGTAATGGTCTCTAAACACAACCACAATTCATGAAGTTTAAAAAATCTCAAAAGATCAGTTCAATTCTCCATCAAAGACTCTAAAATGACAGTTAATTTATTTTTCGTGTTTAAATTTTTTCACAATTTTTCTCATATGGCTCTGGGCAGATCAGATAAATACCCTTCTTAAACACAGCTCTGTTGGCAAAGCCTAGAAATCAACATTTACTTTCCTGTTTAAAAATGCAAATAGAAGAGCAGGAAGCACTCAATCATTTATTACAGAGAAGATATTCCCACCATTGACACTAACCTGTTACAATGATAACGCACAGAAAAACACCTACAGGCAAGCCGTCAAAACACTGTGATAGCAGCTCCACTGCAATTTCTCTTTTCACTGTTGTTGTCTTACAAACCCAGCCTCTGAAATGAAATCTCATGTGGGAAGTGAAGAAACCATGAAGAAAACGCAGTAATAATCGAACTGCATGTTGACTCTGGAGTTGGAAAGTGAAAACCCACTTTCAAAATAACTCATAATTAGAAATGTCAGAGATTATTCTTTCTCCCCTTACACACGCCATCATCAACAAAATGCATGGCTCTCT
>NW_011494746.1:2966524-2971941 GCF_000754665.1 Bison bison bison | reverse complement strand
CTCTCTAGAGAAAACACGGTTTTCATTTAAGTCTGAAAGACAACATACACAGAACCCTTGGCCTCTCTTGGTCATTTCTTGGTCCAGGGTGGATTTTCTTTAGATCAAATTCATTATAATGACCAGTCAGCAGCACTCAATTTAATTATATATATATATATATATATAAAATTACAATGCAGAAATGCAGGACTGGTTGTCTAAACTAAATGCCATTCTTAATGCTTACCAGGACCTGTTGTAATTTCTTCTGGAATCATTTGTTTCGAAGGTGATTTTTTGCTTAGTCTCACAGCAGCCATTTTGTATTTTCTTTCAGGACTCTTTCTCTAATCTACCTAGATCATCACTATCAACAAAAACAAGCTTTTCATTTGTGTATACGTGTGTATGTGTTTGTTTTTCTGAAAAGAGAATGCATGGAAACACGGTTCAACTCAAAGTTGTGTGATCTTGATAATTTTAACCTTTTTGAGCCTTGATATCTTCATGTACAGGATGGAATTAATATAGCGGCAGACTCTGTTGACTGCCCACTCGATAATCATTCACCCTTATCCTTGTTAACTGAGTCAGATCTTTTGTCTGGGGTCTGGTGACCATGCTCTTCAGAAAGGCAGGGCTGTGCCATGGCCTCACAAGAAAACAAATGAGCCAATTTCAGCAGTTCTGTTGGCCTTGCTACTAATAGGGAAGGCACAGTGAATTGTGAAGGTGAATTCTGCCGTGGGCAGCTTTTCTGTAACATTAAGAAGAGGTATATGGGCACTTCACTGTGCCTCTAGTGAAATTGAAATCAGCCTATAACTCTGAAATTGTAGTGAGAGCCATCTCAGCACAGTGAAGAAAGCTGGCCTCAGAAGACAAACCAACCTGCTCAGGATGTCAGAATAGGAGGAGAGAAAGATTTAAGGTTGCTAGGAACACTGTCCAGCTAGAATTAACACCAGAGTCACCCTCCTTTCAGGAGGTCCTCAATAAATGTCCTATTGTTCACACCGTTTTGGTAGGGTATTCTTTCACCAGCATCCAAAAGTATCCTGATTGAAAAATATTGTTCTCATCTCATAGGATTACTTTAAAAGCTAATGGAGACATAGAAAACAAATTTATGGTTACCAAAGGGGAAAGGAGGCGGGGGAGGGATAAATTAGGAGTTTGGGATTAACAGATCTATGCTACTGTATAAAAATAAACAAGGTCCTACTGTATAGCACAGGGAACTATAATAAACCATAATGAAAAAGAATATGAAATATATATATGTATATCTTAACCACTTTGCTATACACCAGAAACTAACACAAGATTGTAAATCAACTATACTTCAACTTAAAGAAAAAGCTAATGGAAAACAGTAACATATATAAAGTCTCCAGCACACAGAAGCTCAAACAGAACGCTCAGCAAATGCTAGTTCTCGACTTGATTCTTGAAACACACTGATCTTCACTCATCCGGACATGAGTAGTAGTCTTCCTGACTACTAAATCACTTTGGTCTAAATACAATCTCACCCACATATGCTCAACAGAGAAGCCAAGTGTTCTGCATTTGTAGTCCACCTAGTTCAACTGGAAAGCTGCTTTCGGCAGAGGAAAGAGATTCTATAGATTCTTGCACAGGTGTGTGTGAAAAGGGCCACGCTTCAGCTGGAAGTCCACCTCACCCTTATTTCAGAAAGATACCTGTACTCCCTGCTTGGGAACTCTCTCCCCAAAGCTGCTTACGTGGCTTACTCTTCACCATAATACAGGTCTCATTCAAATGTCATCTCAGAGAGGCCTTCAGGGATTACCCAACAAAAGTAAAACCGCCATGACTACACCATCATACGCACAATCTCTATCATTTAGTCAATTTCTGTTTTAATCCACCTCAGCACTTACCACTGCCTGGTATTTTCTTGTATTGTAATTTGTTTTTGTCAGTGGAGTCCAATCCTGGCTGATTCTGATTTAATTAGTCTGGGTTGAGGTTGGGCCACAGGTATTTTTTTTCAAAGTACCTCTCAGTGATTTCTAATGTGCAGCCAGATCTGAAAATCGCTGATTTACATGTTTCCTGGGTTTCTCCTGACACTACAGTGTAAATTCCAAGAAAACAAAGAACTGGCTTGTTTTGTTCATCCAAGTATCCTTGGCCCTCAAAGGACACAAGGCACACTGCAAACATTCAGTTAAGACTTGTGGACAGACTGACTAACTATATTGTAATTTCATCAGTATTTGTCTGTTTCCCCAGTAGTTTATGAGCTCCTAGAATATCTAGCCCTCTCTGCATCAAAAAGTAAGTGACCCATGAAAGTTCATTAAACAAATGATAAACTGCATTTGTGAACCCAAAGGCTTTCACTAAAAAAAAAGAGGCAAAAACCTCACCAAATCCACAAATACATATGAGCTGATGAATGTGTTAATTAACTGGGAGGAATACTCTTACAGTATATATGTATATCCAATCACCATGATGAACACTTTAAATATCTTATAATTTTCTTTGACAATTACACTTCATTAAAACTGAAATTAAAACCAAACAAAAACCCAAGCTATATTCATGTGCTGTAAGGAAGACAAAGATGAAACTGGGTGTGGCTGCTATCCTCAAAGAGCTTGCTAAAGAAAAAAGAAAAATAGACTGCCATTGCCATTATATACACTAGAATGCACTAATTGCTGAGAGAAAAGAACAAAAGACTTCAGGGGAAGTAAAGGCTGCTTTTTATCGGGGAAGGAAGAAACCAAGGAAACTTCATGGAAGAAGTAGCATTTGAAATGAGTGTTACAGGATGAAAGGAATTTGGTGAGGCAGAGAAGCAAAACTATAGAGGTGAAGTGTAGAAGGAGAAGCAGGAAAGTTCTTCTAGGGAGAGGCAAGAAAACAACCAATCAGCCCATCTGGAGGTCAGGAGAACCAGAACTAAGACACCAACTGTCAACATGAGAAAGAGCAAATAGTATCAAGATATGTTTCCAATGACAATGCAAAGGTCTGAGCGACTGACTCCAACTTGATTGGCGAGGAAAATAATGGAATTGAGTTTTCCTAATTGAGGGACTAAGAGAATGGGGTGTCATTAATAATCATGGAATCAGGTGAAGAACTGGTTCTGAGTGGGGAAAGGCAATGGCAAACACTGATTCTGGTCTCAGTTTCAGTGGGTTGCGTGTTCTGGCAAGTTCATGAGGTGCTTGATGTGCAAATTTACAGTAAGTTAGAGGTCAGGATGCAGAATTAGATTTGGAAGTGCTCTCCACCCCTGTGACAATGACAGAGATCTTAGAAAAGGATTTGATAAAGGAAGAGGGAGAAATTAAGTGGCAGAAGAATCAAATCTTGAGAACACTCATATTTGAGGTGCAGAACTTGGAGTTAATGGCAAAGTTGGGAACCTTCAGAGAGGCATGAAGTGTGGTAGAATATACCACCCCAAAATATGTCTCTTTGGCATAAGAATTATTTTGAGCAGATTATTTTGGGAAATAGGAGAAATTATGAAAACAGACTAGATGTTACGTTTTTGTAAGGGAAATTTACATTTATAAAGGAAATCTTCATTTGTAAGACGGCCTCCCTCTCTGGTCCTAGGAAAGAAAGATAATTAACTTGATAGAGACTCTAGTCAAAGGACTAGCACCAACTTAAATATGCGTATCAGCTTTTAACTCTTATTTACCTCAGTTTTCCTGGCCACCTCCCCACAACTGACCTCCTCCACTGCTCCCTCTCAATTTTGTCTTTAGCTCAAGGTGGTATTTAGGCCTGAGTTCTAAATCGCTTCTGAGAGCTACTCATTCTTCCTTGGTACCTCCCATGTATAGATGAGGTATTCAAGTTAATAAATGTCTGTTTGCTTTTCCCTTATCAACCTTTGGTTACAGTCTTCCTAGAACTGAGAAGGGCGAAGGGAAAACTATCTTTCTTCCCCTACAGGTAGGAAGAAAACAAAGTTAGCAAAGGTTACCAAAGTCAAAGGGAAGCTTTGTTGACAACAGGTTTATTTAAATTTTATAGTGTAAACTGACTTCCCTGGTGGCTCAGACCGTAAAGCGTCTGTCTACAATGAGGGAGACCCAGGTTCGATCCCTGGGTGGGGAAGATCTCCTGGAGAAGGAAATAGCAACCCACTCCAGTATTCTTGCCTGGGAAATCCCATGGACGGAGGAGCCCTGGGGACCCCCCGACAGTTCATGGGGTTGCAAAGAGTCGGACACGACTGAGCGACTTCACTCTCACTTTATAGTGTAAACTAAGCAAGTTTCAATGATCAATGCAAAGAAATAGAGGAAAACAATAGAATGAGAAAGACTATCTCGTCAAGAAAATTACCAAGGGAACATTTCCTGCAAATATGGGTTCAATAAAGGACAGAAATGGTATGGACATAACAGAAGCAGAAGATATTAAGAAGAGGTGGCAAGAATATACAGAAGAACTATACAAAAAAGATCTTCACGACCCAGATAATCAGAATGGTGTGATCGCTCACCTACAGCCAGACACCCTGGAATATGAAGTCAAGTGGGCCTTAGGAAGCATCACTACAAACAAAGCTAGGGGATGTGATGGAATTCCAGTTGAGTTATCTCAAATCCTGAAAATGATGCTGTGAAAGTGCTGCACTCAATATGCCAGCAAATCTGGAAAATTCAGTAGTGGCCACAGGACTGAAAAAGGTCAGTTTTCATTCCAATCCCGAAGAAAGGCAATGCCAAAGAATGCTCAAACTACCACACAATTGCACTCACTTCACACGCTGTTGGCTCAAACCGTAAAGCATCTGTCTACAATGAGGGAGACCAGGGTTCGATCCCTGGGTGGGGAAGATCTCCGGGAGAAGGAAATAGCAATCCACTCCAGTATTCTTGCCTGGAAAATCCCATGGACGGAGGATTTCTTTCTAGGAAAGAAAGATAATTAACTTGATAGAGACTCTAGTCAAAGGACCAGCACCAACTTAAATACACGTATCAACTTTTAACTCTTAGTCTGACACAGACCCCTAGTCTATGGGGTCGCAAAGAGTCGGACACGACTGAGCGACTTCACTTTCACTTTCACCACACAATTGCACTCACTTCACACACTAGCAAAGTAATGCTCAAAATTCTCCAAGCCAGGCTTCAACCGTGAACTTCCAGATGTTCAAGCTGGATTTACAAAAGGCAGAGGAACCAGAGATCAAATTGCCAAAATTCGCTGGATCATCAAAAAAGCAAGAGAGTTCCAGAAAAACATCTACTTCTGCTTTATTGACTATGCCAAAGCCTTTGACTGTGTGGATCACAAGAAACTGTGGAAAATTCTGAAAGACATGGGAATACCAGACCACCTGACCTGCCTCTTGAGAAACCTGTATGCAGGTCAGGAAGCAACAGTTAGAAGTGGACATGGAACAACAGACTGGTTCCAAA
>NW_011494746.1:2965850-2966424 GCF_000754665.1 Bison bison bison | reverse complement strand
AGACTTGGAAAAGACCTCAGATTCTCGTCCTGTTCCTGTCACTTGTCATCTGTGTTCATGGGCAAGTTACTTAACCTCTGGGAACCACAGCTTCCTTCTTTGTAAAGCAAAGTAAACAATTTCTGCATCACGGGGTCATCCAAAGGATAAAGGGTGGCAACATACTCCAGATGACCTTGAAAATGATAAGGAACTACCTTAAGGTTTATTTTTCTGCATCACGGGGTCATCCAAAGGATAAAGGGTGGCAACATACTCCAGATGACCTTGAAAATGATAAGGAACTACCTTAAGGTTTATTTTTCTGCATCACGGGGTCATCCAAAGGATAAAGGGTGGCAACATACTCCAGATGACCTTGAAAATGATAAGGAACTACCTTAAGGTTTATTTTTCTGCATCACGGGGTCATCCAAAGGATAAAGGGTGGCAACATACTCCAGATGACCTTGAAAATGATAAGGAACTACCTTAAGGTTTATTTTTCTGCATCACGGGGTCATCCAAAGGATAAAGGGTGGCAACATACTCCAGATGACCTTGAAAATGATAAGGAACTACCTTAAGGTTTATT
>NW_011494746.1:2939228-2965750 GCF_000754665.1 Bison bison bison | reverse complement strand
AAATCACTGCAGATGGTGACTGCAGCCTTGAATTAAAAGACGCTTGCTCCTTGGAAGAAAAGTTATGACCAACCTAGACAGCGTATTAAAAGGCAGAGACATTACTTTGCCAACAAAAGTCCATCTAGTCAAGGCTATGTTTTTTTCAGTAGTCATGTGTGGATGTGAGAGTTGGACTATAAAGAAAGCTTAGCACCAAAGAATTGATGCTTTTAAACTGTGGTGTTGGAGAAGATTCTTAAGAGTCCCTTGGACTGCAAGGAAACCCAACCAGTCCATCTTAAAGGAGATCAATCCTGAGTATACATTGGAAGGACTGATATTGAAGCTGAAACTCCAATACTTTGGCCACCTGAAGCGAAGAACTGACTCACTAGAAAAGACCCTGATGCTGGGAAAGATTGAAGGCAGGAGGAGAAGGGAATGACAGAGGATGAGATGGTTGGATGGCATCACTGACTCAATGGACATGAGTTTGGGTAAGCTCTGAGAGTCGGTGATGGACAGGGAAGCCTGGTGTGCTGAGTCCATAGGGTCGCAAACAGTCCGACATTACTGAGCGACTGAACTGAACTGAAACAAGTTTGCAGGCTGTGGAAAGAGTCAATAAAAGGAAGAAACCAAATATGTAGGAAGGAGATAGAATTATCATCAGAACATAGTCCCCTAGAAAGTAAAAAGAAATGAACTGACACGTTCCAAGTAAAGAGTTGACTTTGGGATTGAAAGAAAGGCTGTGCTAATACAACCTAGGAAGGGAGGAGAAGAAAATGAAGGGAGACATGAGACATTTTGAGGTGGTAAAGAATGAGGTTGAAGAATTCCATAATACATGCTGCTGCTGCTGCTAAGTCGCTTCAGTCGTGTCCGACTCTGTGCGACCCCATAGACGGCAGCCCACCAGGCTCCGCCATCCCTGGGATTCTCCAGGAAGAACACTGGAGTGGGTTGCCATTTCCTTCTCCAATGCACAAAAGTGAAAAGTGAAAGCAAAGTCGCTCAGTCGTGTCCGACCCTCAGCAACCCCATCCATGGCTCCTCTGTCCATGGGATTTTCCAGGCAAGAGTACTGGAGTGGGGTGCCATTGCCTTCTCCGTAATACATACATTCTGTGAAAAACAAAAAGTGACCTGCAATGAAAAAAGGAAATAGGGGGCTGGATTTCATTGTTTTCATTGAAAATGCAGAGTGGAGTAAAAAAGTGAAATAAAAAAGAAAAGGATTTCCCAAAAACAGCAAAGTCCTTGCTGGTGTTGCAAGGACTCTGAAGTGAAGCCATCACCTCGGTTCCCAAACCCTCTCCTTCAGTTCTATTGCCAGGTGACTGGGGCAGAGGATCATGGGAAAGTATGACCCTGACAACCAGGCTGACAAGGGGACAAATGTAAGGCCAAAGAAACGGGGAGGAAGGGTCAACTACCCAGTGTTTCTAAATCTTTCAAACATTAAGAGCTGACCGTTTAAACATATTTACCAAGAGATAAAAGGGCTGATTTTGTTTTGTATCTTCACTTCTAAGAAACATGTTGCCACTAGAGTTTGAGAACTGAGCTCTCTCTTTTTTAAAGTTTAATGAAGTCCTCTGGAGATTCTGAACACTGTATGAACATCGACTCCCATTAAACATAACTCGTTTTCTTTAACATAAGAGTTTTAGGGAACCACGTATATTTCTAATGCTCTTACTTGAAAATCTGAATCCCAGTTCCACAGTGACATCTTTACATGTGAACAAATTTGAACACAGAAACATAGCATATAAAATGTAAACATTACCTTCTTCTTTTTAAACAAAATAATATGGTCTTCCAAACAATTTTTAAAGTGACAAAGTGGAATGACTTTCTCTAAATCTTTTCTCTACGATGGAGGAAAGTAAAATGGAAACTGAATTGAGAAATGAGGTATTAATCAACTATGCAGTTCCAGAAAGGCAAATTCTGGATCTATTTCATAATCCATCATGGAGGGGGTGATACAGGATAGGTTTGTTCCCAGGTAGTTTTTAGCTCTACCATTCATTCCATGATGTCCTAGCCTATACTAGGACAAACACTTAACCCAGCGCTGTAATTCCTCTCTCCTATCTGGGTCTAGTAAAGCCAGTCATAGGTCTTCCCAGTAACTGTAGAATCAACAGATTTGCAAACTTTAAAAAGTTGGGGCCCATTAGCCAACCTCTTAGTACATCCACAGAGTGTATTACAAAAAATTAACATACACATTAACATACAATCTTTCAGGAGCTCTTCAAACCATTCAAGGTCAACATCTTCAACCACACCATCTCAGGTATCATTGCTGTTCACCAGAGTCCTCCCTAATCATTCCGCTCAGATGTCCTCAGCCCCATCCATACCCTGCCTCTCTGGTTTTGGAATAGAGAGTGAAATCTGTGGTGGAGAATGAAACACAGGGTTCTTTATTTTAAGATGTGAAATTTGGATTAGAATCACATTTTGTTAGTAGAAACTTCTCTCAGAATCTGTTGTCGTTTAACTACTATAGCCTCTTTCCAAGATTAACCCTATTAGAAAAAGTTCGAGAAAAATTTAGTACTGTAGTTGAACTTGCTACCTGTTGGGCATTTTTTTCTCCTGAAGCTAATGTGCAGAAACTAGAAGGACACTGAAGTGACAGGTCCCTCCTGCCTCTTTTGTGGCAGCCTGGCCAGCAGATCACTGGTCTACAATAAGGGTTTGAATTTCACTATCTGGTTCTTGATGTTACCAATTATCAGGATCTATGCAGATCTTCTTTCTCCCTTCCAGTTTAAAAGTTACTTTTGAGAGAAGTATTTCACTTGGGCAGGGGTAATATTGGTGCATGCAAGAGATTAAACATAAAATATTTAAGTCATGATCTTCCTAACACACCATGTTAAGAGATGCCACCATTTAAATACAACTTGAAAACAACCCAATTAAAAAAAAAATGGGTAAAGGACTTGAACAGACATTTCTCTAAAGAAGACAACAAATCGCCAATATACACATGAAAAGACATTCAACATCACTAATCCTCAGGGAAATGCAAATTGGGACCCTGATGTACTGCAATGGAAATATGTTGTATCTGTTATATTGTGGTGCCTGCTTAGTCATGTCCGTCTCTTTGCGACGCCATGCCAGGCTCCTCTGTCCATGGAATTCTCCAGGCAAGAATACCGGAGTGAGTTGCAATTTTCTCCTCCAGGGGATCTTCCTGACCCAGGAATTGAACCCTCCTCTTCTGTGTCTCCTGCATTGGCAGGCGATTTCTTTACCGCTGGTGTCACCATAGTTGCTATGGAAAACAGTATAGTCATTCTTCAAAAATTAAACACAGTTACCATATAATAAAGCATTTAACCCTTCTGGGTTAACCCAGAAAGAAGTGAAAGCAGGGACTCACACAGATGTTTGTACACCCATGATCATAGCAGGATTAGTCACAAAAGCAAAAACAAGGAAGTAACCACAATGTCCATCAGCAGATTAATGGATTAGAAAATATAATATATACATAAAATGGAATATTATTCAGCCTAAACAAGGCAAAAAATTACAACATAGGTCACAACATGGATGAACCTGTAAGACGTTTTGGTAAATGAATTAAGCCATCACAAAAGGACAAATACCATACGGTTCCACTTATATGAGGTACCTAGAGTAGTCAGATTCATGAACAGAAGGCAGAATAGTGGTTGCTAGGGCGAGGAGGGAATGGGAAATTACTATTTAATGCAACAGATTTTCAGTTTGAGAAGATGAAAAAGCTCTGGAGATGAATGGTGGTGATGGTTACAACAATGTCAACATACTTAATGCCACAGAATGGCATACTTAAAAATGGTTAAAATGGGAAATTTTATGTTCTATATATATATTTAACTGCAATTAAAAAAATGTCTCCTGGAATCTTTGAGATGGTGGCAAAGATTAAGAATAGACTAACTTTTCCTGAGGCAGGAGAAAAAAGGACCTGAGTACCTACTATGTACCTAACAGGCACTCTCAGATCATACACAAAAGCAAAAAACAAATAAAACCATAACACGACAAACAACGATGAAAAAAATACCTTGATTATTAACCCTTCTTTACTGTGAAGAAAGCAAGGTTCATAAATTAACGTACAAGGTCAAGGAGCAAGAACTAGTGGTAGTATTCAAAGGCAGATTTGCCTGCCTCTCGAAGCCTGTGTTCTTTTCACGCCACCATGCTGTTTTCTGCTCCCACAGTTGTCTTTGAAGAGGCTTTGTGCTTTGACTATAGAGCTTTTATACTTAAAAGTTGAGCCTGCCTTCTGAAGTACGCTAAAAAAGTCAGTCAACCAAATGCATTCACTAGGAGCCCACCACGAGGCCCAGGACTGGCCAGGAAATAATGGAGTCGTGTTTCCACTCTCCCATTAGCCATATGGCAGGGGAAAAAAACCACACACACAATTAAAATTTCAGTGTCGGCTGACTCTAAACACTCTGAACAAAAGCAGTATGTCTTTTTATATTCTGTATGGCCAGAAGTAGTGGAAATAGTCCCATTTTACAGGCTAGGAGTTGCTTCATCTTTTTCCTAAACCTTCTACCATCATAGTTACTGATCTGCTGTTACTCATTCATGTTGTGCTTCAAGCTGGAATTTAACAACTAAGGAAATGTTTTGGGCTATGCAAAAATAGGTATCTCTTGTTCAATGTCTTTTTAAAAGAGAGCAGGGGGTTTCTGGACTCCCCTGTGCCTATGACCCAAGGTTTCATTTTCTCACTCTTTTATGGAACACAGAGAGAAGTAAGGCAGATTGTCTCCACATCCCCACACAAAGCAGGGTGTTGGCATTACCTAGTGAATCCAGACTGTAGATGAGTAAGTACCAGAGGATGAGTCCCATTTTCATTCATATAGCCCAGACTCCCAACTTTCCATTTCATGACAGGCAGCTTGAGCATATAGCTCCAGTTAGGGGCATTCTGGATCCAAGATCCACCCAAGACTCTTCTTTGGGTAGATGATCTTTACATATTTTACTCTAGGAGACATACAGGAACTGGAGCCATGGAATACGTGGCATGACTTGTTTTGCCCACAGGTTTGATTAAATTCAACAGATCTGTCAGAGGAGCTCCATGGTTCAACACCAGTAATACTTTGCCTGTTAGTCATCATAAATAAGCTCAGAAAATTAGACATTTTATTCCTTAAGGACCCAAAAATTCTTATTTCTGAAATGTGCTGTTACCCCACATATTTTGAGAAGCCAAATCAATTTCATAAAGATGACATTAAAAGAAACCTCACAATTGAGAATAATGATAAAAAAGGAAACATATATACTCTCCATGGCATATTTAGTATTTAAAACCCACATTTAAAACATTTATGAGTGTCTAAATATGACCTTTTTATTATTTTTACTCCACTATAAGCAGTTCTTTCTTTCCTTTGAAAATGTATCTCCTTTCATTCTAAAAATGCAAGACAAAACGTTTTTATCAATGATCATTTATTGCTTAACCGTACTACTTATTGGAGACAAAGGTTAATTTTAAAAATCAGGCTATGTTGGGATATTAAACTCTTCCTCCTACATACTCTGTGAAAAGAATCTCACAATTTCATTTCTAATCCGTTAGACCTATTTACTGCACTTGTATGTATCATTCACAAATATGAATAAGCCAGGGCCACAGACTCTCAGTAAGAAGACCCATTGCTCAAGAATATCAAAGAATAAAAATCACATTCTGATTTCACTATTTTGTCCATGCACAGCATATGCAGGTAAGGAAACAACTCCAGCAACACTTTAACATGTTGTCCCTCACTGAGGCTAATATGTACCTTGACCTAGAGCTGAGTAAAATCTATATAAACATAAAATCCATATATACACTCCTATCTGATTCTAGACAAGTTAAACTCGCCCCACTCCTTTGAGAAAGGATGCAACTTTAGGATAAGACCCACTGGCAACTGATAGCTGTTTCTAAGGTTATCCTGAGAGCAGCTGCAGAGACACCGTTTTTTAAATGGTAAATACTGCCCCTCACATACGCAATTCCAGCCTTTGTTGGCAAATTCTGAGTACAAAAGGATTTACCCTCCCCAAACAAACAAACAACACAGAAAGCCAAATCACAATCCTTATGCTGCAAGACAGGCCACTCCAGTGGTCTGTGTAAGAAAGATAATGCAATTGACATTTTATACCACTTACACCCCTGAAACAGGACTGCGACGCTCAGATGGTCAGCCCACAGCTTCACAGCCCCCATTGATTTCGCCTGGGCTCTGCTTTTCTTACAAAAGAACTCTGCAAACAGCTTCTTAATATTTAGCATGTTTTCCTGATGAGTCACGGAAGCTAAGCACTAATGAGGATTATTTTTTCAAACCAAGGTGTCACAAATTTGGTCCTTCTCAAAAGTCCTCCTAACAGAACCCATCCTGATCATTTCCTCCAATCCCCGAACAATGTGCCTTTCTTCCCTTCGAAATCTGCCCTTAAAACCGCTGGCGGTGGTCATTTTTCCCACTTAACAAGGAGCAACACGAAAAGCGTTTCCTTTACCTTGGCTCCCGAGGCTGGTCCGAGGAGAGTGGCTTTCCTCCGCCCTCCGCGCCGCTGAGTGCAGGCGAGCTCCGGCGCAGCCCGCCCAGCCCAGCCCCGCAGTAGTAGGAGCTGCCCACTGAGCGGCAGCCGTTGTGTGTATGTGTAGCAGCAGCGCCTGCAGCCCAGGGACTAGTCCCCACCCAGCTTTGTCTTCAATCATCGGTCTTTATACAGGAAGCAGCGCATCTCCCACTTCCTCCTCTAGCTTACTGTGAGCTGCTTACTTCTTTCCCTCTCCTTCCATTTCAGGGCACACTGGAGCCCTTTCCCAGTCTCTGGGAGATGTGACTAGAATCCTCTCTCCCCTTTTGTTCCAGGTCCCTTTGGTCCTGTCTGTTCCTTCCTCCCCCTCATTCCCTCATGCTTTCAGCCCCCTTCTGCACACACAGTCTGCTTTCTTAGCTTGAACTTGGTTTGTTGCTGCTGCTGCTGCTGTTGTTTTGAGGGGTCCGCAGCCCCTGACCACATTCTGCCGCTGAGATCCAGTGCCAGCCTCCATGGCTTATCCTGATTTACTGGGGTCCCTACCAAGCCAGCGAGCTGGGAGCTTGCAGCTTCTTGCTGAAATACTTCTCTCTGTGGCCAACATTCCCCATGCTTCATTTCTCCAAGGCCCCACTACGTTGAGCTTTGGCTTAACCCATGTGCTCAGAAAAGAATGGCCCTGATATGTATTTTTGTGGGGCATAGGAGATAAGCCAAGTCCTGAAATGCTACCTGTGACCTGGTAGTGGAGATGTATTCCCCGAAAGATTCTCAGTAGTCAGAAGGAACGAGGTGGGGCTGAATGCTGGATCTTCTCACTCCAGAAACAGAGCCCTCTGCCCTACACTAGCAGGACTAAAAGGACCCTCACCATTCTCTCGGCCTTTCTCTTCACTTTAGGAGGTGGTGGAGTGGTAGCAATAATGGGAGAGACTGCAGGCAGTCTGCGCACCAGTATTTGAGTCCAAGCTGTCATTACTGGCTATGAACTTGGGCAAATTATTTAACCTCTATGTGCCTCAATTTCCTCATCTGCAAAAATAGAGGTGATTAAAGTCACACCCCACGGCACTAGTGGTAAAGAATCCACCTGCAGATGCAGGAGACTCAAGAGATGCAAGTTCAATCCCTGGGTCAGGAAGACCCCCTGGAGGAGGGCATGGCAACCCACTCCAGTGTTCTTGCCTGGAGAATCCCATGAAGAGAGGAGCCTATCAGGCTACAGTCCATAGGGTTACAAAGAGTTGGGCATGACCGAAACAACAGAGCGCAGAGTCATACCCCATAGCAGAAATTTGAGGATTAAATGAAATGATGCACAACATAATAATAGTATTTTCCTAAAACATAAGATATGTTTGACATATAGGAGCTCTTTTTATTTTTTAGAGGACACAAGCTCAGAGATGGTGAGTAACTTTAGCAGTCAGCAGCCAAACCAGGACCCCACTTGGTTTCCTGATTCCCCATGGTTAGTATATTCACCACTAAACCTCATTGCTCTTGGGGCTCTGAATTTACTCATCTTGTGAGTCATTCTTCCTCATTATGAACACAAGGTGCTTTGGAGAAACTACAAATTATATACATGTTGAGGGTAGGGGTGGGGGGAATCCTTCTAGTGTCCAGGCAACATTGTTAAGAAACCTCTTCTCAAGAATCAGTGCTTGGAAAGCTAATCTTCCTGGGCAACAGTAAATTCTCAACTCTACATTTTAACCCAGCCTTGCCTCACCCCTCTAGCAAGTAAACTAACAAGGAACACTGGAAAACTAGGGCTGATGCAGGATAACTCTATCATCAGGGAAGTCACCAGGTGAGCCTTCCTATCCCACCTAAAGGACCACAGCACATTAGCCTGGAAGATATAGAATTCAATTTCTATCAAGTGTTCCGAGACAGTCCCTGAGATACACTTTGTTTGGGTTTGATATTCCATGAATAAGAGTTTGCTTATTTCTTCTACCTAGAAATCCTTTTTCAAAAAGGGCCCAGAAATCAACTCATTAACATCAGAAAATTATGAATCGATGGTTTCAAGATTTTAAATGGGGAACTACTTTTGAACCACCAATAACCAGAACTGTAGCAGGAGAGGATTGCATTAAATTCCCACAGCCTCCTATAGCCCAATGATCAGACATGGGCTACCTCCAAGTCAGGAATCCTGGTGCCAAAGGTTACTGGAAGCTTTTAAATGAAAATTTAAATATATATGATATCAAGTCTAAGAAAAATGAGAAGCACAAGTAAGAATGGTTGGAGAGATTATTGAAACAAATCTTTGGTCAATTTTAAGCTAGCAGCGGATGCTGGCATGAACTCTGGGTTCAAACAGGTCTCTTTTTCTTAGTGTTGTTTAAATCATCTCTGCCACCCTTCTCACTTCCTCTCTCTTAACCATGAGAGTGGCTGCTCCTCATCTTTATGTCTTCAGAGGGAAATCTCTTTCAAACACTAAAGCCTCTAGGAATTTGGTCTGCTGCCTTCTGATCAGTTCTTCCATCTCTGGCCCCAAGAGAGTGGGTTAACCTGCCCATTGCTAAAAGTAGTAACCAATCTCTCTTCAAAGCTAAAAACTAGATTTTAAGATCCTTTTCTTTCTGTCATTAATCTCATTGCTTTCAACTGATTCGAATAGCTTCTTTTTCTGGAGAGAAAGAAAAATGGAGTATAGATGGGTCAAGAGAGAAGATTAACCTAGTTCAGAGCTCTTAACACAATCATGGGAAATATGCACACTGAGTCTGCAAGGTGTCCATTTCTTAGGAGATACAATTACATCTCACCAACAAAGGTCCGTCTAGTCAAGGCTATGGTTTTTCCAGTGGTCGTGTATGGATGTGAGAGTTGGACTGTGAAGAGAGCTGAGCGCTGAAGAATTAATGCTTTTGAACTGTGGTATTGGAGAAGAGAGTCCCTTGGACTGCACGGAGATCCAACCAATCCATTCTAAAGGAGATCAGCCCTGGGTGTTCTTTGCAAGGAATGATGTTAAAGCTGAAACTCCAGTACTTTGGCCACCTCACGCGAAGAGTTGACTCATTGGAAAAGACTCTGATGCTGGGAGGGATTGGGGGCAGGAGGAAGAGGGGACGACAGAGGATGAGATGGCTGGATGGCATCACCGACTCAATGGACGTGAGTTTGAGTGAGCTCCGGGAGATGGTGATGGACAGGGAAGCCTGGTGTGCTGCAATTCATGGGGTTGCAAACAGTCGGACACGACTGAGCGACTGAACTGAACTGAACTGATGACATGTTCACACCATCAGTAAATGAACATGAGTCTATACATAAGACAGAAGCCTCTAAAAATGCTTCAACAGTCATCAGTGGCTCTGTTTGTAGGCATGGATACCTTGTACTTTTTACATTTACTTGGCAGAGAAGGTGGTAAGGAGGCCATGATTTTGGCCTGATATCTCTACTGTGTTATCGAGCATTCTAGCTGGACACTCCTTGGAGTTCTTTAATATCAGCATTTCCCAAATTATATACATTGCCTCATCCAAAGCTTGTTCCTCTTTCTATATTCTCTATTTCATGCCATGAGGACTACAAACCAGTTGCCCTCAGCAGGAATATAAGAACAATACCAGAACCATCTGTCTTTTCGACCCTAAGTCTGGTTTAAAGTTCCTCATCCTTCATGCTGCTAAGTCGCTTCAGTCGTGTCCGACTCTGTGCGACCCAATGGACAGCAGCCCACCAGGCTTCTCCGTCCCTGGGATTCTCCAGGCAAGAACACTGGAGTGGGTTGCCATTTCCTTCTCCAGTACATGAAAGTGAAAAGTGAAAGTGAAGTCACTCAGTCGTGTCCGACTCTTTGCGACCCCATGGACTGTAGCCTACCAGGCTCCTCTGTCCATGGGATCTTCCAGGCAAGAGTACTGGAGTGTGGTGCCATTGCCTCTCCTCATCCTTCATACCCACCATGAAACTAGCTCTTCAGCCAAACTCCTCCTGTCTATTACCCTGGCCAATAATGCTTTGGTTGTCCCTAGATGACTGCAAAGCTTTCTGTTTTGTCCCCATACCTCCAGTCTCTCTTCTAAGCCATGCTCACTAGAAATACATCTCTAAAATGAAGAGGTGAGCAAGTCACAGCCCTGCTATAATTTTTCAGAATCTCTCTTTCTCATTGCTTGCACGATACAAGTCTTAATTCTTTTGCATGGCACAGTAGGCCTTTTATAATGGCACCCACCTCCACCCCAACCTTATTAGCTAACCAGTTACAATCTGATCCACATTCATGGCTTCTCCTGGGGTCATGCTCATCTCTCCTCCACATCTTAGCACATGCTCTTCCTTTCACCAGAAGCCCTTATTCTCTCCTCCATTTTGTCTGCTGGTGACTCCCACTTACCCCTGTAAACTCAGCTTCTCACAGAAACCTCCCTTTACCATGCAAGCAGGGCTGTCTTCCTTGCCTTGCGAGAGCACAGGGCCTAGCCTCTGTTTCCATAGCAGCACTAACTGCGGTGTTTTAATGAGTTGTTAAAATGTCCACCTCACTCATCAGTATTAGCCCTAAAGGCTAGGGCCATGGTCCATTCATTTTTACTTGTCACATGCTGCTGCTGCTGCTGCTGCTGAGTCGCTTTAGTCATGTCCGACTCTGTGCGACCCCATAGACGGCAGTCCACCAGGCTCTGCCATCCCTAGGATTCTCCAGGCAAGAACACTGGAGTGGGTTGCCATTTCCTTCTCAATGCATGAAAGTGGAAAGTGAAAAGTGAAAGGGAAGACGCTCAGTCATATCCAACTCTTAGCAACCCCATGGATGGCAGCCTACCAGGCTCCTCCATCCATGGGATTTTCCCGGCAAGAGTACTGGAGTGGGGTGCCATTGCCATTTACTTGTCACACAGCAGGTACTTAACAGATGCTTGTGTAGTGAAAGAACATCATTGGCAGAGATTCCAAAAGTGCTCTTGTTTTCTTTTGGGTGCATGGGGGAGAGGGGAAAAGGAAGTTTCTGATTTGAGAAGTTGGTCATGGGGTAAGAAGCAAGAACCCTCTACTGTTTGTTTGTTTGTTTGTTTTCCCCAAATTGTCTGCAGAAAGCCAGGGTACATACATATATTCTGAATATTTGTTCTCTATGTAACCCTGAAGAATCTGGGGTAACTCCTGGTTTCATTTCTGCACTGAATTGTTTATAAAGAAGCACAGTCTGGCAATGAAAATGTAATTTAGAAAATAAATTTTAAAAAGAAGCAGAAAAAAAAAAAAAAGGAAAGAAAGCTATTCTTTACTTGCATTTCTGGATAAACTTAAAAGAGACTAATTTATAAGCCAGAAACCCTTGTCACATTCCGTCCTGCATTTTCTGGCTTTTGCCAACTCACAGCTGTCCCAGAGCCCCTCGCTCTCCAAACTCTCCCTCTAATCTCATTAAATACTGTTCCTCCCTCTGTCCTCTCCTTTCGCCTTGCCCAAATATTTCTTTACTATTCTGCTTGACTTGCCTCCTCTGGCTAAGCCCTCTCTGCTTTTCCGTCCATGTCTCAGTCTGGGCCTCTCTCTCTCCCCTTCCTTATTCTATTGTTTTAGGAAGGAACCAGAAACTCCCAATACTGCAGCTCCTGGAGGGCATGTGTGGGCTGAGCTGGGGAGGGAAAAGCAAAACGGGAATAAGAAGGTCAATTTGTATGTTAACAAATCCTGTCCACTTATATGCACCAACGGTACACTTAATGGCTTAATTGTGGTGCTGAATAATAATCAAGAATAAATAAATGAATCATTCAGCTGTTATCTTATCATAGAAAATCCAGAATTCCAGGCATTACTTGGATTAACTGAAAGAACAGACGTCTAAGGGCTTTTTTTTTAAAAAAGGCATAATCAGGATCTGATCTGTGTGTCACATGGTCATTCCTTCCCCCGAGACATCTGAGCCTACCCCCAGCTGTTAGGAGCCAAGGAGACGAATCATATTTGGTTCGTAGAGAGTCAGGGGTCAGGATGGGTAGAACTAATGTTTCTTGAGAGAGTGGCTGATCCTCACAAATGGGACATGTCGGTCTCTCCAGTGAATCCCAGCCCAGAAGTTAACAGGACAAGGGGTTTGCCGAGGGATGGCCACTTCTTCTTCCTCCAGAGAAGCATGAGCTCTCCTTTCCCTTTGCACTGGGCAGGGCTAAATGCTCCCCGATTTTCCCCTTAAGTTGCCTGACATGTCACCATGACTGAACCCATTTGGGCTGTTAACTCAAGTGTCTATATGTTTGTACTACATACAGCCCTGGGGAGGTTGACAGGGATCCATGAGTTCAAGAAATGAAAAGATTGAGAGCAAGAGGAGAACGGGGCGACAGAGAATGAGATGGCTGGATGGCATCACTGACTTGGTAGACATGAGTTTGAGCAAACTCCAGGAGATAGTGAAGGACAGGGAAGCCTGGCGTGCTGTAGTTCAAGGGGTCACAAAGAATCGGACACGACTGAAGGACAGAACAATAGCAACAACAAATACAAGTGTTGATGGGGAGGGAAGGCCAGAGGGTATGGCTCAGAGGCCAAAGATAGGTGGGAGCTGAGGGGGACTGGAGGAGGGCTAATTGTGAAGCAGGAGGTCTTGTTGAAGAAGACACTGGCTGTGAAGGGACAACGGCAGGAAGCAGGCAAGAGATGGGGAAGGAGTCAGAGCTGGAAGCAGGCAAGAAAGAGCCATAGAGCCATAGAGGCCTGGCTGTGGATCCAAACAGCTGTGCATAGGGAGTGCTTGGCCAGCGTAAGTAGGGAGAAAGGCCAGATACTCCCTGAGTGGATGTTGCCTGCTTCGTGTCTTCCCAGAAGCAGAAAATGTTTCAAACCCTCCACCAGCGGAAAGTAGAGCTGGGCTGTCCATCAGGGTGATGAAAGAGTTTAAACCAAATGCATTCTTACCATAAAAACAAAAGCATGATTCTGCAAAATACAACTCATCCCCTCTAAAAAGTCTCTGAAGAAACATACAGAAAAGCAGAAACAGCAGGAAACAAGCAACAAGATCAAGAGGAAGGAGTCAGCAATCAAGTATGGCAGAGGTTAGAGAACACGGTACACAAACAAAGCCTGGGAAAAACAAGCCTTTGAAAAGGTCAGAATTAAAGGATACGAACCAGTGAGATTAATATCACACAAGTAAATCATTTTGAAGTATCTTGAAAGAAAAGCTATATGATAATAACTCCAGTAATTTGCAGACAAGGCAGAAGGGCAAGATTTGATTCTTCTCTGCCAAATGCGTTGTCAGACAGGATGATCTATTTGGATGGTAAATAAGTTGGCAAAAGGCTGGACAATAAAAGATGTTTAAGGACCTTCTCTCATTGTGTTTTAGGTGATTTCCCTACTGCAAAGAACATTCACAGGTTTGCTTATGACCTTGGTCTCCCAGCTCTAGTTTTCTTCTAAGTCTTAAGTTGCTCACCTTGGATTTTCCTGTGATAGAATTTCAGAAACAGAACCATAGGAGGCGAGGAGAGCATTGAGATGCTGAGTGCTGGGTGGTGAATCTGTCTCTACTCTTAAGTCCACTGGAGGCTAACTAGACTGAGTGCTTCCTGAGGGCAGGGCTGTGTCTCTGCTCTCTGTAAACTGTGTGTGCTCAGGACAGGTTGGCTAACTTTAAGTGAATCGAAACCATTAGGGCCTGTGGAAGAAAGTTATGAGTACTACTGACTACTTTTAAGATGTAAGAGCATACATTTTACAAAATTCTAAGAAAATGAACAAACAAACCACCAAGGCTGCGTAAAATATGACCCAAAATGTCCTTGGGAATCAGAAATTGAGAACAGGATGTGGCAAGGAGGAAAATGTGCCATTGATATTGAAACAGCAAAGACCCTGAAGTTACCAACCAAACAAGAATCTTAAATCAGGAAGCAGTATCTGTTATTTACTAAGATGATAATGAAGTCTCAGTATATGCAAAAAGCTCTTATGAAGGTTCGTCAGTTGATGGCTCTTTTTATAATTTGTAAACTTGGAAGGTGCATTTTCAGTAATGTAAAGAATTTGCTATAACTTCCAATGAAATGTTACAAAAATGATTTGTTACTTCTGTAAGAAGTTATTCAACATTCTTTAAATATTACTTGTATGATTACACAGGTAATTTTAGCAGAAAAGAATTGCATGGTGTATAGTAAATTTGAAAATCTCAAATGACTGACTTGGCAAACGTAGTCCATAAATAAGATTTCTTAGCAAATTACTACGTTTACTCGTACAGTTTTCTAAAAGGAAATGGCTGTTAGTTGTTACCCTGCTCCTCCACAAATCCCCTATTGCTTATCCTGGTTATAGCTCTTATCACACTGTACTGTCCTTGTGTGTTCCCCTTCTTCTATCCTCCACCATGTATGGAGTTCTAGAACACACAGGTCATGTCCTACTCATTCTGTGTCTCTAATAAGTCCTCAGAACATAGCCATACAGGTGCACAGTAAGTATTTGTTGCATTTATGGGTAAAATCAAAAGCATTTCAAGTGAGGTACAGAGATTAATTTTAGGAGGAGGAATATAAGCTGAACATCTGTAGTTTTATTTAAAATTTTTTTTAAAAAATTACATCCTGGGACTTCCCTGGCAGTCCAGTGGTTAAGAATCTGCACTTCTACCTCAAGGGGCCCAGGTTTGATCCCTGGCCAGGGAACTAAGATCCCACATGTCTCGGCACAGCCCCCCCCCCCCCCGCCAAAAAAATCCTATAGCATCATGTTAGGAAGCAAGTTTATCATTATTTATACATTGCTATTAATAGTTTTGTTTTCAAGTGGAAAGACTGGGTTACTTGCTCAAGACCAGTGGTTGTCATTGATTCCTTCCCAGCACAAAATACTGAAATTGATTCAGACCACAGCCAAGCCATCTGTTTGCTATTAAACATTTACAGACATCCCCCCTAACCTTCCACCATTAAATTTTTGCATCTAGAAAGTAGAGTTATATTATCTGAAAACTGACAGCATAAATATGACCAAAAAAAAAAATTCCCACCAATACCTTATAAACACACTCGGTACTCTGATATAAGCATGGAAAACTACATAACCTGAACTTTTACTTAAGGATTACATACATCAATGGTTTTACATCTGATCAAAGTGGCAACAATAACCTCAACTAATATAGTCAAGAAGGAAAAAAGTTATACTTGCCCATAGATGGACTATACAGTCCATGGAATTCTCCAGGCCAGAATACTGTAGTAAGTAGCTGTTTCCTTCTCCAGCAGATCTTCCCAACCCAGGAATTGAACCAGGATCTCCTGCATTGAAGGCAGATTCTTTACCAACTGAGCTACCAGGGAAGCTCTCAGCTGAGGAGACACTATTAGAGAAAAATGAGATTTCAAGGAAGAAATTAGTGTTCAGAATGAGTGGATTTTCAAGACAAACTCCCATTTTATTCTGGAATAATAATCTAAGGAAATTCTTCAAAGTCCCACCATTTACAACACTCATTGATGCGAAAATAAAAATACCTTTCTACCACTAAATTTCTAACTGTTTGCTTATCTTGAGGGCACCTGATACACAGTGAGAGCTCACTAAAAAAATCTTTGTTAAATGAATGAATGGATTTTACAAGAATTACTCATTATTTATATTATAATATATGTAAATGATGAGGTTTATGAAATAGCAGCTCACTCTTAACTAACTGAGTTGGCAGCCAGGATTAGGTTTAGTATTAACAAGAGATGAAAGCTGCCAATTCTGGTAAAGTAAAGTAAATGTCGCTCAGTCCGTGTCCGACTCTTTGTGACCCCATGGACTGTAGCCTACCAGGTTCCTCCATCCATGGGATTTTCCAGGCAAGAATATTGGAGTGGGTTACCATTTCCTTCTCCAGGAGATCTTCCCAACCCAGGGATCGAACCCAGGTCTCCTGCGTTGTAGGCAGATGCTTTACCATCTGAGCCACCAGGGAAGTCAGCCAATTCTGGTACGGATGGTGAAACAAAGTTTACTGAATTATGAGTGAATGCTCCTGTGTAGATGTTGTGTGGAATGATACGTGTGCACACGTGGCATCAAATCATGTCTTTTTACCACTTTGACTACAAGTCCTCCACTCCAAGGGAAGCTGCTTCATGACATATGGGATTAGTTTCTCCCACTTCATTTCTGGATAGCTGTTAACAATACACACTGTACGGCTGCTGGAGGAGAAAAGCCATCCTCCACCCTTCCTAGATTTGGGCACAGAGTTCCTGGGGCTGCCTACTTCTTCTCCTCATGGTCAGTCAATGGAGAAAATATAATGAACATGGGCTCTAGTGGGGCCCAGGAGAAATGTTCTCTGCTTGCAGCCTATTCTCTTTGAACTCTGGGTAACCAGAGGCCAGCAATCTCTTTAGCCTCATAGGTGCCGCAGAAGTCCCCACAGGTGCCCTTGGCAGGTTTCAGGAATAAATAGAAGAGGGAAAAACAAAGGGGAAAGATTAAGAGAGAAGGGTTTATTTTTCTCATAAGAGCCATTTTTTAAAATAAGACTTCTGAAAACAGAACTCAACTGAGAGCCAAATAAATAAAAGGCAATGTAATTATTTTTAAGAGGAAAAAAATATGAAAACTTGACTGTAAAAAAAAAGGGAAAAATATCACCACCACCAGATGAAGAGGAAGAAAAGACCAAGAAGCAACTGTGTTGCTTGTAAGACTCCCAGAGGCAAATTCTAATACACTGAACAGGATCAGGGGAGGGTGGGTGAGGGGTGGGGTGGGGGGGAGGGGGCACAAAATAAACTTTTAGTTTAAACAACGTGGGTATGTCACTGGAATTGGTTATTTAAAAGCATTTACTTTTTATCTCAAATTGGGTATAATTTATACATTCAAATACACAAGTATTTATTGGAAGCTTACTAGGTGCCAGCCAGTTCACATGATAGTAGGGGAATCAAAATATAAAAGCAAACAAATAAGTATTGGGTATGTCAAGTAGCTTCGTCTTGTGGAGAAAAATAACAAAGGGGAAGAGAGTGGCAGGAATGCATACAATATCTTGAGTAGGATGGTCAGGAAGGCTGCTGATTAGTCCCTGATTTCCACATTTTACCCATTCCTTGCAATTCATTCTCTGCCCTCTTTGTTGTGTTCTGTGCCCAGTGGTATCTCCGAGATGGCCCCAATTATTCTTGGCTCCTGCTATTCACAACTGGTGTGGTCTCATCCCATAGGTGGATCTATGGGACCAAGATGACAATGTGTGATTTCCCAGGCTGGTCATAAAAGGCTCTTAGCTTCCACCGTGGGCTCTTGGATCACTCACTCTGGGGGAAGCCAGGTACCATGTCAGGTACCATGTTATGAAGACACTCAAGGAGCCACGAGGAGGCCCATGTTGGGGCAAGATTTTAGGCCTCCTGCCAAAAATGAGCACCAGTTTGCCAGTCACGTTAAATGAGCCACCTTGGAAACAAATCTTCCACTCCAGTGTGCTGTGTGTATGTGTATGCTAAGTCACTTGAGTTGTGTCCTACTCTTGGTGACCCTGTGGACCTAGCCCACCAGGCTCCTCTGTCCACGGGAAGCCCCCTTCCATTCTGGACAAGCCTTCAAAAAATTGACATCTTGACTGCAACCTCATATGAGACCTGGGGCTGGAAGCATCAGGATAAGCTGCTTCCAAATTCCTGACCCACAGAAACTGGAAGGGATTAGTAAACGTTTATTGTTTCAAGCCTCTGTGCTTTGGGGTAATTTGTGATGCAACCATAGAAAAGTTGTACAGTACCCAACAGCCTTGGACTCTGGCTTCCAGCTGTGTTCGGCCAATGCACAGAAGGTGAGGTGAGTGCTCTACTCCTCCACATTCTGCTCGGCTCCTAGTTTCCTCCCACAGTCACCACAGCTCCCTCTGGGCAGCCCCAAGGGCCTCCAGAACTGCAGCTCTCTTAGCGCTTCTGCAACACTCTTCCTTCCCTTTGCCCCTTCAAGCCCAGTCGTGAAATCAAATCTTGCTGTTGGGTTCCTTAACCATGTACACACCTCTGTACTGAGTCCCTTCATCCCCATAAGAATTGTGTGCTTTCTATTTCCTACCAAGACTTGGGCTGATACAAAGGTCTCCTTGTAGGAGCCAACATTTGGAGACTTGCAGAAGGCAATGGCAACCCACTCCAGTAGTCTTGCCTGGAAAATCCCATGGACGGAGGAGCCTGGTAGGCTGCAGTCCATGCGGTCGCAAAAAGTTGGACACGACTGAGCGACTTCCCTTTCACTTTTCACTTTCATGCATTGGAGAAGGAATGGCAACCCACTCCAGTGTTCTTGCCTGGAGAATCCCAGGGACGGCAGAGCCTGGTGGACTGCCGTCTATGGAGTCGCACAGAGTCGGACACGACTGAAGTGACTTAGCAGCAGCAGCAGCAGCAGGGAGTGAGTGAGGGCTGGAGGCCTCCTAAAGTGGGGGGAAGAACGTTCCAGCAAATGCAGAGCCCCTAGGATGAGGGAATGTTCCATGTATTCAAAGAACAGCAAGGAGGTCAGCCTCAGTGGAAGAGAATTCACAAACAGGAAAGTGAAGGGGAGAGGCAGTCAGGGGCCAGGTCAGGCAGCATTCTGTGGGTTATGGTTGTGTTCTGAGTGTTAGGTACAGCTATGGGTGAGTGGGGAGTGGTTTGAATAGGGGCATGGCATGATTTGACTTGCATTATAAGACCAAGATGTAGGTAGACATAACAGAAACTCAGGCAATAGTAAGGAGGGTCTTTTAGAATTTACAAAGATGAGGAGACTTGGGTATGATGAATAAAGATGGTGAGATGACTGAATTCAGGACATATTTTGAAACTAGACCTGTAAAAATTTGCTGCTATATTGAATGTGGGAGAAGTAAAAGTAAGGAAGACTCTGAAGTGAATGATGAAGCCTGGAGCTATTTATTGAGACGAAAACAAGGGAATGTGTGTTGGGGGGTGGGGGTGGGAAGAGAAGCAATTTGGAGGAAGGAGGGGTGGAAATCAAGAGTTTGTTCATTTCATTGTCAAAAGAAGAAAAGAAGAGCACTCTGCTGTTTAAAAAAAGGAAGATGAGAGGTCCTTCCCTCACTTTGCAAAGGAAAGGATCTACATACATAGTGTAGCATTGCTATCTCCTAGCCTATTAGGAGAGTACCCTTAGAAGACTTTTAAAATCAAGTAGTGCATTCTCAACTTCAGTTATAAATGTGATTGTTTCATAGGTCACTTCTGGTTCCCCAAAGAAGAGACTAGATAAATCCAAGAACCAAGTCTGTTCCTGGAGACCGGGGCTTCTGTTGTCTATTATAAAACATCATCTGACTATCCATTAAGGATTCTAATCATGCTTGTAAAAGATCATCTTATTGGTTCATCTCAGATGACTTTTTAAAAAAAATTTGAAATATGACGACCTTCAATTCCAGAAGCAGATGCGGGAGGAAACAACTTAACAGACACTTCCGTTTTTCTTGGGACAGCACCCTCTGCCCCACTTCCGCAGTTTGGGGCTCCTTTTACCATAAAAGCAGAGCTGTGCTTCCCCACCCACACTGAGACCCTAAGTCTCCTATACAGCAGTGGTTACCTGCTTTTTTTTTTTTTTTTTTGCAGACTGAAGCTTTAGAGAGAAGCTTGGGCAATTCAGTGTAGAGCTGGTGTTCAAAGCCCTCCCTCTACAGACTTGCTCAGAGACCAAGTCAGCACCCTGAGCTCTGAGCACAGAAGGCAACGCCCTTGGCCTCCTTGTGATGTTTGCCTCACCCACACCCTCCTCTACAGGATGTTTTGTGATGCCAGGACACAGCTGTCTTGATGCCAGCAGGCATTTGTTGTTGTTGTTGTTGTGTTCATAATGACCTCTGTCTAAAAATTCTGTAGGCTTCCAGGAAGGGACACAGCGACTGTGATAAAATGGACTTCTCCTCCCTGCCCCCTCTGGTTACCATGGCAACTGTGAGTGACTGATTTCCTCGTTGCCATGTAAATGCCGTGGGATCCCAGCCACTGCACCACACAAAGACGTAAGAATAGTGAGAAAACAAAAATCATATCTAAAAAGACAAAGGATTTCATCTCAAGCCTTTCTCTCACACAAAGCAGAGGAAAGGAATCAATTGTAATAAGAAATGGTACTCTTCCTGTGATAGGAGCATAATTCTCCCTCATTGGAGGCAAAACTAGGGGAAAAAAAGGGGAAATCCCTCATTTGTTGCCTAAGGAGTTGGCATGGTGACAGGAAGACAGATGCCATTCTCAGGTGGCTAGAACCCTTCAATAATGAGCCAGAGGCCCACTGTAAGGAAATCTGAAATATTTAACTGGGGTGGAAGAATTAAGTTAGACTGAAAACAAAACAGAAAAAAGAGGTTTCATGGACACTTTTTAGAGTTACTCTTATTTGTATAGTTTCAGAATTTTAGAATTAAGATCCCAAATGCTCTAACTTGTAACACTTGTTGGATTTTTATTTCTATCCAGTAACTTTGGAGGAATAACAAAATGCAGTTATTTTTTCTTTTTTTAAAAAATTTGTAATACCCTGATAAAACCACATTCAAAAATTGATTAATGCATATTTTGATGGTTTTCATAGCTTGGGTGTTACCTATCTTTAGTAATATCTACAAAGAGCTTCCCTCATAGCTCAGTCGATAAAGAATCTGCCTGCAATGCAGGAGACCAGGGTTCAATCCCTGGGTTGGGAAGATCCCCTGGAGAAGAAAATGGCAACCCACTCCACTATTCTTGGCTGGAAAATCTCATGGACAGAGGAGCCTGGCGGGCTACAGTCTATGAAGTCACAAGGGTCGGATACGACTTAGCAACTGAACCCAACCACAAAGCGTACAAGTACATAAAAAGCTTGTGAAATATATTTCCTACTACTCTATGTACACAAAACCAAATTTGTTGATCATTTACTTTCTTGACTTTTCATATCTTAGATTCAGATGGTGTAAAATTAATCTATTGTTCTTTAGGAATTTTGTTCTGCTTTTGACAAATTTTAAAACAGATAAAGCTTTTAAAAACCTAATCAGGCAGAATTTTCATAGATTCGCTGAGACACACACACACAGAAGTACTTATATTACTTTTAGTTTTACTATTAGTTTAGACTAATATGCTTTTACTGACATGCTTTACTATTAGTTACTATTAGCTGAATCATGAAATCATTTTTTTTTTCTATTTTTAGCTATGAAAAAGCATGAAATCATTTCTGAATGCCTGTCTTATGGAAGGTTGGAGCTGCAATGAGCTGAAGCATGCCAAGTTTTACAAATGCCAGAGAAGTGACGCTGAGGGGTGCTCCAGGGTACAAGGTGGATAGATCCCGGTCCGGTAACTGCCACTTCCTAATACGCTTTCTGGCATTCCACTCTGCCTCATCACAAAAGCCAAACTGGGCCAATAGGGGTCACACAGGACAAAAAGTTGGGACAGGAATTCAGAGCACACATAGTTTTACAAAATCTTAGGTTCAATAATGTTACCCAGGTTCATTTGATGCAGAACTTCTCAGAGCTTTTGATATGCCAATATGGGTGGTGACTGGAGAAAATAAATAGAATACAGGATAGAACAGGAAGAGGTCCTAGAGAATATGATATTTCTCAAATGTATTTGGCCACTGAGCCATGTCTTCACAGAACATCTCTTGAGTTCTTCAGCAGTTCTTTGAGAAATGCTGGGCCTAATTTCTCTAACTGTAATTTAAAGACATATGGCTTTTTAGGATTTAAAATGACAAGATTTAAAAAAGTGACTGGCTCCATATGATTATCTAATTTAGCCTGTAGCCAGATTCCTAAGATAGCAAGAGAAAGAAAAAAAGAAATTTTAAAAAAAGGATCTACAGTAAATCAGGTGACTTTCAGAATATTTACTTTAAACCTAAGGACAAGAGCACATCTTTTTCTTTTCAAGATTTTATTATAGTTTCCATAGGTCTAACAGGCAACATTCTCTAACAATAAACTCCACAAGAGCTCCCAATTGTTTCAGCCAAATTTGTGTCAAGAGGCAAAGAGGAACAGACGTCAGAGGGATGTAAGTGATACCTCTGGGGATGGGGAGTAGAGGGGAGTGGAGGGGAGTGGTGTCAGCTGGAAGTTGCTGTTGATTCACCTAGGAAGGAACCACCAATGCTGTGGACACTTCAGGGCTTCCATCAGACCACACTGACTGTTTATACAATGACCTCCCACCTACCAGCTGTGAGAAACAACAGAGTTGTCAGCAACCTCACCACTGCTGAAGTCAATGAGAAAAGGAAACCTTTTCTACTGCCCCTTACTCTAATAGTTTATGCATAAAGGGGCTACGTCAGAGAGCAGATGAGCCCCCTGACTGGGTCCTGCTTGCTCTAGGGAGATGCGAAGTGACTGAAGGATTATGGGACAGAATGAAGTACCATTAAGGGATCTTGCTGCCCAGAGGAAAGGACAGTCAACTGCAACAAAGCTGGTAGAAGCCACTTGAAAGAGAAAACAGATCCATGTTTGTACTTCACCAGCTTGAGTGTCTTTAGACTGGCTGAGTAGCTGAACAGCCATGTAAACCCTACTAGACACTGATAGGGGAAATTGAGAGGAGAAAGCATAGGGAGGAGATGAATTTATTTTGCTTGGGCTTCCAGGTGAGTCTTTAGAACAGAAATAGCAATTGAGACAGTGGCTGAGAGCTGAGTAGGAGAAAGGGGACTCTTCAGGCTGAGGTATCTGCCTGTTCAGAAGTGTGATGTGGGACAGAGCCATGAAGGGTTGGAATAGTGTGAACAAACGGCCAGGCTGTATTGGTGGAGCCCACCATGGGTTGAAGAAGTGGGCTGGGGGTGGTTGGGGGCTGATATGATCAGGTTAGCATTTTGGAAAAACCATTCTGTGACAATGTGGGGTTGGCTTTGAAAGGGAGTAGGGTGGAAGGCAAGAGCAGAGTAGACACAGAAAATGTTCGAGAGGTTTCCACAGCACTCAGTGGTCAAGTGTCTGGTGATGTCTGGGAGGAGGTGAAAGGGAGAGAGGGGAAGAAAGAAGAGGCAAGGAGTACTCTCAGGAGGAAACACCCAGAGTAGATGGGTGCGCCTTCATCTATCCACTCAACAATTATTTGTTTGCATTACTATAAAAGCAATGTCTCTCTCTTTGTCCTAAAGGCCTTTCCTATGATTTATAGTAAGAATGGTGTTGATTAACCGCACTTGATATAGTTCAGCTAATTCTAACTTAACTGGGTTGTTGATCTCTTCTGCTTTATAAGAACATGGGTGGGCCTTTTACAGGAACATCTCAGTTTGCTACTTCAGTGGCACCAAGATTAGCAGCAGAGATCTCAGGAGGAAGAGGAATTTATTTTTCCTGACTTCAACTCTGGCAAATACCTGTGCTCTGTGAAAAGTGGTCACACATGGGCCATCCCTCTGGCAACACAGGCCAAACTGACATCTTGTTAAATTAATTGGGACCTTGAACAGGTCCACGACTCTTCTGGTGGTGGAACTCAGGAAGAACCTCTCCTGTACTGGGATGGTGAGGGGCCAGCTTCTCAGCATTTTGTTTAGGTGCTCAGAGCCCCAGAGCTGCTGCCTGAGACATCCTGCCTGCCCATCACAGGGTCAGTTACTGACTTTGACAATTCTAGAGGATGCAGAGAGAAGAGATAATTAACTGCTCTGGTGAAGACCCGGGAAAGATGTTTGCTCTCTCATCATCTTGATAAAAATAACACATATTAACATCAAATTTTTAGAAAACTTATTTGAAGACATCAACTTCAGACTAAAAGATTGTAATTGTACTTTCTTTTCATGAGTCCCTGTGTCTAGACTAGATATTATCGAGACAATTGTCTCATATCTGAACAAGCTTTTAGTGTCCTGGCTCTGAAAAGGAGAGTTCTTTTTTTAAAGACTTCATTACCGTTTAGGTCGGGAGAGGGCAAATAAGCATGACATCATAGGTTAGACAAAAAAGGAGGTCTTGCAGACAATGGGAAAATAACATGCAGTGTAATAAAAACTTCCTGAGGCAGAATGTTCAGAAATCAGTATGTTTCCCTCGATGGGACTTTCTGGGCACTGCGTGTGAAGTTAATTCGTATTCAACATCATTCTTAAATGTATTTGTCTCTATTTCATGTACTAGACACGATCTACTCTTTTTTCGTGACAGAATTTACATTATCTGGGGGCTGTCATTGAGATCACCACTGTTCCTGTACAGCCCTAAGGAAGGGCATTCCACCAAATCTGTCCCCAGACCTGCATGCTGGAAGGCATGTCTGTTTTTCACAGTGATCTCCTAATTCCTACAGAATGACTTTCTCTTTTGCCTCTCACTTCTGCCTACTCTTTTTCTTCCATGGGCCTTCATGTTTTGTTCCTCATTTTATGTTTGTGTTTACATTTACTTCCCATTCTGAAAGGAAGACACTTTGGGAGCCTAATAAATTTGGGTCTTTCCTTAATTGGAAAGTTGCAGGTAAGGAGCAGGAGTGGATGATCCTAGTCATCTGCCTTAAAATATACCCCCCGCCACCCTATCCCATCCTCCAAGACACTTTTCTTTAGGTACTTCAGTTTAAGTGTTTGTAGAGGAGTGCAGAGCCTGGTCAAGACAAGCGGGTTGATATGCCTGAGTCAGCCTATCTCAAACCAATGGTGGGTGATGCTCCAGAGCTGTGGGGAAGGACGAGGGAACCAGGATGGATCGCGTGAAAACTCCTCTTATTTACCTAGATAGCCATGGACCTCTAAATTATTATACATAAAGAGAGCCGGGAGATATGGAGGTCTGAATATAAAAGTAATGTTCCTCCTTCTGAAGATAAAAGAAAGGATGTAAGAAGTTAGGTTTGGAGAGAATAAAAAATCTGAATGTTTTGTCTTCATTTTGTATTTTCTGGTGCTTTATATCTCTTATCTGCTGTATTAGTTCAGTGTTCCTTTCTGCTTCCCATGGTAATTACTGAATCTCACCCTCAGCTCTTTCCCTCAGCCATTAATAAACATCAGGTTAGCCTGAAGCTTTTTCTTGTCTCTTTGGCTCCTCCCTCAGAGAGAGCATTAAAGAAGCTGAGTCTTGCTAGTAATTCCAGGACAGAAAGCCTAACCCTACAGAATTGCCCTTCTGTTCATTTGCGTTCCTCTACTTAGGTGAAGACCCTGCAGACCATCAGAGTTCCCAGCTCTTTTTAGCATGGAATTTATCATTATCTGTTTATATACAGTAGTGGGGTGGACATTTAGGCTATCTTTAAACTAGGCATATAATAAGGAGTTGTAACTCAGAGCATGGGTTACCTGCTCTGTAACCCATGGGTTACAGAGGAAAATGGGTCTCTTTGGACATAGCAGAAATAAATGGAATGCCCTAAAGGGAATGGGAAAGAAAATCTATTTCCAGAACATTTGCATTCTATTAATGAGCACTTCAGGCCATGTACTCAATAATTTTGCATTTGTTACAGCCCTAGTTGTGTTCTCAGAACCCACTTGGGCAACATTCCATATGCCTTCCTTCTCTCCCATGAAAATTCCCATGGTAATTACTGAATCTCACCCTCAGCTCTTTCCCTCAGCCATTAATAAACATCAGGTTAGCCTGAAGCTTTTTCTTGTCTCTTTGGCTCCTCCCTCAGAGAGAGCATTAAAGAAGCTGAGTCTTGCTTGTAATTCCAGGACAGAAAGCCTAACCCTACAGAATTGCGCCTAGAAAATTAAAGTGGCTTTAATGACCTCAGTGTTGAGCAGCATGTGTTTCTCCTTAAGCACCACTCAGGGACACGGGCATCCACACAGCACACAAGCACAAGGCCTTTTGCACGAAGCAGGGAAGGCTTTCTTCTGACTTGCTACCCTCTGGAGGGAGTCACATTAGCACCAAGCCAGCCTTTCATCTGCCATCATTCCCCAGCACTTGACTCCTGTCTTCCAGCTGGTTGACAAGCTCTGTCGTTAGTCAC
>NW_011494746.1:2936059-2939128 GCF_000754665.1 Bison bison bison | reverse complement strand
TTCCACATGGCTGTGACCTCAGCAGGGAGCCCAGGGCAGACAGAAGCCAGGCAAGCCCTGGGATGGAGACCAGAGCATGGCTGGCAGCCCCACACCATTGTGCAAAGTCTACATGCTGAGGCCAGGCACACTCTGGAGGATTTTCTATACATAGAAAAATAGGTATTTGCATCCTTCTAGCTAACAGAAAGACAAGAATCCTCTGAGGTAATTCCTGCTTTCCTTTCTCCTGTCAGCCCTTAAAACACCTTCCTTGTGCCTTCTCCAGAAGCCTCAGTGCAGTGTGTTATTTATTTAATGCACTTTCCAAACGAAGTCAGCATTCTACAAATTTTTGTAACTGACAAGTTTTTTGTCTCTTCCAATAATTTTCCCGAGAGCAAGACTATGTTTCTAACTCAATTGGTTCTGCACGATGAGGGGGTCTTAAAGGCATTCTGACACACGTTGAGAGGGTCTCAAGCCAGCTACTTTAAGCCTTGAAAACATTATATCCCATGCTAACCACACAGCCACCAATATCATTATAACAAGAGGGAAACAATGATGGGGGCAGTACTCATGTGATGATCATTTCATTCATCATCCCAGCAGGGGCACACAGGAAGCATGCTATGATGAACTGGCTTCAGTGACAGGTGAGTGATGCTCTGCAGAATGCATGCTCCTGGGAGTTTTTCTAAAAATCAATACTGCCATTCTTTATGCCCCTCAAATCTCACAGACCTCATCCCCTCTGCCTGAAATTGCACAAATAATGGTTTTCACTTTTTTTGATTTAAGGCTCCCTGACTATTGTTAAAAAATTCCTTAGGGAGGTAGCCATTAGGCTTCTTCAGCCATCTCCACCTTAGTGAAAAGGAGTAACGGTCTTTACCTAAAGCTAGGTGTTGAAGGAATAAATATGACTGAGTTTGTGTTCATGGTCTTCCCCTATTCCTGGTTCTAAGGACTCTTTTTGCCTCTTGCTGTAGAGATATTGGGTACCAAGAATTAAAAGACAGCTGGAGGCGTTAAAATGATTTATATTAGAAAGATGTTAGAAGAAATTCATTGGGCCAAAAGGAGCTGGAAAAGAGTCTTGAGTGGGGAAAGAAGAAATCAGTGAAAGATGAAGATTTTCATGGAACATGTAGAAGGATAGAGATTTAGGGGGAAACTGTGGAAATTGCTATGAAGAGGGGGACTGGATATGGATTTTCCATGAAGTTCTAATTAGCAAAGATTCCTCCTAAGTCCCTGGGACCCATGTACTGTATTTATATGCTCACTTTATATTCTTCTATATACAGAATATCCCTCCCTCCAAAACTGTGTTTCAGAATTCATAAATCTGAACTTTGAGTAAGTCTTCAGAAGTAAATGAGTGATGTTAAGAAGAAAAACTGTTCAAGTCCCAAAAGGCAAATGCCTTCCCTGTCATGCCAGGGTCCTTTTTTTAAGTCTTCATAAGGGTCATCTGAATTCAGAAGGGTGTAAATTTGTTTGACCTACTAATTGTTGTTGTGTTGTTCAGTCACTAAGTCATGTTCAACTCCGTGCAACCCTATGGACTATAGCCCACCAGGCTCCTCTGTCCCTACGGTTCTCCAGGCAAGAATACTGGAATGAGTTGCCATTTCCTTCTCCAGGGGATCTTCCCAGACCAGGGATCAAACCCAGGTCTCCTGCACTGGCAGGTGGATTCTTTACCACTGAGCCACCAGGGGAGCCCAACTTACTAATTATTTATTAGAATGTTTTACCATTTTATAAGTGTAAAATTTAAACTTTAAAGAAAACTGCTAATGCGAATGTTTTTGCCTACTGCCATGGAAAGAACTGTCTCCATTCTACCACTAATTCGTATGTTGATTTACCCCCAACATGATCATATTTGGAGATGGAACATTTGAGAGGTACTTTATTTAGGTGAGGTTATGAGGATGGGTCCCTCATGATGGGATTAGTGGCTTTATAAGAAGAGACACCCTAGAGTTCACTTTTGAAGATATAGGGAGAAGATGGGCATCCTTAAGCCAAAAAGAGAAATCTCACCAGAAACTAGACAAGCTGACATGATGATCTTAGACTTCTAGACTCCAGAACTTTGAGAGAATAAATTTCTGTTGCTTAAACTACCTAGTCTATGGTATTTTATTATGGGAGCCTGAGCTAAGACACTTATGGAGAATAATTTTTGAGCTGTAGAAACACAAATTATTTCTGAAAGTAAAAAAGAGAACCCCAAAGATAATGGTTTATTGTCCTGTGGTAAATAAATTAGTTTTGTATTAGTAGTCTTATTCTTAAACATTCATTTTTTGGTTTCACTAACTAAATATTCAGTATATTCTCTTATCATCCTTAACTGGCTTCATCATCATTTTGATGATTTAAAAAAAAAAAAAAACTTTGACCCACAATCACTATGTATTTTTATAAGAATTGTTATTTTAAATTTTAAATTGAAAATGATTCTTTTGACAGTGAAGAGAATCTTTAGGAATTATGCCACCTGTTGTATAATGTATTTCACTTTGGTATTCTTTGTGAGACTTCAGTAAAAATTTACTTTTTGGAGAAATAATTCTAAAATTCATATAGAACCACAGAAGACCCCCAAATCAGATCAGATCAGATCAGATAAGATCAGTCACTCAGTCGTGTCCGACTCTTTGCGACCCCATGAATCGCAGCATGCCAGGCCTCCCTGTCCATCACCAACTCCTGGAGTTCACTCAGACTCCCTGTCCATTGAGTCAGTGATGCCATCCAGCCATCTCATCCTCTGTCATCCCCTTCTCCTCCTGCCTCCAATCCCTCCCAGCATCAGAGTCTTTTCCAATGAGTCAACTCTTCGCATGAGGTGGCCAAAGTACTGGGGTTTCAGCTTTAGCATCATTCCTCCCAAAGAAATCCCAGGGCTGATGTCCTTCAGAATGGACTGGTTGGATCTCCTTGCAGTCCAAGGGACTCTCAAGAGTCTTCTCCAACACCACAGTTCAAAAGCGTCTATTCTTCGGTGCTCAGCCTTCTTCACAGTCCTACTCTCACATCCATACATGACCACAGGAAAAACCATAGCCT
>NW_011494746.1:2932075-2935959 GCF_000754665.1 Bison bison bison | reverse complement strand
CCAACACCACAGTTCAAAAGCATCAATTCTTCGGTGCTCAGCCTTCTTCACAGTCCTACTCTCACATCCATACATGACCACAGGAAAAACCATAGCCTTGACTAGACGAACCTTTGTTGGCAAAGTAATGTCTCTGCTTTTGAATATACTATCTAGGTTGGTCATAACTTTCCTTCCAAGGAGTAAGCGTCTTTTAATTTCATGTCTGCAGTCACCATTTGCAGTGATTTTGGAGCCCCAAATAGCTAAAGCAATAAGAACAAAGAAATAAGAACAAAGCTGAGAACATCATGCTTTTTGATTTCAAACTATATTACAAAGCTATAGTAACCAAAACAGTATGTTACCAGCATAAAGCCAGATACATAGAGCAATGGGGTGGGGGTGTGGGTGCGGGGAAGCCCAGAAATAAACTCATGCTTAAATGGTCAACTAATATTTGATGAGAGCCAAGAAATACTCAGAGAAGATAGTTTCTTCAATAAATAGTGTTTAAACATTGGATATTCACATTTAAAAGGATGAAACTAGACCCCTATCTTACACCCTTCACAAAACTAAAGATTAACTCAAAATATATTAAAGATTTAAATATAAAGCCTGAAGACTCCTAGAAGAAAATAAGACTCCTAGAAGAAAACAGGAGAGGAAGCTCCTTGACATTGGTCTTGGCAACAATTTTTAAAATTTGCCATCTAATCACACTATGTCAAATTACAAAACTTTTGCACAACCAAAGAAATGATCAACAAAATGAAAAAGGAGAAAATATTTGCAAATCATATATGTGATAAGGGGTTAACATCTAAAATATTAAAAAACTCACACAACTCTATAGTAAAAATACAATTCAATTTTTGAAATGGACAAAGAATCTGACTATATTTTTTCCAAAGAAGATATTCAGATGGCTAAAAGGTACATAAAACAGTGCTAACTATCACTGTCACTGGGGAATGCAAATCAAAACCACAATGAGCTATTACATCACAACTGTTTGGATGGCTATTGTTAGCAAGACAAAAGTAAGTGCTGATGAGGAGAAACGGAACCTTTATACCTTGGTGGGAACGTAAGTTGGTTGCAGCCATTATGGTAAATAGTATGAAGGTTCCTCAAAATATTAAAAATAGGACTATTATATGATGCAGCAAATCTACTTCTGGGTATATATCTGAAGGAAACTAAATCACTGTGTCACAGAGATATCTGCACCCTGCCATGTTTATTGCTGCATTATTTACAATAGTCAAGACATGGTCACAACCAAAGTGTCCATCAGTGGATGAATGGATAAGGAAAATGTGGTATGTATACAAACACACACACACACAGTGAAAGAGAAAGGAAACCTTGCTATTTGTTATAGCATGAATAAATCTTGAGGCATTATGCTAAGTAAAATTTGAGAAACATGAAAGAAAGTGAAAGTCTCTCAGTCATGTCAGACTCTTTGAGACCCCATGGACTATACGGTCCGTGGAATTCTCCAGGCTAGAATACTGGAGTGGGTAGCCATTCCCTTCTCCAGGGCTCTTACCAACCCAGGGATGGAACCCAGGTCTCCCTCACTGAAGGCAGATTCTTTACCAGCCAAGACACAAAATGTCAGGAAAAGAAAGACAAATACTGTATGATCTCATTTATATGTGAACTCTTAAGAAAAAAGCCTCGGACACAACATATTTGTGGTTACCAGAAGTGGAGAGAGGGGCATAAATTGGATGAAGGTGGTCAAAAGGGACAAACTCCAGTAATAAATAAATACTGGGGGTGTAATGTGCAACATGCTGATTAGTTCACATCGAATCAGGATCTCCTGCATAGCAGGCAGATTCTTTACCATCTGAGCCACAAGGGAAGCCCTAGTTAACATCACTGTATGGTATATTTGAAAGCTACTAAGAGAGTTGATCCTAAAAGTTCTCATCACAAGGAAAAAAAATTTTTTTAACTGTATGAGATGATGGGTATTATCTAATCTTATGGTGGTGATCATTTTACAATATATACGCATGTCAAATCACTGTGCTGTACAACTTAGATAATGCTATATGTCAATTATATCTCAATAAAACTTTGAAGAAAAAACTTTCTGGATGTTACACTGTGATTTCTTATGTATGTAACACTATGTTGGCACTGACCATGAGGTAATTTGATTATATATAAAGTCTTCTCCAGATTTTGTTAAATCTGGGTTCAGGTTAATATTTGAAGTCCTTCTCCCTACAGGCCATGAGATGAGAAGGAAAAAGCACCAGGTAATATCTGATTGCTAGAAGGAAATTAGTTTCTCCCTTCCTTTTCTTAGGATTATTTGTTTATGCAACCTATTACTCTTTTGTCACCCTTTTTACTATAATACTTCTCCCTGTGGATTGTGGTTTCTGATACCACAAAAAAAAAAATCTAGGTTTTATGGATCAAGGCTGTCCTTGCTGTCCTTTTCATCAATATTCATCCACTCAGAAAATACTCATTGGCTTAAATATATATTAGAGATTCTTCTAAACAGGTATTCTTACCCTGTCCTCATGGAGATTACATTATATTGGGAAACACCTGAAATAAACAAACAAGTAAATACAGTATGTTGGATGATGATTAGGTGCTAGAGGGAAATTTTTTAAAGCCAAGAGGGATGAGAAGTGCCAGCAAAGAGGATGAGGAAGTAAGTTGAGATATTAAGTACAGTGGTCTGTGGGAACGTTACATTGAGCTATTGGAGTAAAACAATTTTTGGAATTGAGGAACTAGCAAAGCAGAGGAAGAGCATTCTAGGCAGAGGAAACAGGAAGTGTAAAGGCTTTGAGGCTAGAACATGCTTGGTACATTTGAGGGCTAGTAAGGAGGCCATTGTGTGACATGAACAAAGGGGAGAACAGTAAGACATGGGTCAGAGGAGAATGGGGGATGATAAACAGGTGGTGTTATGGAGCCTTGTCCATCATAATTTTTAGTTTTTGGTTTCTATGAAATAGATACTTTGGGGAGTTTTTAAGAGGGAGTTTTGCCATCTAATGTTTGAGAAGAATCACCACTGTATTGAAATTAGACTGGATGAGGGGCAAAAAATGAAAGCAGGGAGACCAATTAAGAAGCTATTGCAATAATTTAGGTTCAAAAACATTGTCACCTTGGACAATAGCAGAAATAGCTGGAGTGATGAGAAGTGGTTAGCTTCTAGATATATACTGAAGTTTGCTGATCAATTAGATGCAGGGTCTGAGAGTGAGAAGACATATAGATGACCCTGTGATTTCTTTCTTGAGTAACTGGAAGGATAGAGTTACTACCCTTCTGAGCTCTGAGAACTACAGCAGGAACCACTAGAAGGTCAAAAAAGTTGCATTATGAACATGTTAAATATGAGACACCTATTATCTATCAAGTGGAGATTCCCCAACAGGCAGTTAGCATATGAGAGTGAAATACAGGTGAGCAGTCCTTGCTGGGAATATAAAGTTAGGAATCATCAAGGCAACGTATTTGTATTTAAAGCCATAAGAAAAGATAAGCTCATTCAGGGAGTAAGTATAGATAGAGAAGAGGTCCAACTCTGAGCATCTCACTATTTAGCACACTCTTCAGCAATACGTGAGCCATGAAATTCCAGATGTTCAAGCTGGTTTTAGAAAAGGTAGAGGAACCAGAGATCAAATTGCCAACATCTGCTGGATCATCGAAAAGCAAGAGAGTTCCAGAAAAACATCTATTTCTGCTTTATTGACTATGCCAAAGCCTTTGACTGTGTGGATCACAATAATCTGGAAAATTCTGAAAGAGATGGGAATACCAGACCACCTGACCTGCCTCTTGAGAAACCTGTATGCAGGTCAGGAAGCAACAGTTAGAACTAGACATGGAACAACAGACTGGTT
>NW_011494746.1:2931857-2931975 GCF_000754665.1 Bison bison bison | reverse complement strand
AGGAATATGTCAAGACTGTATATTGTCACCCTGGTTATTTAACTTATATGCAGAGTACATCATGAGAAACACTGGGCTGGAAGAAACACAAGCTGGAATCAAGATTGCTGGGAGAAAG
>NW_011494746.1:2919043-2931757 GCF_000754665.1 Bison bison bison | reverse complement strand
TTGCTGGGAGAAATATCAATAACCTCAGATATGCAGATGATACCACCCTTATGGCAGAAAGTGAAGAGGAACTAAAAAGCCTCTTGATGAAAGTGAAAGAGGAGAGTGAAAAAGTTGGCTTAAAACTCAACATTCAGAAAACGAAGATGATGGCATCTGGTCCCATCACTTCATGGGAAATAGATGGAGAAACAGTGGAAACAGTGTCAGACTTTATTTTTGGGAGCTCCAAAATCACTGCAGATGGTGACTGCAGCCATGAAATTAAAAGACACTTACTCCTTGGAAGGAAAGTTATGACCAACCTAGATAGCATATTGAAAAGCAGAGACATTACTTTGCCAACAAAGGTTCGTCTAGTCAAGGCTATGGTTTTTCCTGTGGTCATGTATGGATGTGAGAGTTGGACTGTGAAGAAAGCTGAGTGCCAAAGAATTGATGCTTTTGAACTGTGGTGTTGGAGAAAACTCTTGAGAGTCCCTTGGACTGCAAGGAGATCCAACCAGTCCATTCTAAAGGAGACCAGTCGTGGGTGTTCTTTGGAAGGAATGATGCTAAAGCTTAAACTCCAGTACTTTGGCCACCTCGTGCTAAGATTTGACTCATTGGAAAAGACTGATGCTGGGAGGGATTGGGGGCAGGAGGAAGAGGGGACAACAGAGGATGAGATGGCTGGATGGCATCACTGACTCGATGGACGTGAGTTTGAGTGAACTCTGGGAGTTGGTGATGGACAGGGAGGCCTGGCGTGCTGCGATTCATGGGGTCGCAAAGAGTCGGACATGACTGAGCAACTGAACTGAACTGAAGATGAAAAAGAGGGAGCAAAGACTGAGGAGGACTGACTCATGACAGAGGAGGGAAATCAGGAAAGTGTAAAATCCTGGAAATCAGAAGAAAATGCTTCAAGAAGAAGGGAGTGATCACTTTGGAACTACCTATCCATCCAACAAGATGAACATTGGGAAGTGACCACTGAATTTTGTAGTGGATGGCTAGTGGTTCTGATGAGAGCAGAGTTGTTGAAATAGTGGAGGGGAATATCCCGATAGGAGTGGATTTAAGGCAGAATGCAAGGAGAGATTGGAGATGTGAAGATAGACAACTCTTTCCAGGCATCTTACTATTAAAGGGAGGAGAGGAATGAGTCAGTGGCTAGAAGGTGAAGTGGGATCAAGGTGGGGGTTGTTTTTAAGATGGTAGGAAACAGGAGTCACACAAACATGAGTCTGCAGTATGTGATGAACTGGGTTTAACTAGGATGGCGGTTACCCATTTGAATACACTGAAGTAAGAGAGGTAAGGAGGATGAGAGTGTGAAGGAGTGATAATAATGATGAGCTATGGAATCTGAGCTAGATAAGAACAGGGAGGGTTGGAGGGTTAGAGAAAAATTGGTAGGATCAACAGCTTGTAGGTATATTGGAGAGCTGCTGGAATTAAATCATTCTTGGATGGGGGGAGATATGCTGAAAGGTCAGTAGAGGATGATCAAGTCAGAAAGGAGAAAGGGTCATTGTTGATAGTAATGACCATCCCAGGAAATACCCGTGGGGGTGGACAGCGGAAGCAGGAGAGACCAAGGCCACTGCAGGGCTGACAGGCTGGGTGGGCAGGACACAGCTCTACAGCCAGTATGTACCTTGCTGCTTTACTGAAGTATTCAGAGCTGGTGTCTATTCTGACTCATCAGTTAGTGCCTTTGCCCTATGAGTTGTTAAATATTTTGAGGATGAGTCCTGAGTCCAAGAATTGAAAACCTCACCACTGTGAATGTGATATTTGCAAGCATTGGACTGGGATATTTGGAGAGCACAATGGTGGGCTACAAGTCATCAGGAAGGGAGGATCTGTAATGACTGCCTGCTGAGGGTAGAAGGAGAAGGCTGAACCTCCAAACTGTCCCTTGCCTGAGCCCCCAAGGATACTCCTAAAGGGTGGGTGCAGCACTACAGGGTGAGAAAAAACCAAGGCAAAAGATTTCTCGAGGAAGACAAAAGGCCCTCAAACCGAGTACAATCCAGAACAAATTAAGCCAGCTTCACAATTTTGCCTTGGACCAGCCCAACCAATTGAACCCGGTCTGTAAACGAAGCTGCATCTTGTGGCTCTTAGGATGCCTGATTCATACCTGGCTATAATTCATTCCAGAAGCCCCAGTGTGGCTGTGAGTCAGACAGAAATCATCAGCCAAACTACTTAGTCCAGCAAAAAGGACCTATTTTCCTCTGCTTTTGTTAATGTTTCCTTGATTGATTCCTTCCTCCTTTTCTCCTCCAGCCTCACTTATCAGTCAGAGCCAGGATAAGTACTATCTGAGAGATTTCAAGGTTCTCCTGGTCCTGCTTTCCTTTACGATAACAACTGGGCCCTGGAACCAAGATCTAGAGCTTGGGGGGGTGGGTAAAGAGGGGGGAGAGGGGTAGCTGTGCAGGTGAAAGAGCTCATGGAAGACCAGGCCCCCCGACTCCCCATCCATCTTGAGGCAGATTCCCAAGACATGCGGCCTCTCCACCTCACACAAAGCAGCCTTGCTGGAGACTGTGGCTTTCACCACACAGTGACTCAGCTCTCTGAAGGATGGGAAAAGACTGTCTGGGACCGTCAACCACACAGGCACCAAATAACTCATGTTGGAGGAGACCAGTCATTTCTCCCAAGGCCTTTTATACCACTGACCCATAGCCACTGGCCCAAAGGCAAGTAGTACCTGCCTCCTCCCCATTCTTCCATACCCAAACATCAAGCCTGTGTCATTCTCTATCTTCCGCAGCTTTATGCTTCCTTCTGTTCCTCCACAGTCAGTCCGTCTCTCCAAACCCTTCACCCATTTCCAGCATGCCCTCTGGAGCCACCATTTCAGACAATGAGTGTTTCAATATTTTCTTGTCTATAGTTTTCTTATCAACTGAAGCCTACCTTCTCCCAAAGGTGTGCATTTTCTTACTTCCATCTCTGGTGGAGGCTGCCGTTTCTCCCACACGCCCCAAGACAGGAGGCAGGGGTTGGGGCCAGGATTCACCCGACTCCCTGGTGCTGCACAAACTGCATCAAAGCTTATGCCACTTGAAGTTACCATTTTCTATCTCCTACAATCACTGAAGACCTAGACGTGTGTTGTAGACATCTTCTCACCATGCCAAATCCTGACCTAATCCTGAGACTTTTAAACCTATCCGTGGATGACCATCCAATACACTAGTGGTTAGTTCCTTGACATTTTCAAGTCTCAAAGCTGAGCTAGTTATGGTCTGAAAATCTTTAGCAACAAAGGATACCAGACCTTCAAGTTCTCTCACTACATCTGCTCTTCAAGAGATGGCCAAGCCTAAGATTCCTTCCTTTCATCCTAATTCAGTGCTAGTTAAGCTTTAACAAGCATCAGAATCACCTGGAAGACTTGTGCAGGCACAGATTGCTGAACTCCAACCCCAGAATTTCTGATTCAATGAGTAGGGGGTAGGGCTCAGGAATTTGCATCTCTAATAAGTACCAGGGAGATGTTGACACTGCTGATGTGTGGTCCACACTTTAAGAACCAGCGTCTTAATGTATTGGGACACATTGGGAACCAGTGATTCCCAAATTATCTTCATGTTAGAATTACCTTGGGGGAGCCTCAGAAAGTATGGATGTCTGTGCTTGCATCCCATGCTCCAGGACTGTAGTTTAATTCACCTGAAATGTGGCTTGGGCATTGGAGTTTTAGAGATCCTCAGGTGGGGCTTCCCAGGTGGCACTAGGGGTAGAGAATCTGTCTACCAATGTAGGAGACGTAAGAGGACATGAGTTCAATCCCTGGGTTGGGAAGATCCTCTGGAGGGGCACATGGCAACCCACTCCAGTATCTTGCTTGGAGAATCCCATGGACAGAGGTGCCTAGCAGGCTACAGTCCATGGGATCACAAAGAGTTAGACACAACTGAAGTGACTTTGCACGCAAGCACGCACAGGTAATGCTATGTACAGATAATAGCATCTGGAAATCACTGGTATCAACATCTTCTAGCCTCCCTACCCCTCCTACTCAATCTGGAAGATACAGTTAATCATCCAAACTATACCTCCCATCTTCTGTATCCTTGCGTCAGCGTTCTTCCCCAGGGACCCTCAAACCTGGGTCAGTTCATTTCCCCCCTGCTCCTAAATACCAGATATCAAATGTGGCTGGAGAAAACTACATAGCCCCCTCATTTTCTGGCTCATCCTAGCTGTCCTCATTAACTGATCTTTTAACTTCACCTTGGTTCTCTCTAGACATGGAGACTAGAGATAATCACTAGTAATCCCCAAACTTCACATTCCAATTTCCCTACGTAAACTCCAGATGACCTCACCTCCAACTTCATCAAGTAAAATTGCTTCCATCAGGCATGCTCTCTTTCCATTGTATACTCCATTCCACCCAAATAACACAGTTATCTGTGGCCACTTGCTTTTTATCCTTTCAGCTTAGATGACGTATTCCCACTCCAATTCAAGGTCAGTGTCTCTACACTCCCACACAAATGGCCACACTTCACTAGCATTTACCTTGATAGCAAGGTGCTCTTTCTCTTCAACCATCCCTTCTCTGCTAGCTCTGGACCCCCTGCTTCAACTCTTACCCTCTCCAGGCTCTGACTGTCCCTCTTTTCTTTTTTCTCTCTCATACTTAACCCCAGGTTCCAATTATCAGCTCTTGCTGTTCACTGATGGCTGATTCAGGGCAAGGAGTAAATTCTTCCAAATGTCTTCAGTAAAGGTTTTTGGATTTGGTATTTAGAATTCTTTATTTTTTTTTTTCTTGTTTTTCCACGTGAAAAGGAGACTCTGATTGCACTGTCAACACCACACTTTTCTTTATTTCTAGAAATTGACTTCTTGGCTCAGTATGCTAGACACTAATGAGAAAGCTGTCTCAGAAGCATATAGCATTATATTAATGATACTCTTGCTTCCAGCATGTATTTAATATTCGACAAAAGGCAGGCAAATAGCTTCTGTCAGCACAAGGAAAAAACAACAAATCCATCAACCATTAGGGAAACCAATTGTCTAGGGATTGAGGATCTCCTACACACATGGTGACAACCCCAGCCGAGGCAGGGGGGAAAATGAAGGAAAATGAAAAAATACACACACCGGAAGCACAGTACAGGAAGGAAATCGACAAAGCAATAGAAGAGGGTCTGTGTGTTTTGTTTGCTTGACTATTAAATCAAGCTGGGTTTAGGAAGTGTCCTTGCATTGGTATTGTGGCCCAGGTGGCAGATTGGGGCTCCAGAGCTGAGTGATAAACAGTGGTTATCTTTCACTGTGGATTTGAAAAGCCTTAACACTAATTTATAAAGAGTACTATTGTTGCTTCTATTCAAAATAAAAAGTAGGTCAGGAGGAAAAAACAGAGAAATCTTTGGTACTGATTTTCCTCTTAACATACATTTAAAATAAGATTAAACATTATATTTACATAAAATCACATATTTTACATATAATGTTAATTATATTTATATAAAATTTATTGTAATATAAAAACAGTTGACATCAAAAGCACGATACTTAACAGAAAAAAATTGCTAAATTAGACCTTATCAAGGATCCCCTGGAGAAGGGAATGGCAACCCACTCCAGTATTCTTGCCTGGATAATCCCATAAACACAGGAGCCTAGTGGGCTAAAATCTATGGGATCACAAAGGGTCAGACACGACTGAGTGACTAACACTTAAAATTATAAACTTCTGGGACCTCCCTGGTGGTCCAGTATTTAAGACTTTGCCTGTCAATGTACGGGGTGCAGATTTGATCCCTGGACAGAGAGCTAAGAACTCATATGCCTCGTGGCCAAAACACCAGAACAACGGAAGCAATATTTTGGCAAACTCAACAAAGACTTTAGAAATGGTCCACATCAAAAAAAAAAAAAAAATTAAAAAAACTTTTGTGCTGCAAAGACACCATTTAGAAAATGAAAAAATAAGCCAAAGACTGGGAGAAAATATTTACAAATCATATATCTGTAAAGAACTTGTATCCAGAAAAAGTAAAGAACTCTTAAAATTCAATGACAATAAATAAATAAATCCAGTTTCTTCAATGGGCAAAAGATTTGAATAGACATTTTATCAAAGAAGATGTATGAATGGAAATCAGAATATGAAAATATGCTCAATATCATTGTTCACAAGGGTAACACAAATTTAAACCACAATGAGATACAATTACACACCCATTAGAATGACTAGAATAAAAAAGACGATACCATGTGTTGGTATGGATTTGGAAAAATGGAAACTTTCACTCGTTGGTGGTTGGAATGTAAAATGATATGGCCATTTTGGAAAGCAATTTGGCAGTTCCTTAAAAAGTTAAACATAAACTTGCCATATGATCTAGCAATCTACTCCTAGGAATCTTCACAAGAGAAATGAAAGCATATGTCCACAAAAAGATACAGATATCAATGTTCAGAGGAGCATCATTCATAATCGCCCAAACTGGAAAATTAAAATGTCCATCAACTGGTAACTATGGTAAATATTTATGAACAAGCTATGGTAAATCCACACAATGAAATAATATTCAACAATAAAAAGAACTACTGATTCATGCTACAACATGGATGAACCTCAAAAACATGGTCCTAAGTGTCAGAGGGCAGACACAGAAGACTATATTGTACGTCTGATTTCATTTGTATGACGTGTTTAGAAAAGGCAAATTTGTAGAAGGAGAAACAGATCAGTGGTTGCCTAGGGCTAGAGTTGGGAGTTGTGATACCAGTAAATGGGCATGAGGAAAATTTTTGAGGTGATAGCAGTGCTCTAAAACTAGATTATTTTAATTATACCCTGATAAAGCTATCTTTCAAAACACTTAACAATTCCTAATTCTTTAAATTACCAGTAAACCAAATTTTTATTTTTAATTCCTAGAAATAAAACATGAATAGAGACTTTCAAAGATGGCATAAGAAATAATCACCCCTTCCCCCAAACCCTGATTGTCATGGACTACGCACAGAGAAAAGGCTTCCAGGAGCTGTGTTTGGCCAACCTGATATGAGGAACTGGTGTCTACACCCAGATTGGAAAGTGTGCATTCCTCTGTTCCACTTACAAAGGACAGGAGACCCAGTGGCCCAGACAATCCACAAACTGGATCATCATTCTTGAATAATAAGGTAGCTAACTCATTTTTTTGCCAGACACCAGTTATTTTTACCATCATCATATATTAATTATTGTTGAAGCCTGTCTTGTTCATCCTTCAAGGCCATCAAACAACATGCACTATTAATAGATGTACCACTGGGTATTGGGTTGGCTAAGAAGTTCAAGTTCTTCCATAAGATGTTATGGAAAAACTCTTACCGATCTTCTCAGCCAACCCAGCATTTTCTTGTCTGGGGCTGCGCTGAAAGGTGTAAGTGAAGCCCAGGACTTCTACATCCCCTGGGCATCCTTCATGCACGAGGCACTTAGGCTGGAGAGCCAACCACCAAGGCTGGAGAGCCAACCACCAAGAGCAGGCAGCCTCCACACTCAGAGAATTTGGAACCTGGCTGGGAAAGAGGGCTCAGAGAGAGTGAATAAATAGTAAATGATAAAAGGCATTGTAAAATCAGGTTGAAAACCTCAAAATGTAAGACAAGGGAGTTGCATCCCTTCCTTGTTCCAACTTGAACATTTGACCACCTTTTTTTTTTTTTTCTGATCACTTTTTTAGAGAAAAGTCTGGGTAGTTGGTATATAGGCTGTGGTTGAGTAGCTTAAGGATTTGCTATGGTTCTGTGACAACTACTTATTTAGTGATGGTTTGGGGTCTGTTTTATAAGTTGCATAAATGACAAAATTACTGCATTTCCAAGTCAAGATCTCATCAGTAAAGCTGAGCCAAATGTGTGTATGTGTGTATGTATGTGTGCAGCTGCAAAATTTTCTCTTTCTTTTTTTTGCTGATACACTCAGTTCTGCAAAATGACAATGCTGATATTATGAGAAGTAATGTCTTTCTGTTATGATGGCTAAAAAGGGCACAAGGCAAATTTTCCAGTACTGCTCATGGGCACATTAGCTTAGCTAATGCTACTAAATCAAGCAGAGGCCCTTGGTGCTCCGTGCTGTGCTTGAGTTTCTAAATAAAACCCAGGTCTACAAAGTGAAGGCAGGCCACCATCGTGCATACTGACCCTCTTGATCCACACTGTGGTGGAGGGCATGGCCTCATGAGTGATTCCTTTCCTATTGGACAGTCACCACGACTTTTGAATAAATATATGAATTGAACACATTAATGATGGTAGTGTAGGTTTTTGCAGACCAATTTGTATTCAGCTTATATGGGTTCCTATGGTCTTTAAAATAATTAGCAACTTGTGGAGATATGAGTCATTGTTTAACACAAGGTCGGGATTGAATATGAAGTGATATGAGGTTTGAATATGAAGTGATACAAATTTAAAATAATATCTTCACCATCTGTTCTCTTTTCTTTGTATCATATTGTATTTATAGACCTAATGACTCAGATGGTAAAGAATCTGCCTGCAAAGCAGGAGATCCGGGTTCTATCCCTGGGTTGGGAAGATCCCCTGGAGAAGGAAATGGCAATCCACTCCAGTATTTTTGCCTGGAGAATTCCATGGACAGAGAAGTCTGGTAGGCTACAGCCCAAGGGGTCGCAAAGAGACGGACACAACTGAGCGACTAACCCACAAAAATGGAAGTGGCAGCATGATATCTAGGCATTACTAAGCCAATCATTTGTCCATGTGAATGTTCCTGGGGTTAAGGGCTCCATAACCATATTCCTGCTTTTTCTCTTTGCTCATGAACCAGCCTAAAAGATACTCCCCTAAAAGGAGTTGTCTGTAAATCCAAGGCCTAGCTCATATTTGGCCCCACCCTGCCCCCACCTCCTGGAATGTCATACACTTAACTCATGTTCCAAATTACATTATGAGATTTATTTCATTAGAACCATCATCAGGAGTTCCTTTTAGCAATCTTGTTTTGAAATGCAATAAAATGTAAAATATTGTAATCTTATTAAAAATGATGCTTACCTGACTGTTTAACTCTGAGGAAAAAAAGACTAAGTTAGACCTTTATTTTATGTGACATGCCAAAACAAATTCAAGTGGATAAAAGCATTAGACATACCAGTCCATCAAAACATAAAAAGAGTAGAAGGAAAGATGACTAAATATGTGTCTGAATTAAGGATAGAAAAGTCCTTTCTAAAGTTGTAATCAATAGAAGAAATCATAGAGGAAAATAGTGAACTGACTACGTAAACAGCAAAATCCATATATAAGTAGAATTATTAAGTTAAAGAGTAAACAATAATATATTATATATCTTCTTATATATAATGGCATATTATTCAGCCATAAAAAAGAAAAATCCTACCATTTGCAGCAGCACAGATGGATCTTGAGGGCATTATACTCAGTGAAATAAGTCAGACAGAAAAAGACAAATATTGTATAATCTCATCTATATGTAGAATCTGAACAAGTTATACTCATAGAAACAGAGTGGAATTGTGGTAGCAAGGGGCTGAGGAGAAGGGGAAGTGGTGAGATCTTGTTTGAGGGGTGCAAACTTATGATTTGAAGATGAATAAATTCTAGAGATCTAATATACAGCAGGGTGACTTTAGTTAACAATACTGTACTTTACACTTGGAGTTGCTAAGAGCATTTTAAATATTCTCACCACACACATGAAAAGATAATTGTAAGGTAACAGAGGTATTAACTATTATCATGGTAGTCATTTCACAATACATACGAATATCAAATCATCAAGCTGTATACCTTAAATTTATACAATGTTACATGTCAGTTATATCTCAATAAAGCTGGAAAATATATTTAACCATATGAAAAATAAGTATTTGTAATAGAAAAGCAGGATTCAAAATTACAAGTGCAGTATTATTATGCTTGCTGCTGCTGCTGCTAAGTCGCTTCAGTCGTGACCGACTCTGTGTGACCCCACAGACAGCAGCCCACCACGCCCCGCCGTCCCTGGGATTCTCCAGGCGAGAACACTGGAGTGGGTTGCCATTTCCTCCTCCAATGCATGCAAGTGAAAAGTGAAAGTGAAGTCGCTCAGTCGTGTCCGACTCTTAGCGAGCCCATGGACTGCAACCTACCAGGCTCCTCCATCCATGGTATTTTCCAGGCAAGAGTACTGTAGTGGGTTGCCATTGGTAAAAATAAATCTTATCCATAAAACTAAAGATAAAAAAACATACCCAAATGTGACTATAGTTCATGTTTGGGTGATGGGACTGTCGGTGGCTTTTTTCTCTCTTTTCCTATGTGATGTGTGTGTGCTCAGTTGCGTCTGACTCTTTGTGACTCCATGGACTGCAGTTCTGCCAGGCCTCTCTGTCCGTGGAATTTTCCAGACCAGAATATGGGAGTGGGTTGCCATTTCCTACTCCAGGGGATCTTCCTGACCCAGGGATTGAACCCACATCTCTTAAATCTCCTGCACTGGCAGCAGATTCTTTACCACTGAGCTACCTAGGAAGGCCTTTCTATGTGGACCAAAATGTAATAATGATCTTTTATAGTATAAAATTGTTGTCAGCCTTTTGTTGAATAATTCACACAACAAACTACTGTGTGCCAGGCCCTAAGAGGCTGGTTGGTGGAGATTTCAAAATTGTCATGAGACTCATCCTGGAGGAAATCCTAGTACAGGATAGGATAGTACAGGCGAGGAAGAAGGAAACCCATGATTAAAATATTTAATCACCCCCCCCACACACACACACATATATAATCACAGGACTTCCCTGGTAGCTCAGTGATGAAGAATCCACCTGCCAATGCAGAAGACATGGGTTTCATGTCCTGGTCCAGGAAGATCCCACATGCTTCAGAGCAACTGGGACCATGCCCCACAACTCTTGGGCCTGTGCTCTAGAGTCCCGGGAGCCACAACTACTGAGCCCATGTGATGCAACTACTGAAACCCCTGTGCCCGAGAGCCCGTGCTCAGCAACAAAGGTCATTGCAATGAGAAGCCTGCACACTGAAACTAGAGAGTAGCCCTTGCTCTCCACAACTAGAGAAAGCCTGTTCAGCAATGAAGACCCAGCACAGCCCAAAATAAATACATAAAATTATTAAAATAAAAATTTAAAAAATATAATCACAAGTTCCTCACAAGAAGAGGCTGGGGGCTATTGGTGCTATTAGGTCCCAGAGGCAGGGTGACTCACTCAGGCAGGCTCTGAGGGGAGGAGGCAGCAAGGGGTCTGTCACATGCATGCATGTTAGGTCTCTTCAGTCATGTCTGACTCTTTGTGACCCTATGGACTGTAGCCCCACCATGCTACCCTGTCCATGGAATTCTCCAGGCAAGAATACTGGAGTGGGTTGCCATGCCCTCCTCCAGGGGATCTTCCTACCCGGGGATCAAACTCATGTCTGCCTGTATCTCCTGTATTGCAGGAGGATTCTTTACCCAGTGAGCCACCTGGGAAGCTCCTGTCACATGAGGGCCACCAAATAATGACACATGGTGATGGAAGGCTTGAAGGAGGGGTTAAGTATCCCATAGAGTCAGAAGGCAGCATCTTCATAAGGGTGACTGTTGCATGAGATGTATACCCAGAGGCTTCTAGGATGACTGGCAGGCTTCTGGCTTACCAGTGCTGGTGTCCTTTAGAAAGAGAGGGATCTCACTTGGAGCTTGTCCCCAGTCTTGGCCCTGTTGAGTTCAGGGCTGGGCTAGTGGAGATCTATGTGGAGTTTGGGAGAGAGAGCTGTGCTGGAGATAGAAGCAGAGGTTTTAATTGTAAGTTTGGATGAAGGACCCAGGCAGGATATGGAGAGTGAGAAATAAAGCAGAGTCCGGGACAGTGCTCAGAGGGAAATGAGGCACTTGTTAAGAACTGCTCAAGGAATGCAACCCAGGAGAAGATGAGGTCTACAAGCCACGGGGGAGGGAGCTGCAGTCATGCTGAGTGAAAAGGGCCAGAGAATGAGAGCTGAAGGGCCACTTCAGGAACCAGAACTCCTTATCCAAACTGTGTATGAAGGGGAAGCAAGGCAGGAAGAGAAGCTGGAGAGACGGGGAAGAAGATGAAATCTGGGGAGAGCAAAGGGGCAGTGTGATGTGAAGGCACTGGGGGATTCTGGAGTGTGTTCCTGAAGGCAAGAGGAAGCGCCTGCACCAGAGGTTAGGGTAGCAGCCTCGAGGCAAGCAAGACATACCTCCCCAGGTTGCCCGGATTTAAGATGTTGCGGGAGACAGGCAATACTCAAGCGACTGCCTGAAGAATAACTACCCTTCCCTTAACCTTCTTCCAAACTTACCTCATGGTTACAGAATGTAATATGTCACCTGGATGGCTGCCAACAAGAGATGCCTGACCCTCTGAAACTTGAGCCACGAGCTCACCTAAGCTCAGATAGTGTCATCACCAAACAGGTCCTAGTCCCCTGTTACATTCAGTCACACCTCAACTGTTCTGCTGCCAGACCCATGAAATGTCATCTCTTCCCAGCCACCCTGGACCCCTGCCAGTTCAATACTGTCATCCTAGAGCCTCCAACTCATTTATTTATCTATCTTCCCAACAGAAAAAGCAGCGTCCCTTTAAAGGATAAGTAGACAAAGATCTGCTCACTTCGAGTGTGCAGACCATGATTTCTGGGCAAGGCCAGTAACAGCAGGACTGCCACACTGGGGGGCGGGGCATGGGG
>NW_011494746.1:2885909-2918943 GCF_000754665.1 Bison bison bison | reverse complement strand
TTTGCATCCTTCTCTTGACACTGACACTGTGTGTCTTGTTCCCCTGTGTGAATTGTAGTCCCTTGTAGGACAGTGGGGTTAAATCTACTTCTCTGTCAATCTCAGCACACGGTACTTTGTGCAGTCGGTCCCCTTTCCCCTTCTCCCTGCTCTGAATCCCAAGATGATGTATGGAACTTGAGAGGCCATCTTGAAGTCAAGAAGTGACAAACATGGGGGAGGGGAAGGTCAACAGCATCACCCAGTCTCTATCTATGACCTCACCAAGCTGCTGAATCAATGACAGCAGCCAGCTAACATGATCCTTTGCTTTATGAGAGAAAATTATTTTTTTCGCCTAAGTCCCTTGTAAGTTAGGTTTTCTGTTTCCAGCAAACAAATGTAATTTACCCAGCACCCATTCCCCCCACCTTCTTACTCAGAGACTCCCAGCTTTGTTGAGCTCTCCATCCCCCCCCCATACAGCTAGGTGCCCCAGGTGATGCCGATTCCATCTCCAGTTCCAGGGGTGGTGTCCATGGGCCAAGTGCAATCCCATCTCCTGTGCTAGTGTTGCGTTAAGGAACCAATGAGACATGGAGGCTGAAATCTGTTAAGGCTTCTGGGGAAACATTCTGATGGTATAGTAGCAAGAAGACCTGTCCCTCTTCCTCCTTCTTGTGAAGACTGCTGTCTAGGTTTCATAACCAAACCGTTGTAATCGTCTTGCCACTCCCCTGAGGATGATGCCAACACAGAAGGTGGTGGGTGAAAAGACAGAAACGGCCTGGATCCTTATACATGTTTTTGCCTCACTGAATCAACCAGCCTCGAAGGCTGCCTGCCCCTTGCACTTCCTGAGCTGCAGCAACGTCATTCTTTATTCTTCAAGGGAGTTTGAATTGGGGGTTTTGTCACTTATTCCTGGAAATATCTTTACAGATAATGAGGGTATTTTAAAAGTTTTGCTTGTGACTTTCTAACTTGAGCTTTTTATAAGAAAAGGTAGATAAAGCCTCAGCCTGTGTGTTTATTAATAGCATTTTCCAGTGTTGAGTACGATGCTATTTCCTCCCTCTTGAAAGTTTAGCTACAGAGAATGGTTTAGATCAAAATGTATCCTGAAGTGAATGTTAATTTTATCGTGGTCAACTTGACCCAGCCAGAAGAATGCTCAGATTTATTAAACTTGTGTCTCTACGGAAGGTAGAGAAATTGAGCCAATAATAATAGATTATCTTCTCACTGATGGGGCTTTAGGGGGTCAGTGAGCAAGTGAGAAATAACATGCTCACTTCTGCAGAGACTTGAGGAAGAGAGATCAATGATCTCTTCCTCATAGGAGTTGGGGCTGCTGCAGCTGGTATTCCCTGATCCCCAACCCTCTCCAGTTCCCTCTGGGACGGTAAAGATGGGGACCCTGCAAATTATCTGTGGTTGGTACAATTAATACTAATCAATTAGTGCTGATAGTTAATACTGGGTCTCAGAGTCATTTCATCCCTAGGAGAGGAATGCTTTGAAACTTGCTGGGTTCATACACCTGGTGCAGTGCCTGACACACAAAAGGCACTCAAAACCCGGTGTTTAATGGGTGAACGAGGGATGCCAGGTAAGTGGTACCATTTCTATATCCTCCTCTCCTCCACCATTAATCCAATAAATTGTTTTCTCTTTGTTTAAATATGTACATTGCTACATATAGCTGAACTATGCAGGTGGTTTAGGGTGACTTGGAGTAGCCTGTCTGGGCTCACTGAATTATTTCAGAAAGATTCGCAGTATAATGTCTTAGTCTTCTGAACCAAAAGCTGAGGATATTTTTAGAAGCTATGGGCTAGAGGAAGACCCTTCACAAAATATTGCAACCCAGAATTTAAAGATGCATTGCTGGCTCTGGTTTCTAATTTCGTCATGCTCTTCTGGGAAGACCTCTGTGTAAGACTCTCACTTTTGCCCCGGAAGGAACTGGAAATGTTTCAGGTACATAGCCACGTCTCTCCCACTTGTGCTGAGATAATCTGGAGGGTGTGTTCCCAGATAAAGATATCAAATGCCCACCTTGCTTTGAGGCTCTCCGCAAGACGTATCTCCTTAAATGGCTAAAATCTTTCAATTATTCTAATTTCACACTTGCTTAATAAGCAGTATTTCCAGACATATATTTCCCACTTTCAACTCTGAACATAGTCACGGGGGCTTGATTATTTTCTTTTTTCAGACATGTGCCCTTCTGTGGATGCCCAGGATCTGTCACAGTGAAGCACAATACCTTAATACATGTTTGCGAAATTAATGAACAAACTGCATGGATAACTAGAGTAGGAGGACACAGGAGTTTACCTCATATGTAAGGCAACGCATCTGACAGAGATTATAACTTACAAATTTGATAAGAAACAGTGCAATGGAAGGGAGGATCTGAAAGCAGGAAGTAGAAGGGTGTTCAGTCTTAAATATATCATCATAAACATAAATGCTACTATTTGCTGTTTATCCTATACACATAGGAGCTGCTGGCATGGTATTAGATGCTACATACATGACATTTCATTCTTATAATGACCTTGTATAGTAGACACTATTGTTGTGATTCTAAAGATGAGATACTCAGGACCCAGACTAATCTTCCTGTAGTTACACAGCTATAAGTAGTCTACCATATGCTTGACCACTTTATAACCTGGTCAGGGTGACCAGGGTCACCTTTTAGGGTAATTCTAAGAACCTCATCAGATCTGAAAGAGGAAAGAGGAGTAGAGGGAACATGGAATGAGATAAACACTGAAAATATTTCAAAGCTGCTAAAGTCTCTTTGACATGCTCAGTCACTTCAGTCATGTCTGACTCTGTGACCCCATGGACTGTAGCCTGACAGGCTCCTCTGTCCATGGGATTTTCCTAACAAGAATACTAAAGTGGGTTGCCACACCCTCCTGCAGGGGATTGTCCCGACCCAGGGATTGAACCTGTGTCTCCTGCATTGCAGGCAGATTCTTTACCACTGAGCCACTGGAGAAGCTTTGGGTATTATTAAAATCCAGGCAGGCATGGGCTTGGCTAATATTTTGTCTGCTTTCCAATGAGATGTTTTCAACTCTTTCCCTATTAAAAATGCCTCCAATGCTTTGATCTAAGCCAACAGAAATGATAGATTAATGTATGACGAAGAAGGATGCGAGGTAAATGATTACTCTGTCCTGCAGTGTTGTCGCAATGAGACAAGCTGGGACCTGGCGCTCTGCTGCAGTGCTCGCACCTGGACACACTTCTCCTTGAGCAACAAAATGGGACTGAACTAAATGGGACTAAAAATAACTGCACGCATGTTCAGTTAGGGCAGATTCTGAACAAAAGATTGAGAGAGACCAAAAAACCCAGCTGCCACTTTTGAAGAGTTTGGAGCAAAAAAAGCAAGGTACTGCACATGCTCCTGAGCTCAACATCACCTAAGAGGAGGGAAAAACACCTAAGACACATCTCCGAACTGACTCCTGTAAGCACCCCTACCCTCACCCAATATAAGGAGCAAGCTTGTCACCTCCTCCCCCTACACTTAGGGAGCAAGCAAGCAAAGGAATCTGTTACTTGGGGCCCCAATAAAGCCTTGCATGAATCTCCCGTCTGGCCTCTAGTCAACCTCTATTGGTTAGGGAAGGCCAAGAACCCTGGTTGGTATCAGCAAGAGCAAGTTTGTTTAATCTTCACACAGAAATCCCCATCCAGCTCAACAGCTTCACTCAATAGAACTTGGTGTTCTGAACTCTGTACGAGGGTTGCCTCTTGCTTCCAGAATGCCCCTCAATCCAGCCACCATCAGCCTAAATCCTGCTCTTCCTTTAATGCTAGCTCAAATCGTATCCTCCATTCTAGTTTGCAGTGATAATTCTAACACTTAACATTTACTGAGCCAGATACTATGCCAGACACTTTTAATTATTATTTAGTTGCCATAATAATGCTATGTAGGAGAAACTACTATTAATCTACAGACTTAGAAAACTAAGCCTCAGAGCAATTAAATAACATTCCCAACATCATACTGCAAGGAATAAGTACAAGAGTCATCTCTTTTTGTCAGTCAACCATATTTTAAAAAAATTGATTTCAGTTTGGTGTTGAATTGATTCCCTTGTGTTTTATTTATTAGGTGGTTGTCTTTAAGACACTGAAGTACCTAGAGTCAAGGAAATGTATCCACTCACAGTAACTAATAGAGTAAATCTCACATGAATACATTGCCTTTTAGAATTTTTTTTTTCTAAAAGGATGTCTTCTTTGCATGGCATTATTATTTCTTTCAATACTCGGCTAATGCCCTAATTCCTCAATGAGGCTTTACAATGCAGGTTAATAGCTGCAGAATGGTTTTAATTTTACCACAATAGATAGCTGTGATGCTCTGGGAAAGATTCAAAAACTTTAAGGCATAGTTTCTATAATAAAAACCACTGGAATTCTGATTTTAAAGAATATCTAATGGCATGGATATAGTTGATAAAAAAGCATAGAACAATACAGAATACACAATATTAAGTGAAAATTTAAATTATGCACTTATAGATACATATTTTTTAAGCCGTGGAAATAAGGACACAATAAATGTTAAGAGTGGTTAGCTCTAAATGGTAGAGTAATATGTGGTTTTCATTTTCTTTTCTATACTTCATTTTCTAATTTTTCTGAAATGAGCATGTATTGCTTTTAATATCAGAAAACAACAAAAATTCACTCTCCAATAAAAAGTACTAAGGCTCTTTGGGGGAAATGGCTGAGTCCATGTTTAAGGCAGGAAAAGAACAAGGTGAGCTTTGACATACTGCTGTTTCAGAAAGTATGGGAACACTCCAAGACAAATGGGATTGTGTCAAAAGGTTCCAGGAACTGGCTCAAAGGGCTCCCACTGACTAAATTTAGAACAATGAGAGCATCAAAAATAATAATGACTATAATTAATAAGTTAATAAAAAAAGGAAAGAAGATATGCTGGATAAGAAATATTGACATAATGATAGTTAGAAAACTAATTGTTTTGTAACTTCTAAGTAATATTTGATTATGGCAAGAAAGATCAATGGATGCTAAAGCTATCAGGTGAAAGGTAGTTGAGAGACTAGATAATATCATTGTACAGACAGAGTATTTATTTGCCAAGAAAGAGGATGTTCCTTTAGCAAGGGAGACATTTAGCAGATCTTACCGTAGCCAAGGACTCCAAGTGACTCCTATGCTCATTAAATCTTGAGAAGTGCAGTCTTAAACCATGAGATAGATAAGTGTGCAAAGGTAAGTTTCTAATAATTTTTCTTTTCAGAGTGTGGCGCTTCTCAAACCTGCCTGGACACAGAAATCACCTGGAGAGCTTTAAACACCACTGGTGCCTGAGTCCCACTCCCAGAAATTCTGATGTGATGGTGTTGGAGTGCTATCTGGACACTGAAATTTTTTAAAGATCCCCAGGTGAGTATAGGGCTTCCCAGGTGGTGCTAGTAGTAAAGAATCCACCTGCCAATGAAGGAGATGCAAGAAACATGGGTTCCACCCTTCGGTAGGGAAGAGCTCCTGGAAAAGGAAATGGCAACCCACCCCAGTATTCTAGCCTGAAAAATCCCATGGACAGAGGAGCCTGGTGGGTTACAGTCCATGAGGTCACAAAGACTTGGACATGACTGAGCACACATACTTAGGTAAGTATACTGTGCATACAAGGTAGAGAAGCACAGCCCCAGAGAAACGGTAAGTGAGAAATGCTTTCAGCTGCAAGTAATAAAACCCAAGCAGGGGTGGCTTAGCTGGCTCCCAGACTTTGCCACACGTTAGAGTCACTCAAGGAGACTGAAAATATTCTGATGCTCTGAAAAAACACTGACTTAATTGTCCTGGGTGTTTTCTGGTGGCAGATACTGTCAGGCTGGTTGGGTAGCTTGGTCATGTTAACTACTATCCACTTGTCTCTTGCCTCTGTCCACCTCTGAGTGGGACTGTAGCTGGGACTTGCCAGCCCTCTCTGCAGCCTGGGTAGCTATGTGCTTATGTTCTTGCCAATGGAATGTGAGTAGAAGTATGTACCACTTCTGAGCTGGCCCCATACCACTTTTTAGGCTCCTCCATACTCATCCTCCTCCCTTCCAGTTGGAAAGGTCATGACCTGAATGACCCTGGAAGGCATGTGTAGAAGAAGGCTCTTACCAAGAGTTCCTACATGGAGATAGGACGAACCACCTGTCCACCTGACACTCCCAACAGGAAGTGTTCTGTGAACAGACACAGTCATCAGAGTATTTGCATTATGTGGGCACTTTCAGCTATTTACCAAAATCAGATATCACCTTTTCTTATCTTTGTAATACCCAAGTGAGGCAAGTATCACTAGGCCCAATTAACTATGAGGAAGCTAAGACCCTGTCACTTAGGTAGAAGGTGGCAGAGAACAGGCTTCAAACCAAGTTTTTCTTAAACAAAACCCAGGTTCTTAATCACATACCATGTATTTTCCCATGGAGGAACACTTACAATTGGAAAAAAGGAAGAGTTGATAGATTCTGTAGTTAAAACAGAAAACATCTGTGCTTTAAAGACTTAATGATCAATTCTGCATTTGATGCCTTGTTGCTCAGTAATTTTTAACTGCATGTTTTTGCCTCAGCAACCAGGCTCCCCTGACTGCTTCTTTTTCACACGTGTCTTATATGTTCACATGTCTGCTCTATATGCTGCCACTCTGTTAGTCTGCCCAAAATAGAGACCTTCTCCTTCACTTCCATCTTTAAAACCTACCAGCCAAAGTTCAAATTTCTCACCTACTCCTAACCTTTCTTTTCCTACACAGGCACTTTGCTCCAGCCAAATTTGCTTATCTCCTTTAAAAACTGATTCCCTGGTGGCTCAGAGGTTAAAGCGTCTGCCTGCAATGCAGGAGACCTGGGTTCGATCTCTGGGTCGGGAAGACGCCCTGGAGAAGGAAATGGCAACCCACTCCAGTATTCTTGCCTGGAGAATCCCATGGATGGAGAAGCCTGGTAGGCTACAGTCCATGGGGTTGCAAAGAGTTGGACACGACTGAGCGACTTAACTTTAACTGATTCACAAACTTTCACAGTAAGAAGGAACTTTAAGGTCAATTAATTCAACAACCATCTGTATCAGATGGTTGTAACATCTAACTATTGCTATGTAACAAACCATCCTAAAACTTAGAGTTTGAAAACATATTTATCATTCTATGAGTTGATTGTGTTGTTCTTCTGTTGGTCTTTCTTGGGACCACTCATATGATCCTATTGGCTGGCGGCTGGGCTGGACTGGAAGTTCATTAAGGCCCTTCTCATATGACTGGCGGCTGTATGCTGTCGGCTAGGGTGCCTCCAGGCTCCTCCATATGGGCTTCATCCATGAGATGTCTCTCTCATCCTCCAGGCTCTTCCATGTGGCCCCTCTCTCTACAACAGGATAAACTAGAATTCCTTACAGCTGGCTTCCAACAGGAGAAAAGCAGAAGCTATTGGACCTTTTCACACTTAGGCCTGTAGCCAACACAATGTCACTTCTGCTACATTCTCTTGGCCAAAGCAAACCACAGGGCCAGTCCAGATGGACTTTCTCTCTTGAAGGGGGGAGTGGCAAAGAATCTGCAACCATCTTTAACTATCCATGCGGTCTCATCCCTTCTACATATGTCCTCCCCTTATTCTCCCCACCTCTACTCAAGATTCCTTCTCAGCACACATTATAGTGTTTCAGGTGGGTCCCAGGGCTGGACTTGCCTATATTTGAATCCCAAATCTACCAGCTACCTATGAGCTTCAGCAAGTTACTATACCTCTCTATACCTCAATTTGTTCAACCATAAGTTGGGGGATGGAGGGCAGGGTGGATATAAATCCTATGTCATAGGATTGTTGTGAGAATTAACTGAGTGAATACAAAGTGCCGGAACATTGTTTGGCTTTAGTAAGTGCTTTATAAGTGTTATCTGTTCCCTGTGGCTCCAATTGGTAAAGAATCCTCCTGCAATGTGGGAGACCTGGGTTTGATCCCTGGGTTGGAAAGATCCCCTGGAGAAGGGAAAGGCCACCCACTCCAGTATTCTGGCCTGGAGGATTCCATGGACTGTATAGTCAATGGGGTCACAAAGAATCAGATACAACTGAGCTACTTTCACTTATTGTTGACGGTTGATCTAATTTTTCTTAGTTGGCGCAGAACACAGAGGAGTCAGGCTGGACCTGGTGTTTAGGCTCCATGGCAGAGGGTATTAGAGGAAGAGATACATACAATCCCTAAGGTGCCATCTTTGCACCAATATGACTTGACTTAGTTGATTATGTGAGGATTATTTCAGGCAGGGGAGAGCATTTCTGTGTTTCTTTCTCAGCTTCTGAAAATGTTCCCCTGAGATAGAACCACTATGTCTGTAATGCTGAATCCCACAACCTATGCCCTAAAAGGTAACCTCAAAATCATCTAAATTTCAGTTTTCCTGGTTTAATAATGCTTCAACTTCATCCTTAGCAAGTTTTGGACCCCTCAGTACTTGAACACCTTTTCTTTCTTTCTTTTTTTTAACAAGGGCACTTTTCAAAATCCAAAGGAGAAGACTACAGCAGAAGTTGTCTGCAGGATTCTAGATACTGACAATTCTGATCTTGGCACACAGCATATAGCCCCGAGCAGCCATGATTTATAGCAGCAGAGTCTGGACAGGAAATCCATGACAGGTCACAGAACCCCAAACACACAGACTGTGTGGTGAGGGGAGTGGGCAGAGCTGGGGAGAATGACTTGGGGGCCAAGGGCAGGCCTCTGTGGACATTGCTAGCCCATCTCTCTGACCACTGGTCATTTTCTGTGCCTGTGAGTCTTATCTTTCCAGTCCCATTCTTTTGCAAACAGGTTAATCTTTGCTCTAAGAGAGAGAGAGGAGGGAAAAATTATTTAAATTCACTCAGAGGCTGAGGGTAATCATATTAGTGCTTTAGCTCAGGTGTTATTTCAGGATAAGATTGCTATTGAAAGTGAAAGTGAAGTCGCTTAGTCGTGTCTGACTCTTTGCGACCCCATGGACTGTAGCCTATCAGGCTCCTCCATCCACGGGATTTTCCAAGCAAGAGTGCTGGAGTGGACTGCCATGATATTAGTCTGCCTTAACTTATCGGAAAGTTCTGTAATAAGCCTTCCTGCAATTACTGTTTGTCTTACAGCACAAAATAGGCAAAGTGTAGTCTGAGAGACGAAAGCAGTATGTAGAGCTTAGACCTAAAACTCTGAAATAAAATTTTGTGTGTCCTTATTGTATCCTGGAGTGGGTAGCCTTTCCCTTCTACCCTGAAGAAGGAGAGAAGGGAAAGGCTACCCACTCCAGTATTCTGGCCTAGAGAATTCCACGAACTGTATAGTCCATGGCGTCGCAAAGAGTCAGACACGACTGAGCGGCTTTCACTTTATTGTCTTCAAGTTATATTTTTGAAGCATCAAATATGGATATAGCACTGTGCTAGGCACTGGGTGGGGTGGGATACAGGAAAAGAGATCAGACGTTGAGTCCATACTCTGGTCCGGCACCCTGACAATATTGACTTTCTAATGGGCCCTGGAAGTAATAGGCTGTCCTCAATAGCTTTAATGTAGAGTGGAGATGCCATGTACACACATGAATAGTAGTCTATTCATGTTACTGGTATTTCTTTCCAGCTTTATAGAAACATATTTAAAGTATAAAACATGATGTCTTGATATATGTATACATTTTGAAATGTTTACCACAAGCTAATTGACATACCCATCACTTCACAGTTACTTTTTCTTTTTTTTTTTTTTCACGGTTACTTTTTCTTTTTTTGATAAGAATGATTAAAATCTACTCTCAGCAAATTTTCAGTTTACAATTCAGTATTGTTGACTATAGTCACCGTAGTATATATTAGCTTTCTATAACTTGTTCATCCTGCATATACGAACTTCCTATCCTTTGAACAACATTTTCCCATTTTCTCCACCCCTCTGTCCCTGGAAATCACCATTCTACTCTGCTTCTAAGAGTTTGACTTCTTTAGATTCTGTATATAAGTGACATCATACAGTATTTGTCTTTCTGTGTCTCGTCCATTTTACTTAGCATAATGTCCACCAGGTTCATCTGTGTTATCACAAATTACAAGAGTTCCTTCTTTTTAAAGTCTGAATAATATCAGAGCATATACACACACACACACACACACACACACACACACACACACACACACACACATAGATAGAGAGAGAACACATATATGCTGCTGCTGCTGCTGCTAAGTTGCTTCAGTTGTGTCTGACTCTGTGCGACCCCATAGACGGCAGCCCACCAGGCTCCCCCGTCCCTGGGATTCTCCAGGCAAGAACACTGGAGTGGGTTGCCATTTCCTTCTCCAAGGCATGAAAGTGAAAAGTGAAAGTGAAGTCACTCACTCGTGTCCGACATATACACATGCTCTATATATGTGTTCCGGAGAAGGCAATGGCACCCCACTCCAGTACTCTTGCCTGGAAAAATCCCATGGACGGAGGAGCCTGGTAGGCTGCGGTCCATGGGGTCGCAAAGAGTCGGACACGACTGAGCGACTTAGCAGTAGCAGCAGCATGCACACACACACACACATACACACATTTTCTTTATTCATTCATCTGTTGACGGTTCCTTAGGTTGTTCCCATATCTTGGCACAGTAAATAATGCTGCAATGAAAATGGAAGTGCACATATCTCTTCAAAACACTGATTTTCATTTCCACTGGACATACACCCAGAAGCAGAATTTCCAGATCTATGGTAGCTCTATTTTTAACTTTTTTCAGGAACCTCCAAACCGCTTTCCATAACGGCTGTACTAATTTACATTTTTAACAACAGTGCACAAAGGTTCTCTTTTCTCAACACCCTCAATACTTACCTTTTGTCTTGTGGATAACAGCCATCCTAACAGGTGTGAGGTTATATTTTGTAAGTTTAATTTGCATATCCCTGTTGATTAGCTATATATTGAGTACATTTCATGTACCTGTTGTCCATTTGCATGTCTTCTTTTGAGAAATATCTATTCAAGTCCTCTGTTAACCATTTTAAAATCAGGTTAATAACCTTGTTTTCTTGCTTTGAGTTGAGTTCCTTATATTATATACTTTGGATATTAACTTCTCATCAGATACAGTCTACAAATATTTTTTCTCATTGTGTAAGTTGTTTTTTTAACTGTGCTGATTACTTCTTTTGCTGTGTAGAAGCTATTTGGTTTGAGGCATTCCCATTTGTTTATTTTTGCTTTTGGGATAATATCCAAAATAATTCATTGGTCAGACCAGGGTCAAGAAGCTTTTCCTTTATGTTTTCTCCTATTAGTTTTAAGTCTTAAGTTTAGGTCTTTAATCCATTTTGAGTTGACTTTTATATATCATGTGAGATATGAGTATAATTTCATTCTTCTGCTTGTGGATATCTGGTTTTCTCAACAGTTTGTTGAGATCATCCTTTCTTAATTGTGTATTCTTGGCACCTTTGTCAAAAATCAGTTGACTGTATATGCATGGATTTATTTCTGTGTTCCCTATTCTGTTTTGGGGTTCTAAATATTTGCTTTTAGGCCTGTGCAATACTGTTTTGATTACTATAGTTTTGTAGCATATTTTGAAACCAAGGCATATGTGCCTCCTGCTTTGTTCTTCTTGCTTAAGATTGCTTTGGTTTAAGGCAAGAGATTAATGTAAAGAAATACTTTGATATTAACTAAATATGAATCATAAGTGTGAGCTCTTGTGGTCATAGGAGCCTTTCTCAAGAAGCAGCACCCTGCATTATGAATATAATTTAGAGGTTGAAGAGCGCAGGCTCAGACTCCAGATTCAGGGTCTGGCTATCCCATGTATCAGCTGTGTGACTCTGGCCAAGCCACTTGATTCCTCTATGCTTTGGTTTCTTCATCTATAAAGTGGACATGAGTTATATTTACCTCACAGGGTGGTTATAAAAATTAAATGAAAATAAAATAAAATACTGGGACTAACCATATCATTAGTATCATCCAAGTGGTAGTTGTTAGTGTTTTTATTGTTTTGATGGGTAGAGAGGAAGGAGGAGCAATAATATCAAAGATTTATGGTAGAAGATGACATAAGCCATCTGTTACAGGAGAAGAGTAATTAGCACAGTGTTGGCTCAGCCTGTCTCACTCTCCATCCTTTTGCTTGCTTGGCTCTTGGAGTCAGAAAGTGTCAGAAATATAAACGGAGAGGGGCACTGGAATTACCCTAGTCAATCTTTTGTATTCTCTTCAACATTTTTCAAGAGGTTCCATGGGGTTTGGATGGCTCTTCAGCTATTTTTGCCCTCTACTCTTTGTTTAGATGGAGCATGAGGCAGAGCCTGGCAAGAGGGGCTTCTGGCCATTTCCTCCTAAACTGAAGTGATCTCAGCCACATCTGAACCCTCAGGGTACTTGATTTGAAGTACTTTTTTGTTATTGTTTGTTTTAACACTTGCCTAGTCTTTGTCATAGTAAGATTGCTTTTGCACATGTCACATGACCCTGATGAACCACATGAGGGTTAAGGCTGGGCCTTTCTTGCTTTGTACTCTGACCACAGTGCTTTATACAGAGTAGCTGCTATAGCTATTGTTGAAATAAGGGAAGAGTAAGGTGAATGATGAACCCACTACTTGGAAAAAAAGATTCCAACTTTAAATAGTGGAGGTCTTAAGAATTTCATAATCCCCATCTCGAACAGGGTTTCAGTTCATTCCAGGAACTGGACAGGCATCTTTAATTGGAAGGTAAAATGTGACTACTTGTTTTCTTGTCAGATATTGACACTGGGCAGAATTAAGAACAGCAAGCAATGGCAGCCCCACACTGGCTTCCTCCTGAAATACAGCACTTTATCAAGAATGTGCTGGAGCTGGGGTTGTAATGCTGTTAATGAAATTGGCATCCTAGTCAGATAGCTGTGAGCATAATTTGAAATCAGGTATAGATAGTTTAAGATCAATTGCATTTGATCAGCCAATGTTGCTAACAAATCTCTTCACTGTACAACACTTAAAAGGAAACATCATCCACATTGCAGTTTAGAAAATAACCGTAGAAGAGAAAAACATCCAGATAAATTTTGGGTTTCAGTTTTCTCTTTCAGTGGTATCAGTGTACAAGAAATTCTTATAATTCAAAATAAAAGTTTAGAGAAGTAGTTTGACATTTCAGCATTTAATTCACTCCTCCTTACTAAGCCTTAGGCCAGTGGGGATTAATACACAAGAAGGCAAGTTTCAGTGGGGTTGAATGAAGGAAGGATCTCAGAGAAATAAGAAGTACAAAGTAAATTCCATTAGCAAAGCAGAGCATGACCTGTTTGTTAAATGCTGTTTTGAGGCTGGAGGCTACAAAACAGTGGTTTTCAATTCTGGCTGCAGGTTGTGGTTCAGTTGCGCAGTCGTGTCTTCTTCTTTCTGACCCGGTGGACTGCAGCCCACCAGGCTCCTCAATCCATAGGGATTTCCAGGCAAGAATACTGGAGTGGGTTGCTATTAGAGGTTTTTCTCCTGTTTTTATTTTTACTTTTTATTGAAATATGACATATTCTCCATGAAGTACACTAATCTTAAGTGGAAAGTTTAGTGAATTTCTATAATGGCACCTACCTGTGTACACTGTCAGATAAGATATAGAATATTTCTAGCATCCTGGAAGCCTCCCCAGGGATAACTGCTCTCATTACTTCTATCACCATGGATAATTTTGCCCACTCATAAACTTTATATAAATAAGATCATACAATATACACTCTTATGCACCTTTTTTAAACTAAAGATAATTATGTGATTCATCAATGTTGTATATATAGTTTGTACTTTTATGCTGCTGCTATGTCGCTTCAGTCGTGTCCAACTCTGTGCGACCCCATAGACGGCAGCCCACCAGACTCCCCTGTCCCTGGGATTCTCCAGGCAAGAACACTGGAGTGGGTTGCCATTTCCTCCTCCAAGGCATGAAAGTGAAAAGTGAAAGTGAAGTCGCTCAGTCGTGTCCAACTCTTAGCGACCCCGTGGACTGCAGCCCACCAGGCTCCTCCATCCATGGGATTTTCCAGGCAAGAGTACTGGAGTGGGGTGCCATTGCCTTCTCCGTGTACTTTTATAGTGTATATAATATATACTATATATGCTGTATAACATTCTAATATTCTAACGTATGACCATATCACAATTTGTTTATTCTACCACTTGACTTATTTTCAGGGTAAAACAAATGGATCTGTTTATATATGCATGGAATATTGCTGGAAGAAATTTAACAATTGCTCTGGGAAGGGAAGCTGAGTGACTATAAGGCAGGAATGAGACAGAAATTCAAACTATCTATATACAACTCTTTGTAGCTCTTGATTTTGTACAATGTATTTGCTATATATAATACATACAAATAGTTAAACATTTATTTAAAATTAAGTCTTTCTTACTTCAATATAAAATGATGCCATAAAACTCCTAGAAGAGAACATAGGCAAACCATTCTCTGATATAAATCATATCTATGTTTTCCTAGGTCAGGCTACCAAGGCAATAGAAATAAAAGCAAAAATAAACACATGAGACCTAATCAAACTTATAAAGCTTTTGCACAGCAAAGGAAACCATAAACAAAACAGACAACCTACAGTCTGGGAGAAAATAATTGGAAATGATGCAACTGACAAGAACTTAATTTCCAAAATATATAAATAGGTCATAAAAAACAAATAATCCAATAAAAAATAGGACAGAAGACCTAAATAGACAGGTTTCCAAAGAAGACATACAGATGGCCAATAGATATATGAAAAGATGCTCAACATCACTAATTATTAGAGAAATGCAAATCAAAATTACAATGAGGTTCTGCTTCATACAGGTCAGAGTGGCCATCATTAAAAAGTCTACAAATAACATACATATGCTGGAGAGGGTGTGGAGAAAAGAAAACCCTCCTGCACTGTTGCTGCGAATGTAAATTGGTGTAGCCACTGTGGTAAACAGAATGGAGGGTCCTCAAGAAATTAAAAATAGAGCTGCCATATGATCCAACAATTCCACTCCTGGGCATAAATACAGACAAAACTATAATTTAGAAAGATAATGTACCCCTATGTTCATAGCAGCACTATTTCCAATAGCCAAGATACAGAAACAACCTAAATGTCCACAGACAGATGAATGGATAAAGAAGATGTGGTCCATGTATACAATGGCCTAGTTTGCTGAGCCATAGAAAGAATGAAATGATGCCATTTGCAGCAACATGGATGGGCCCAGAGATTATAATACTAAGCGAAGTAGGTCAGAAAGAGAGCAACAAATACCACGTGAGAGCACTTACACGTGGAATCTAAACTATGACGCAAATGAAGTTATTTATGAAACAGAAACATGCAGACAGAGAGAACAGACTTGTTATTTCTCATAGCGGCGGGTGGGGGGACAATCGAGGGGGAAGGTTGTAATGGGAGTGTGGGATTATCAGATGCAAATTATTATACATAGAACGGATAAACAACAAAGTCCTATTGTATAGCATAGGAAGTGAAAGTGAAATGGGATTCTCCTGGCCAGAATACTGGAGTGGGTAGCCTTTTCCTTCTCCAGGGGATCTTCCCAACCCAGGGATCAAACCCTGGTCTCCCACATTGCAGGTGGATTCTGTTACCAGCTGAGCCACAAGGGAAGCCCGTATAACATATGGAATTATATTAAATAGCTTATAATAAACCATAATGGAAAATAACATGACAAAGTAATATGACAAAGAATATTTATATCTACATCTCTATCTGATCACTTTGCTGTATACCAGAAACTAACACAACATTGTCAATCAACTATACTTCAAAAAAATACCATTAAAAAAATTAAGTCTTTGTGTCTTGATTCTGGAATTTCATTCTACTATTGACGAACATTTGCATTGTTTCCAGTTTGGGGCTTTTATGAAAAGAACTTCTGTGAATAAATATGTACGTGTCTTTTGCTGTCAAATTCTCTTGGGCATATACATAGGAGTGGAATTGCTGGGTCATAAGGAAAGCATATATTTATATTTAGTAAATACTGTCCAACATTCCCCAAAATGGCTATATTAATTTATATTCCTATTAGCAGTGTATGAGGGTTCAAGTTGCTCTATGTCTTCTCCAATTTTAAAAATTATGCTTAGGGAGCAGTATGCGCTTCCCTAGTGGCTCAGATGGAAAAGAATCCACCTGCAATGTGGGAGACCCGGGTTCGATCTCTGGGTTGGGAAGATCCCCTGAAGGAGGGTGTGGCAACCCACTCCAGTATTCTTGCCTGGAGAATCCCATAGACAGAGGAGCCTGGAGGGCTACAGTCCATGGGGTCACAAAGAGTCAGACATGACTGAGTGACTATGAGGAGCATTATAAGGTACCATCCCAGAGAGTCTTGTGTGATTCTCCTAAGGCAGGATTCATGCATTGGTACTTTTGGAAGTTCTCCCAGGCTGTTCTAATGTGCAGCCAGGGCTGAGAACCACACACTAGAGTAATGTTCTAAGGTGGCTGGCTTTCAGAATCAGATGGAGAAATTTAAAAGTTGTAGGTCTTGGTTCCTACCCCAGACCTACTGAATCGGATTGTCCAAAGGAGAACCTGTGGTTTAATCTAGTTCCTGGAAGTGACTTGGATGCAGAAGGAAATGACAACCCACTCAGTATTCTCGCCGAGAAAACCCATGGACAGAGGAGCCTGAAGGGTTATAGTTCATGGGAACTGTATGGACACGACTGAGTGACTGTGTTCACATGGAGGTGATCTGGATGCAACTAGCCTTAAGTTAGGCAACCACAGATTCAAGACTTGTTTATTATAAATTTAACCTACTTTTTTTCTAATACGAAAAAATTTACACACATAGTAAAAAGCAAACAAAAAATACAAATAGTTAACTTACTTACACATGGAAAGTAAGTCTTCCTCCTAAGCTAGACTCCCAGTGACTCTCCATAGAGGCAACTCTATTGTTGAGCTTCACATTTTATGTATATCCTTCTAAAATTTTCCTGAAGGTATTGTATTTGTTAGGATCTTTATGTTGCAAGTAATCAAAAACTCTTTGCATACTGGCTTAAATTTTAAAAAGAAAACTTGGAGAAAATTAACACATATAACTAAATAGTCCAAATTTACCTCTGGCTTTCAGGTACAGTAAGATCTAGAGATTTAAACTCTCAGTCTTGGTTTTTCATATCTTTTGTTTTTTTCTTTATCATCATGCCTATTACCTTCATGGTCGCAAAATGGCTATGGCAGTTTCTGCCCTCCAAACTTCACTTCTATTCTGAATAGTCAACATATGTCCTAGTAATCCCCCACTTATGACTCATCAGCAAATCAAAATTGTAAGATTTGATTTGTGCTTGTGCTTAGTCACTCAGTCGTGTCCGACTCTTTGTGACCCCGTGGACTGTAGCCCTCCAGGCTCCTCTGTCCATGGGGATTCTCCAGGCAAGAATACTGGAGTGGGTTGCCATGCCCTCCTCCAGGGGATCTTCCTAACCCAGGGATTAATCCTGGCTTTGCAGGTGGATTCTTCACCATCTGAAGCAACCCTAAAAATGTTTTCCATCCTATTTCTATTTACAATTTGTGGCTGTTATAATGGATACTGTCTAAAATTAGAGCAGAAGTTTTAGTAGTTTAAGTGGATTAATAGTTTGGGGGAAGTGGTAACGATATTGGAAACTCGTGTATACCACAAACTCCCTAATATACATTTTATATCACCTGCTCATTTTTGAATCATAATGCTTTTGTCAGACATAACTTATTCCAGCTGACTTTACCACTATTATCATTAGTAATTATTATTGTAAATTTGTTTAGATTTTCCTGCCTTAACAGTGACAATCCTTTTTTTTTTTTTTCAAATGCTGGTCTAGAACTTTCCAACAGTGTTCTTTCTTTCTGACAGTTTCAGAATGTTTTCAGCCTATCTTGCTTTCCCTCTAATACAGGTTCCAACATCCTCCAAGGGACTCTGGCTCCTTTCAGTGGAAAATAATGAGACGAGTCAGAATGTGGAGTCAATGCTGCACTCAGGCGTGACCATGACTTTTGACTGCAGGAACGATAGCAGCGCAGCAGCAATGTACCATAGAGCATGGTTCTCAATGTGAGTGAATTTGTCCCCCAGGAGGCATTTACGCAGGAACATTTTTACTCTACATGACTTGACTGAGGCTTCTGGTGGGGAGGTTGGGGGATGAGGGGTGGTTTACTACTGGCATCTAATGCATAGAGGCCAGGGATGCTGCCAAATATTCTCCAATACAGAGGACAGTCACCACCACAGAGAATTTTCTGGCTCCAAATGTCAGGAGTGTTCAAGATGAGAAGCTGCCTAGAGTATTAGCTCATGTGGATACTTTCAGTGTATCAATACCTGCTCTAGTTCCCTCCCTTTGGTTTTATAATATCTTGTTACACACATAGGTAACTTTCCAACCCGTTTGTATATATTTACCCATTTATACACATGATTGTATATACTCCTATGAAATTTGACACTGTACTACACAGTATCACACCAATCCTGTATTTGAATTACAGTGCTACCCAGAATGGGAGGGAGAATCTCCACATTGCATAAACGAGCATTTATAGCTGCATTTTAGGCTGTAGGCTGACTAATACGATTTATGAACAGAATCCATAATGGAAACTTCTTGGGAAAGTGTGGTGGTCATGCTTTTCTTTGCCCTTCTTTCTCCTTTCCTTCTTGACTTCTAGTTCAGATGTCTAGAAATTAAATCCAAACAGTGCAGAGTCTGTGATCTACTGGTTGGTGCTATCCAAGAGCAGCACCAGCTTTCAGAAAAGGAAAACAAAACCCAACCTCCCCCAGGGCACCATGGGAATCTTAAGGGCAGGCAGCCTTGGCAAGAAGAGCCCCTGTTATGGAACACATTTATGTTTTCCTGTTAGTAGTGTCATTTTTTCATTCTGTCCTTATTTTTCAAACATTTTTTGAAACTATAACATATATACAGGAGAGTGCACATAAGTGTAACTTGATGAACTTTAAAAACCTGATTATGTCTATGCAGCTAGCACCTAGAATGAGACATGGCCATGTCTGGAACCAGAAATCCGCTGGCACTCCCTTTCAGTCTCTTGACCCCAACCAAGAGTCATTCTAGTAACTTTTAACAGCATAGAGTGTATTTTGTTGTTGTTTTTTAGTCACTAAGTTGTGTCTATTCTTTTGCGACTCCATGGACTATAGCCTGGTAGGCTCCTCTGTCCATGGGATTTCTCAGGCAAGAATACTAGAGCGGGTTACCATTTCCTTCTCCGGGGATCTTCCTGACCCAGGGATCAAACCTGCATCTCCTTCATTGGCAGGCAGATACTTTACCACTGTTCACCAGGGAAGCCAACAGTGTAGATTAGCTTTAACAATATCATTTAAATAAATGCAATCATTTAGGGGGCTCCAAAATCACTGCAGATGGTGACTGTAGCCATGAAATCAAAAAGATGCTTGCTCCTTGGAAGAAAAGTTATGACCAACCTAGACAGCATATTAAAAACAGAGACATTACTTTGCCAACAAAGGTCCGTCTAGTCAAAGCTACGGTTTTTCCAGTAGTCAGGTATGGATGTGAAAGTTGGACTATAAAGAAAGTTGAGCACTGAAGAATTGATGCTTTTGAACTGTGGTGTTGGAGAAGACTCTTGAGAGTCCCTTGGACTGCAAGGAGATCCAAGCAGTCTATCCTAAAGGAAATCAGTCCTGGGTGTTCACTGGAAGGACTGATGCTGAAGCTGAAATGCCAATACTTTGGCCACCTGATGTGAAGAACTGGCTCACTGATGCTGGGAAAGATTGAAGGCAGGAGGAGAAGGGGACAACAGAGGATGGGATGGTTGGATGGCATCACCGACTTGATGGACATGAGTTTGAGTAAACTCTGGGAGTTGGTGGTGGACAGGGAGGCCTGGCGTGCTGCTTTCCATGGGGTTGCAAAGAGTCGGACATGACTGAGTGACTGAACTGAATCATATAGGGTGTGCTCATTTGTGTCTGGCTTCTGCCACTCAATGTTATATTTATGGATTCACTCATATTGTTGTTTATTAACTGGTAGATCCCTCACTCTCATTGCTGTAGATGGCTACAGTCACCATCTGCAGTGATTTTGGAGCCCCCTACATGATGGCATCCAGTCCCATCACTTCATGGGAAATAGATGGGGAAACAGTGGAAACAGCATTGAGAGTGAGGGATCTCATTATATACTCTCATCACAGTATATAAATATACCACACTATTCATCCCACTGCTGATGAACATTTGAACAGTTTCCATGGGAGCTACCTCAAATAGTGCTGTTATAAACCTTTTTTAAAATATCTTTTGGGGAACATGTGCAACACATGCATGCATTGCTGTTGGCTCCGAGGAGTGGAATATCTGGGTCATAAGTAAGCAAATGTTTCATTTTAGTATATAATGCCAAACAGGTTTCCAAATTGGTTGTGCCAACTTACACACCCTCCATTAATGTCAAAGAGTTCCATTTGCTCCACATTATCACCAACACTTGACATTTTCCATATTTTTCTTTTTAGCCATAATGGTGGGTATATTGCGGTATTGCCATGTGGTTTCAGTTTGTATTTTCCTTATGATGAATGTAATTGAACATCTTTTCATGTAGCACTTGGCTATTTAGATATTACTTTTTGTAAAATGTCAATGCCCTATCCATCGTGTGGTGTTCTATTTTCCATTCTTCTTTGTTTTCCTTGCTGTATAAAGACTTCCTCTTTCTTCCTATCCTGACCCCTAGGGAGTCTTTATAACAGCTGAATTTTTAGGGTAACATTCTTTTATTTTATTTTTGAGCCTGTGTTAATTCAACCTTGGTTCCTTTTTTAAAATCAGGAGTATTATATTTTAACGATCAGTTGTTAGGGCACTAAAGATATAAAATAAAGGATTTTTTTTCCTTCAGAAACTTAAAATATAGAAGTATAACCTACTAGGCAAAGCAAATCCTGCTCAAAAGGCTTTCTTTTGGCAGATTAGATTAATTTGAAATGTAATAAAATGCATATAAAGATTTTTTAGTGAATGCATACAAGATTACAGAATACAAGGTTATTTTCCTACTCAGAAAGCTTACACAGAATGATAAACTCATAGACACAGAGAACAGATTAGTGGTTGCCAGAGATGGGCCTGGGGAGGAGAAATAGATGAAGGAGGTCAAAAGATACAAATCTCCAGTTATAAAAAACTTGTAGGGGTAGAAGGTATAACAGGGTGACTACAGCTAAAAATACTGAATTGTGTATTTGAATGTTGCTAAGGGAGTAGATCGTAAAAGTCCCCATGGCAAGAAAAAACATGTAACTGTGTGTGGCGATGGATGTTAATTAGACTTATTGTGGTGACCATTTCCCAGTATATTTATACCTATATTGACTCCCTACACTGTACATCTTAAACTAATACAATGTTACATGCCAATTATATCTCAGTTTGAAAAGAAGGAAAAGAAAATCCTTCAACTGAAATAGGACAGATTTTTAAATCGTTAGAGTGTTTGCTTTTACTGACTTTACCTTTTTAAGTCAATGAAAGCTTCACAATTACTTCGTGGATACTTTCACTTAAAAAGAGAAACAATGCTGTTACTCTTCCCCTGCCCACATTATAGCCCTGCAGGAAAAGGGACTGAGTTCAGGCCAAAATCATAAAAGCTTTCAATTAACTAGTAATTGCTGGCATGTTTCCATTTAAATATCCTTGCCTCATTATCTCTAGTTGCTTTTCAAACGGTTAGGTCACTAAAGCCTGCTTTTGAGACAAAAACTATTCCTTCCCCACAAGTCAGGGGAGAAATTAGTGATTAAGGATATAAGTTAATTAACATGATCATTTTGGCTTAATTATTTAAAGTCCAGTTTTTCCCCCCTAGCATACCTGTCCCCTAGCTATCAGAATCATACTGAAATCTGTAATTTTTCATTGATGCATTTATAGCGCTCACACAAAGAGAAGAAATAGTCTTAAAGGCAATGCACACAAAAATTATGTGTCAACACATACATGCCATTTTTTGCGCACACATACTACTGCATATTTTTAAAAGATGTCTTCTTCAAATATTAACAATGGGACTTTTGTTTCCAACCAAGCAATTTTAATAATTGTTTGATATACCTTTGCCTAATGAATAATCATTTTTTAAGGTTATACTCTTAGAATACTATAATTTTGTTTTTACCATTTTAATCATTTTTAAGTGTATGACTCAGTGGCATTAAGTACACTCATCCTGCTGTGTGACCATCACCACCATCCAGCTCCAGAATTCTTTCATCTTCCTGAACTAAACCTCTATTCCTGTGAAACAGTAGCTCCCTAATACCTCCTTATCCCATCATTCTACTTTCTGGCAATCACTGTTCTACTTTCTGTCTCTGAATCTGAGTACTCTAGGTGCCTCATATCAATGGAATCATACAGTGTTCTGTAGCTGGCTGAGTTCACTTAGCATGGGCTCTCCAAGTTTCACCCCTGTTGTAGCGTGTGTGAGAATTTCTTTCCTTTTTAAATTTTTTATTATTCCTTTTACTTTCCTGAATAATATTCCACTGTATGTGTATACACTTCCCTGATAGCTCAGTTGGTAAAGAATCTGTCTGCAATGTGAGAGACGTGGGTTTGATCTCTGGGTTGGGAAGATCCCCTGGAGAAGGGAAAGGCTACCCACTCCAGTATTCTGGCCTAGAGAATTCCATGGACTGTACAGTTCATGGGGTTACACAGAGTCGAATGTGTATACCACATTTTAAAATCCATTCATTTGTTGATGGACATTTATTTTGCTTCTACCTTTTGGCTATTGAGAACAGTGAAGTGGAAATACAGAAGTGAAAAGAATCCCAGAAGTGGAATTCCCGAGTCCTATGGTAATACTGTATCTGATTTTTTTTGAGAAACTGCCATGGTGTTTTTACAGGGCTATACTGTTTTACATTCCCATCAGCAATACACAAGGTAAATACTGTATTTTATTTGTATTTTAAATCTATCAACTCTGAATATCTTTTGTACACATCCCATGTGGTTGGTTGGCATCACCGACTCAATGGATGTGAGCTTAAGCAAATTCCAGGAGATCGAGAAGGACAGGGAAGCCTGGTGTGTTGCAGTTCATGGGGTCGCAAAGAGTCGGACATGAATTAGCAACTAAACAACAACATGACCCCAAGACCAGCATTTGTCTGTCTGTCTATCTACCTACATAGGTATTTAGAATGGAAACATTAATTTGCAACTGATGGAAGCACCCTGAGTCAAGAGGCAGTTTTGAATGGCACCTTGACTGGCCCTTCTCTTGCTATCTGTACCTATCTGGCTCCTTTCTTGCTGCAGGCCTCTTATTCTTCTGGGTGTCTGAGGCAGGTTGGGACAGCAGGTAGCTCCCCCTGCTCAGCTCTGTCGCCAGAGGGGCAAGTCCTGGTGACACGCTTAATTGCCCTAAGTGACAGAGATCTGATCTCTTCCGGAGGGCTTTTCTGTGGGTTTATTCTAGAGGTGGTCTCCAAACAGCACTGCCCAGGCTGGCTCTTTATTTGCAATTTACTTCATCTTTGACAGTCTAGTTGAATTCTCTTATTTCCTCCCTCGTCTGGTTTTCTAATTAATTTAATCATTTGTCTCTTATTTTTGCCAATACGTGTCTGAGGATATGTCTGCTGGGTTTCCTTGTACTCAGGCCTTTCACACCCTCGGCAGGGAGCTGCTTTCTGAAAAACTTTCAGAAGGTGACCTGCATTTGGATGCATATTCGTTAGTTATAATTGTTGTGACCGTGGGAAGGTCCAGAGAGTTTTTTAATGCCCGACATATCCGGGCTGACAGACTGGCTTATTTGATGTGTAGATATGACTTTTGTCACTTGGGTTTGGGGAGAAGTGGCAGTAGCATAGGGGTTTATCTCACAGGAGGGAGCATCTCTGTGGAGTTGAGCGCTCATATTTATTTGAACTGTTGGAGCCTGAGGATTCCCCTTTCCTCTAGCTTCCCTGTGTCTTCTGGAGAGACCTTTCTCCAAACAGGGATTTTGTGCTGGACTGCTTCCTCACAGCCTCTACATGTTGGGGTCCCTGGCATTCTTAGACCTCTTCTCTGGTCTATTTATCTTCATTCCCTAGGTGATTTCTACCAGGCCTGTGCAGTAAATAAACCTGTAGGCTAATAACTCCCAAATGTATATCTCATCTTGTCCTTTTCTTAAAACTGTAAATTAGTTTATCCAACTGCCAATAGAGTGCTTCAGATTGCTTGTCTGAGAAGAATGCTGCATTGAACATTCCTAAAATCAAATGCCTTATCTTTTTCTACCCAAGTAAACGTTCACCTTCTTTCTTTCCTAGTTTAGTAAATGACTAGCATTTATCCAGTAGCTCAGGTCAAAGTTCTTACTGTAGTCTTTGACTCCTCACCCTCAACTGTTAGGTCTAATTCCATCTGCAAATCCTGCCACCTCTACTTTCAAAATACATCTTACGGCGCACCACATCTCGCCTCCTTCACTCCTAACAGCCTTCCTCTGTGGCCATCAGCTCCTTCCTGGCTTCCTGCAATGACCTTCTCAGTGGGCACTCTGCTTCCATGTTTGTCCCTCTATAGGAAAATCTCCGAAGGGTTCCCAAGACTGAGCTTTAAAAAAATATTAATCAGATCACATCACCTCTGTTCTCATACTTCTAAGAGCTTCTCATTTTATTCCCAGAACCAGACCTGAAGTCTTTGTCATGGCCTATAGGTCATGTAGACCCTATGTGAACTCTCTCCATGTCTGCCTGCCACTGACATCGTATCTCTTACTGTTCTTTGCTCCCACACTCCTATTTTCTCTACACTGGGCCTCTGGATGTTCCTGCCAAAGGCCCAACATCCCCACCTCAAAGTCTTGTAACTGCCTGCCCCTAAGTCTGGAATGCTCTTCCCACAGTTTTTACACAGCTCATTTTCTCACTGTGTCCAGGTTTCTGCTCATACACCAGCCTCTCTGAGAGGCCTTTTCTCACAGCTTTATGTAGAATCTCATCGTCCTCACAGCACTGCAGGTGCCGCTATACAAAACTGCCGTTCCTGTAGGTCAAAATGGTAGAATATTGTCAGTTTCAGGTGTTTCTGTGCACACGTGTAACATTATTGTACTTACTTGTCATCCTTATATATTTACAGGAAGGTTGTTGTTGTTGTTGTTGTTGTCCTTCCTGGACCTGGGTTGCTCATCTCTAGACAGTACCTGAAACAAAGAGGCATTCACAGATCATCAGCTGTATACTTCTTCCATCTTTTGCCCTTTAATATGTTAAGCCCTCAAACGGCTCTCTGTGCAGTTACACTGCACAGAGGTCAATCTGTGCAGGTCAATCCCCTTCACTCTTTATCAAGAGCCACACTCTTACATTCTCAGAATATTATTTTTGAGATCTTGCCATTTCTCATTTTCCCTTTTCGATTGTCTAGTTATGGGCTTAGACTACACTTTCCTCTCAGCTTTTGAGAGCTGTATACTGACATTTAGGACTTATATCAGAGCCTCTCCAAACTGCTTTCCTTGGGCATTTTAATCCCCCATGTGAAAGATACTCTCTGATTCCTAGTCTCCTAGGCTCCTGTATTCCTGCTTCAATAAGCAGTTCTTCCTGGGAGGTCAGAATTAAATCTACAAGAAAAGTTCCTTTTGTTTCTTCCTCTTCCTCAGTAAAATGAAATTATCAGCAAGACAAGGTCATGCGTTCTGCTGTTATAAATGAGATTTCCAGTTTGAAACTCAGAGGGCTGGTAAGTTCCTATTATTGCTATGACTTGCAAATGTGTCAATTCTGTGATCTTTTTAGGAACATATTAATCAGCACTCCATCTTATTTAGCTGAGGCTATTATATTCACTTATGGTAAACCAGGTGCTTTCCAAACCATTTAACCCTGGGTGGAATGTTCAATCATCAATGCAACATTTAGGACTTTCCTCCCAAAATGTACTGAAAGACTGTAACTTGAGCTCTTAGTTATACTTGACTCAAAGGGATTTTTGGCTGTCAGTGTTAATGATCAAATATTTAATGGCACTTGTTAAAGACGGTAAGGCAGACTTTATATGCAGAACCATCAAGAGGGTAGAGGGACCATGGCGAAGGGATTTTACAATGGGGGAGAAGGTCTGGGCTCAAGGCAAGGGAGATATGTAGCCAAGGACAGGGTGTGTGAGGGGTTGTAAGTGGATGGAAAATTATTAAGAGGGAACCTTGGGGATAAAGAGGGTTGTGGCTAAACTTATCTAACAGGATTCTTGCTGACAGCAGGCCAGGGTGATCAGACATCATTTGGGAGATGGTGGAAGATGAGGGAACTGACCAGATATCAAGCGGGGCAGGAATCTGGTTACACTGACTTAGCAGGTTCTTGGTAAAACTACCAAGGCAGTGCACAGGTGGCCTAGGAGAAGGTTCAGGAGCCTGAGTAAAGTTTGGTCAAAAGAAGAATCCTTGTCACCAGGTTGCAAAGGGGGGTGGAAGTAGGGGAAAGAGCACAGAACAAAAACCAAGGGGCTGCATTTGGAGGCAGACATAGTTGGTTTTGAATCTCACTGTTCCTATGTGTATTAGTCAGACACCAAATCAGTAATTTTAACAGAAAAGAGTTTAATAGAGGGGATTGGTTAAAAGGGTATCATCAGAGACCTGAAAAGGTTAAAGGAGACACTGGAGCACCAGAGAGAAACTTTAGGAAGCAGCTCCTGCACCCAGGCTAGTGGCACAAACAGAAAAGAATAAGGTTATCAGAACTTGGAAGCTCCAAGTAGGGCTCTTTATAACTGGGACCCAGACCTTTGGGAAGAGGGTGCTTGGTTAACTGATGCTGGTACTTCCTAGGGGCTGGCTCTAGGAATGTGGGAAATTACTGCTGCTAAAGCAAAAAAAAACATCACTGGGGTGATGCTGACAGTACTGGGGAGCGAACAAGAAGAAGAAAGCCCCTTCTTTCTCATCCAGCCTAAGCCTGTCCTTCTCATATGATGACAAAGAGCCACAGACAAGGCAGAGACGTGGTTTTCAGAGTCCCAGCCTCAACATCACAGAGCAGAGCAGAGAGGTTTTAAAACTGAAAGAAATGGTGTAATCCCCCGTATAATGGCCTTACAGAAATGGCCTTAAAGCCCCAGTTCTTCTACCTGCATAATGGAGGAGAAGTGCTTCCTCCTAAGGTTCTTGTCAAGATTAAATGAGTGATGTATGTGGATCACTCAGTAAGTTCGTTGACAGAAGCTTCCGATCTGGCTACGTCTCTGACACCCTATCTTCAGCCTCACTCCAGCAGCCAGAGGGTGAAAAGGAAAATGAAATGAAGGGGGAAGAAACAAGGCGAGAGAAGAAGGGGGAGGGGGGAATGGGGGAGTGTGACCCGTACCCTGGGCGTGTGCAGCCACTTGTTTAACACCACCTGTGCACCATCACTGGGCTCCTCGGGAAGGTTTTTCCTACTCGGAACAAATTGCATGCTTCAGTGCTTTTAACGATTTCTGGGGGTGGGTGTTACGATTTCAGCAAAATCATGGAAACTAGAAAGAGTACCTGAAAGTATGTGATTGTTTTCTAAAAAGTGAAAGCTCAGTGGCTTGGCAGAGGAGGACAGCAGGAGGTCTTAATGAGTCAGACCACAAATTAACCCTGCCTTATTTTTCCTTTTTTTTTCTTTTCCCAGCATCTTTGGCTGGCTCCAGCAACCATTCCAACTGTGTAATTAAGTCATTTCTAGGAAAGCTGAGCAGCTGGGTCAGTACTATATGTTCTAGTGATCACTGGCTGTCAGGTTGAAGCTTAAATTAATATTCTGAACAGTTATTGAATTTCAGCCACTCCATCTTTACAGAAGCCAGCAACTAGAAATGTGACAGGTACTCCGGATTCTGCTTTCATCAACACATTCAAGGAGCGATAAAAACCAGCACCAGCCTGATACTGTCGATAATATTTCTTAGAGCAGCTGTTGATGTAAAAAATAGATAATAATAAATTGGGTCGAAGGAACTGAAAATGTTATGTTCCGTGCCTGCCCAGGCTGAGGACAGCTGCCACCCCACCATACTAAGGTGTCTCCTTTGCCCTTAGGCCTCATTTCCTTCCTAGATAAATAAAAATAAATTCCCTATAATGCAAAGGGACCACTTTCTAGAAGTGTAAATTGAAATATGCTGGCTGTACAAACTTGTGAAATTAGTTTTGTTGGTGGGAAAAACCTTAATTAAAGGACTGGTTTGAAATAAGGAAGAGTAATAATGCATTTTTCATTATGTTCACCTTGGTACCAGCCACATTCACTTTAATGATCTAATTTCTATTTTTCTTATTTAATGGATGACATTAGATTAGCTTTCCCAACAGGTTTGTTTCCAAAAGGTTAATGAAATCGAGCTAAATATTTGGTTGGCCAAAAAATTCATTTGGGTTTTTCCCTATGATGGTAGGGAAAGCCCAATATATACAGTAAATCATTAGTATTTCTGTTTTGAACCACCAATGTCTCACAGTTCTGGATCCTGCTTTCTGCTTGGGGACAAGATAAAATTTATCAGAAATTAAATGGCTTGTATCCTCTATACTAGGAAATCAATGAAATATCAGAACTATAGAGGAAACAGCTCCTTTTGTATCACCTTCAAATGAATAAACTCAACATGAGATTTTTTTGTGACTTTCCTTAATGAAAAACTGAACCAAAGTAATAGATTTAATGTATGAGAATCAAAACTTGGGAATTTAAAAATTTACATTTAGTAACCTCTCATCAAGGAGTGAGGGATGGGGTTTAAGCATTTATTGGAGGTAGTAATAAGGAGAGAAACAATTTTTCATGAAATCTTTTTTTGTAAAGGTGAGGTTGTATCCACTTTCTCTTATATCAGGCTTCTTAAAAAAAAATCAAGGCTCAAGACCTTGGTTTGTTAGTCTGCCACTTCCAGTCAAGATGAAATAACAGAGACTAGAATTACAATTCCTGCCTAAAGATATAAAAAATAAATAAAACAATGGTTTTCAAAATACAATCATTAGGAAAAAAAGGGCTGTGACTCTTGAGAGACAAACAACCCAATTTTTTAAATGGGCAAAAGATTTGAACAGACACTTCACTAAAGAAGATATATGAATGAAAAGATACTTATCATTAGTTATCAAGGAAATGCAAATCAAAGCCACAGTGAGATATGACTACATACTTGACAGAATGTATAAAATTGAAAGACTGACCATATCAAGTGTTGGCAAGGATGTGGAGAAACTGGAACTTGCACACACTCTGGTCTGTAAAATGTACAACCACTCTGGGAATGAGTTTCCCTGCTTCTTAAAAGGTAAACACGTACCTATTACAGAACCCAGATATTCCATTTTTGAGTATTTACCTAAAAGAAATGAAAGCCTGTGTTCACTACAAGGACTGGCACATCAATCTTCACAGCTATTATAATAGCTCCCAAATAGAAATAATCCAAATTCCCATGACCAAGGAAATAGGTAAATAGATTGTGGTATATCTACATAAGGGATTATTCCTCAACGATAAAAAATAATGAGTGGGAGGGGACACGGGTAAACCTATGACTGATTCATGTTGGTGTTTGGTAGAAACCAACACAATACTGTAAAGCAATTATCCTTCAGTTATAAATAAATTAAAAACAGTTCACTTTTAACATACTAGTATTAAACCAAAGTTAACTATGAAAAAAAATAATGAACTACTGATACACTATGCTTCATGAACAAAGCTAAACAAAAGACAGTGTATATTGTATGTTTCCATTTATACAATATTGTATAAAGTGAAAATTATAGTGACAGAAGGCACTTTGCTGGAAAAGGCAGTGTGGGGGTGGAGAGGAATGCAGGGGGTAAGGAAGGGTGAGGGGTTCCAAAGGGGCCCGAGGAAATTCATGGGGATAATGGACATGTTTATTATCCTGACTGTGGTGATGGTTTCACCATTTTATACATGTGAAAATATACTGTTTTACTTTAAATATGTACAGTCTATTGTAGGCCTATTAAACTTCAATAAAGTTTTTTTAAAAGGTCTGACTTCTAATCATAGTTGAATGATCTCAAACACGTTGCTTTTAAACATTTTTTTTAAGTAAAAACATTTTAAATTGAACTGTGGCTGATTTACATGTTACATTAATTTCAGATGTATAGCAAAGTGATTCAATTATACATACATTCGTTCTTTTTTCAGATTTTTTTCCATAATAGATGACAAGATATTGATTTGTTCCCTGAGCTTATACAATAAGTCTTTGTTATTTATCTATTTTATACATAGCATCAAACACATTCTTAATCTCTCTGAACCCAAGTTCCCTTGGGGATCAAATGGAGACCCTAACAACAAGCCTCTCACACCCACAGGGAGTTGTATCAGGCAAGGCCCTGTAGCAACAGCCCTTAGAGAAGCAGCAAGTATATCAGGCAGGGAGAGCATCTTGTCCTCTCTATAAAAAGTTTCATTTCCTATTGATCCTGCAGACAGGGTTCTCTCTTGAGGTCCTATCTTTTATCTTCAGCAGTCATAGGATGTGATTTTTGAAGGTAAGGTGGTTCAACCTCTTAAAACATCTTTATAAACAAAGTCAGTTGGGGAGAAATAACACACAAGGGGTTAAAAAGCAACAGCCCAGCATCTGTAGCTCTGGAGAGCACTCAGGTGGAAACTGCCCTCCCTTTGTCATCAAGGGACACAATGAATTCAAGCTATCTAGCCTTTGTGTGACCTTCCCACCCCCTACACTCACATGACAAAAATCATGAAAAGAAAATATACGAAAAAAAAAAAAAAAGACATATGCTTTGGAGTCACACCTGACTCATCACTCCCTGGGTCTGTGGCTTTGGACAGCTCACTTCCTCTCGCTGAGCCTGTTTCCTCATGTGTAGACCCATTATCCCATAGGGTGACCATGAGGAAGAAACAGGTAAAGTTCCTTGGCAGCACTTGACAGGGGGAAGACGCTCAGCGCCATGGTTTCCCCACGGTACACTAGACTGCAGAAGTGCTTGAGCAGAAAGCTCCTGACCCCGGTTCGATTCCTTTTTCACTGTTCTTTGTTGCTAGCTTGCCTGGCTAGTGTATGATGGGGAAGAGGGAGTGGGCGGCAATTAGATACCAGAGGTCTTAGCTTAGTCTGGTGCTCTTGCCACTGAGCAAGGTCATTTTTTAACAAACCATCACAGATCAGAATTCATTTATCAACTAAGGGAAAAAATGGTGCCTAAAATCATATTGGTTGGGAGATCAGGGCAAATTCCTCTGGACCCTACTCCAATGCTATTCATGACCAGTTCAGCCCCCACCATCTCTTTGACTACTTCACCCCTGACTCAGAACCCTTTCCAGAGCCGGTAACCCTGGGGCTGGACCCGGCAGGGTGCTGCGGGTGCATCGCTGCTGTTATGGCGGCCCTCCACCACAAGATGGCAACAACTCTCTTCTTTCAGAAGAGAAAGGGAGCAGAAGCCTTTGAAAGCCTGGAAGCAGGCACGTTTCAGATAGGATGAAAATGCATTCATTTTAAAGAGTGGTTCCCTCACTCTTAAAATGGTAAGAACAAAGCAAAGAGCATGAAAGGAGCTCTGCTAAGGCACAAGAGACGAGGGGAGAAGGGGAGACTGCAGTGGGGAGACCCGGGAGGGTTGCTTAGAAGCTGAAGGACTTGGTGTTTGCGCTTGGTCTTGTCACCTCCCATTTTGTCCATATTCTTGTCAAGCTCATGACTCCAAAACTGGGCTATACTTGGGGTCTCTGAGATCGAGGGCCTATTTGAGCCTTGACTAGACTAAAAATTCCGAATTCCTCTTCTACTCGCATGAAGATGGGAGTGTTTATCTCTTTTCCCATAATGACAAAGGCATGCTTTTTACTCTTCCCCTATGTTCGCTGCTGCTGCATATCCTCCACTTCAGACACTATCCATTGTTGCTGTTAGGCCGATGCAGGATGATGGGAGTGAATTTTAATCCCCGTCTCACCTTGGATACATCCAGCCTGAGCTGAGCGGCAATGGTCTTGCCTAGCCTCTGAGCTTCGACTCTATGTCGCCCTCTGCTGGTAGGGTGGTCATCTTCCCAGGTCCTTCACCCTCTTACTGGCTTATGAAAGGCACGTTGCGCTGTGCTCAGTCGCTCAGTCGTGTCCGACTCATTGCGACTGTGGAGACTGTAGCCCGCCAGGCTCCTCTGTCCATTGGGATTCTCCAGACAAGAATACTGGAGTGGGTTGCTATGCCCTCCTCCAGGAGATCTTCCCAACCCAAGGATCAAACCCAGGTCTCCTGCATTGCAGGAGATTTCTTTACCTTTTAGGCTACCAGGGAACTTTAATTGCTTAAAGTAATTAAACAATCTGCATTTAAATCTATCATCATCTTTCCTATTAAATTTTTAGGAAATGTACTTTAGACACATAGACAATTAATTGCAATGTAAACAGGAGGGGTTGGAGAGGATGGGCGAGAGATGATTTCCAAAGACTGAGCAGGAGTAGTTAAGTCTAGGTGGGTGCAGGAGTGGGGCTGGGATGAGGAAAGGCATTCTCCTCAGACAGCATTGAATGATGGGTGGGAGGGAGGAACAGCCAAATGCAAGCAACCCTCACAGGCAGTTCTGTTGGGTTGGAGAGTGAAATTAATTGAAAAACAGCCTCTGCAATAGACTGCTGCTAGATATAGGGGACAGAGAAGGAATAATGGTCAGAGAGGCAGAAGCAGAAACAGAAAAGTGCATTGCCATAAACACCAAATGATTAAAGACCCCCTAAAGAGGAAGGATTCAATCGTTTCAAAACCATCAGAGAGGCCCACAAGGTAAAGATTGCAAACTCTCCACAGAGAGATGGCAATGGGGGGCGGGGGGAGGGCTGCAAAAGTCAGGCTGCAGGGACTGGAGAGTGAGTAGA
>NW_011494746.1:2876619-2885809 GCF_000754665.1 Bison bison bison | reverse complement strand
TAAGGATGTGGAGATGGTGAGGGAAGGTTACCTTGTGGATGGCCCTGGGTGAGAAGAAAGAGAGAGATGGGGTGGAGACCCAGCAGGGCTGAACTGGATACAGAGTAATGGAAGCTTTGGGGTTTTGTTAATGCAGGAGACCTGGGTTCGATCCCTGGGTTGGGAAGATCCCCTGCAAAAGGGAAAGGCTATGCACTCCAGTATTCTGGCCTGGAGAATTCCACGGACTGTGTAGTCCATGGGGTCACAAAGAGTCGGACTCGACTGAGTGACTTTCATTTTGTTTTTTTAAGTACATATACTTAAAAAAAAAAAAACTTAATTTTATATATTTACAGGAAGTTGCAAAAACAGTACAGAGAGGTTCCACGTATCAGTCCCCAGTTTCCCCCACAGTGACATCTTACATTACTGTAGCATGTATTTTCAAAACCGGGACACTGACATTGCTACAATAATGTATGGATGTGAGAGCTGGACTATAAAGAAAGCTGAGCGCCGAAGAATTGATGCTTTTGAACTGTGGTGTTGGAGAAGACTCTTGAGAGTCCCTTGCACTGCGAGGAGATCCAACCAGTCCATCCTAAAAGGAAATAAATTCTGAATATTCACTGGAAGAACTGATGCTGAAGCTGAAACTCCAATACTTTGGCCACTTGATGTGAAGAACTGACTCATTCGAAAAGACCCTGATTCTGGGGAAGATTGAAGGCTGGAAGAGAAGGGGACAACAGAGGATGAGATGGTTGGATGGCATCACCGACTCGGTGGACATGAGTTTGAGTAAACTCTGGGAGTTGGTGATGGACAGGGAAGCCTGGTATGCTACAGTCCATGGGGTTGCAAAGAGTCAGACATGACTGAGCAACTGAACTGAACTGAACAGATCTTATTCAAATTTTAACAGTTTTATATGGATTCATGTGTGTGTATGAACAGTTCTACACAACTTTGTCATCCGCATAGATTTGTGTAACCACCACTACAGTTAAATACAGAACTATTTCATCACCACAAAGAACTCCTTCATATTGCCACAATCCCTGGTGACAAGCATCTGTTCACCATACCTATGATTTTGTCATTCTGAAGATATTATATAAATGGTACCATATAGAATGTAACATTCCAAAACCAGCTTCCTCTTTTCAGTCAGCATGATACCCTTGAGATCCATCAACACCATTGCAAGTATCAAGAGCTTGTTTCTCTTTATTACTGAGTAGTATTCCATTATATGATTATCACCACACTTAGTTTAGACATATACTGGCTGAAAACATTTGGGTTGTTTCCAGTTTGGAGCTATTAGAAATAAAGCTGCAATGAACATCATGTAGACACTTTTGTGACGTAAGTTCACATTTCTCTGGCATATAGGCCTGGGAATGCAACTGCTGTACTATCGGGCAGGTATATGTTTAGTTTTCTATGTGTACGTATGCTAAGTTGTGTCTGGCTCTTTGCAATCCTATGGATTGTAGCCTGCCAGTATCCTCTGTCCACGGGATTCTCCAGGCAAGAATACTGGAGTGGGTTGCCATTTCCTTCTCCAGGGGATCTTTCTGACCCAGGGATCGAACCCGTAAAAGGAGTTTTTTACGTCTCCTGCATTGGCAGGAGGTTCTTTGCCACTAGTGTCACCCACCAAGCTATTTCCCAGAAGGCCATGCCACTTTACATTCCCAGGAAATTTATGGGATCTAGCTTTTCCATATAATCACCAGCATTTGGTATTGTTACTTCTTCATTTGAGCTGTTTTAACAGGTGTTCTAATAGCTGTATAGGGCTTCCCTGATGGTTCAGATGGTAAAGAGTCTGCCTGCAATGTAGGAGACCCAGGTAAAGTATGTGATAAAGGAAGCTTTTGTTGTGCTGTTTTGTTTGTGGGTTTAGCAAAGGAGAGTCTTTGACACGTTTGGGGGCTGAGGGGAAGCAGCGAGCGGAGGTGATGAACTGAGGATGAAGGAGAAAGTAGATGAGTGGACAGTCCTAAGGGCTGGAGAAGAAGGGGTGGAGTGATGAATGAACTGTGACGGCTGTGTGCCTTATCCTTGGAGACAGGAGGACACGATGTTAGGGTGGGTGAGTGGGAAGAGATAAGTGTAAGTGAGAGGTGAGAAGTGGACTCAAGCAAGAGAGTGTCAGGAAACGAGGTTAGAGGTGGAGGCCCCAGAGGACGTTGTCACCTGGTGGGTGACAATGGGCTCTGGGGGTCAAGTTGATGCCAGTTCCCCCACTTCCCAGCTATTTGACCTTGGGCATGCTATCTAAGGACTCAGTTTCCTCATTTATAAAATGGGGAGAATAATAAATAATGGAAAGATTATGGTGAGAAGTATATGAAATTTTATGCACTTGGTGAATGTGAGTAACAATGATGATCACACAGCAAATCAGAGACCTAAACACTCCAGATAAAGTCACAGTCCAGATAGTTTGATGTTTTGGCTTATGTGTCTTTTCACTGTCTCCTGAAAGACTGACAATAACTTGAGGGTAGAGCCAGACATTTTACTTTTCTCTGTCTTCCTAGCCTCCAGCTCAGTCTCTTCCTCATAGAAGGCTCTTGGTCATGTGTATTAAATGTCCGAGTAACTGGACTGCATATGGTCAATCCTGCAACAGTTTGGGGTCCTGCTTCTCAAGTCACTTCCCTTCCTGACTCTCTGGATCGAGCTTTTTCCTCTATGCGTTTGCTACCCTTTTAAAACTAACTCATCTTGCTTTGCGGTCACTGGATGAAAGGCTCATAACTCCCTGATTTGGGTCTGTATTTCAGTTCTGGAAATGCAAAAGCAAACTATTATTTACCATTTAAGTAAAATGATCTCTTTCTGTTGGTTATAAATGTGCAAGAATTAAAAAGGAAAAGGAGACGGCAACACAGCACTGGAGGGACTTATTTAGATGACCTGTTTTTATGGCTTCTTGCATCCTGGGGGAGACTGAGTTTCAGCAAGTTGACGGTTCAGTGCCCAGAAGCTGAGTGAGTCACTCCAGACCCCAAGGGACAGAGGAAGGTCTACTGGAGCGGTGCAGCCATCTTGCCCATCTTGCTCCATCCTCAGTAGCTTCAGAGGCTCCTGTCAGAGAGGCAAAGTGGGAGGGACCTGGGCTAATGAGGCACACCTGTGTCTGGTTGCCTTTTTTTTTTTCCTTGGCCACGCCCCCAACCTTAAAAAAGAGACTGTGTTGTGAAAACACTCAACTTTTTGTCCTTTTCTCTCTCCCTCTGCCCCCTCCAATGAGATGCAGAAATGCAGCTAAAATAATACCCAGAGGTGACTGGGGAGGAACACTGACAAGATGAGTCGACAAAAGGGGCAAAACAAGGAATCTGGAAAATCTATAACCTGCGTATCACCCCCTCCTCAAATCATCCCAGTTTTGGCAATAGAGCCTTTGCACACACAGGTGGAGTTTATTATAACTTACCCCTGCGGCAAATACTCTGGGTCCCTCCTACCAAACCACTCGCTCTGACCACCAGGGGTCAGCCTAGAGCCAGGAACAGGCAGCGGACACCCCAGAGCCAAGCTCCGTTTGGTCCCCCAGGCCCTGCCCTGCCTGCCCTGGAGCTCACCCAGCCCCAACCCCGTGCATCAGCAGTGGCCTGTGGGATTCCCTTTCCGTTTGTAAGAGGAGCTGCCTGGAGTTGGGACAGGTCCCAGGCGGATTATATCATTCCCTCATGTTCATTTAAGTCTGAAAATCACTCACCTGAAGAATCGTGCAGCAGGGGTGGTGGGAGGGTCTTGGTGGGGGGAGCTTATGAAAAAGCAGATTCTTGGAACTGATTCTGGGGAGGGGGGGTGGCCCTGAGAATCTGCAGTGGGCCAACTCTAGTTCTGACGCAGGCACTGCTGGACCACACTTTGGCAGAATGCTTGAGGCTGTTGTTCTGACCCAAGCTGTTCTTACGTGGAGCCTTTGCCCCCATATCATGTCCAGGACTCCAGGAGGCAGAGGATCAGGCCCACGTCCCCTGCCACACCGGGGCTGTAGCCATCACACGTGTTGGGCTCTGGCACATCACCAGTGATGCAGCTACTCCTGGCACATTAACAAACACCCAGAGAGGGAGAAAGAAGGCAGGAGAAGAAGGACAACTGGTACTACCCAGAGCCAGAGGAAGACTGCTGCCAGCCCACCACACCCTCTCCAGATGCCCTGTGTGTCCCTCATTCCTTCTATTTCTGGGCTCTGGCTTCCTTATTTTATCCTCTTTGACATGCCTCCCTCCTCCTCACTGCTCAGCAAAAGCATCCTGGATTTAGAGGCAGCCAAGCTAGAGAGCTCAGGACAATGCTTGTTGACTTTCACCGGTGCTAAGACACAGTCTACAACATGAGCACCCTGATACACTCACAGCTTTTCAGGGAGGATGGGAGTGAAAGGCAACATCACATACACACGTAGGCTGTAAGAGGCAGCACAGATCCAGAATCAATAAAATGGAGAAAAGTATCTCTCTTGTTCTCATAATCTAATGCTGCTTTGTTCATTCAACTCGAACTCACGGAGTGCCTGCCTGCTGGGCCAAGACCCTGTTCCAGGTGCTGTGGGCGGAGGGTTGAGTGGTGCTGTTGTGATGGTGTAGAAGGCAGGTAGTCAAATAAGAATAAAAAATGAATTATGGAATCTGAGTTAGAGATAGTGACATTTGTTATTAGAGAACCAATTAGGGTTGTGTGGTAGAGATGTAACGGAGAGGCTGATTTCAGATAGGGTGTTCAGAGGCCATTTCTGAGGAAGGGTCAATCCTAAAGAAAATCAACCTGAATATTCACTGATGGACTGATTCTGAAGCTGAAGCTCCAATACTTTGACCACCTGATCCCAAAAGCCTACTCATTGGAAAAGACCCTGATGCTGGGAAAGATTGAAGGCAGAAGGAGAAGGGGGTGACAGAGGATGAGGTGGTTGGATGGCATCATCAACTCAACAGACATGAGTTTGAGCAAGCTCTGGGAGATGGTGAAGGACAGAGAAGCCTGGCGTGCTGCAGTCCACAGACGTGCAAAGAGCCAGACACAACTGAGCGACTGAGCAACAACAACATGGAACTGAGACTGATACGAAGAGAAAACAAGAAGAAGAGCTTTCTGGGTGGAGACGGCTTTCATGTGGTTTCTACAAAGCCTGTCTGGCACCTTGGCCCATGGCTGCAGACTTTTCATCCTTTGCTGAGCTCAGCATTTATTGATCACCTTTTTCTGTGCCAGGGGATGCTCATGATGCAGTTGTGAGCAAGAAAGACATGGTTTCCACCCTCAATAAATTTACAACAAGGTGCAGTTTTTAAAGATAAAGTTCAGCTGGCCCTCTATTTCTACATTTGCCGTTTATCTTCTTCATCACAAGATACATATTTTAGATTGTGGACTAGGGTGGCTTTGATGGGGAGAGCTTAACGACCACAAACACTAGGACCCAGTGGTAAAACCTTCAAGAGCCTGAATACTGCACGTGGGGGCTCTGAAAAAAAAAAAAAATCCCCACCATTCCCTACCCAACTGTGGCTCTTGGCTCTCAGCGTTCTCCTCGTATCATCCCGAACTGTGAGATCTGGGTGAGAAGAGACGGTTCCAGAGACAGAGCTCACATCTTCTGGAACTGAATCTGGTCCATACACGCATCATCATCTTTGGTGCCCCCTCCTGGTGCCGAGCAGAAACACAGCCCCCGACGGCCCCCTGCCCGCACTTCTCAGACCTTGGGGGCTGTCACAGGGAAAGAAATATTTGTTTCTGAATCTCTCAGTCGCCTTTCAGAGGTTCTCACTGAAGATGAATGATGGGAATAAAGTTGGAAACAGTCTAAAGGAGAGTTTTGCTCCTGCGCATCCCAGGAAGCAGCTGCTTCTCCTACAGCACAAATTCATACCTGACATGCTGTGAAAACCCCTGCAAAAAGCTGACATCCCCTCCTGGGTTTCAGAGATTTCCTTTCGCATCTGAACTGCTCATAAGAAAGAAAGGAGAGGAACGGCTCAAATATAGTGAGGACTGCCTTGGCCTCATGGGCAGGGCTGGTCTGGAAGGAGCTTGCACTAGGGCTCCCACGGCTGGTGAGGGGGATGAACGTGGGCATCCGCATCCTGGGCTCTACCGCTGGAGGTTCTGATCAGGTGTGGTGTGAGGCCTGGGAATACATGAATCCTTCCACAAGGCTTCCATGAGTCTTTCTGAAAGTCACTCAGGCTTGTGAACCTTTGAATTAGGGGACAAACTGACCAATAGTCCCCTAGTTAGCTCTCCTTCCATCCTGACAGCCTCCGTGTCTCCCGGCTCCCTCAGGTTCAGTCTCCCTCCGCCCCACTCTCGGTCTTTAGCCCCCAGGGGCTGAAACCTGAGTCAGCACCAGGCCAGGTGGAGCAATTGACTCGGGCCTGTTCAATGAAGGCGTTTAGTTACCAGACACCCATCTGCTGGCTGTCCTCACCAAGGAAACGGGGGCCAGATCACTTTCACTGGGCATCGGCCCCACACTTGCCAGCGTGAGTGTGGGAGGAAGGGAGATCCACCCCGCCTTCTGGTGCCTTCACTGCAAACAATTCCCATGTGACTCCCTCCAGCTCCAGAATAGCCTGCGAGCGTTGTCAAGAAAAGCCCACGTCCACAGAACAACCACCTCGCTCTCCCTCTCCTATTCTGCCTTCTGGACTCGGCACCCATTACTCTCTTCAAATTTACAACCCAGTGCTCAAAATGAAGAGTCCTGTACTCTTTAGGGTCTCTAGGAACCCAGGGTTCTACACTGGTGACTGAAATTAGTTTTATCTTCTTTAAAAGAATTTAAAAAAAATTTAAGTAATATACATTTACATAATTTGACAGTAGAATGTGCTATTTAAAGCTTCTAAAAAAAAAAAACACTTTTCTTTCCCTCCATAAATGCTAAATTAACACTTTCAATTCTTAAGGTGGTTTAAGAAGAAAAGTGTTTACCTTCATATTTCCACATAACATCCTTATGTGTATACTGCTTTTCCAATCAGGAATATTCTCTGTCAACTTCCTATCATGGAAGATGAGGAGAAAGTGCTTTTACATTGACTCTGTCCCACCACTGTCTCCTCCCTATAGTGACATCATAGTTTTTGTTAAATCAATATTATACAATGTTTATTTTTATGCTTATGCAAGTGTTGTTGGGCCAACTGTAAAGTATTATGATACATTTTTCTTTCATTGTTTTTCTTGGAGTTAATTTTCTTTTTTGTCTGCTCAGTTGTTCTGTATGTAGAGCAACAAACTTTCCCATATTCCTCACAGAACTATAAAGCCCCTCTCAATGTCCTGTTCTCTTTGAGGAGGTGACATTTGAACTGAGTCCTGAATAATGAGGGGGACCCAGCTGTGGGAAGATCTGAGGAAGTGTGTGCTAGGCAGGTGAAACTGCAAGAGCCAAGGCCTTGAGATGGGCGAGAGCCTGGCTTCTTTGAACAAAACAAACGGAGTGTGAGTGGCTGGAGCATGGTGAGTAAGGGTGGAGTGGTATGTATGAGATGAAACTACAGAGACGGTGCAGCAGAGCCTTCTGCCACGGTGTTTTATCTTCCAGTTTTTGACTGGGCATGTGGCTGCCCAGGATAAAGATGACATTTTCTAGTTTTTCTTATAGGTAGATATAGTCATATGACTAAGTTCTGGCCCATGGCATAAAAATGCAAGTGTTGTATAGATCTTCAAAGAATCTTCTTAATAAACAGTAGGCATGGACCCCTTGTCCTTTGTAATTCTTCTTCCAACTCTGCTGTTTGAATGTACATAAAGACTGGTTCTCTGGCTGCTTTTTTAGGTCACTGGGGTCAGGTCCTGGGGATGGCAGAGTGTGGCCTGGAAGGAGTTTGTGCCTTGAGGACCTCATGGTTTTGTTTTTTTTCTTTGCTGGTCATTCCTTGTGGCATGCGGGTACTTCGCTGCAGAGGACAGGCTTCTCTAGTTGTGGTGTGTGGGTATAGTTGCTCTGCTGCGTGTGGGGTCTTAGGTCCTTAACCACGGAACCTGCATCCCTGGTATTGGAAGGCAGAGTCTTCACCACTGAACCACCAGGGAAGTCCCTCTGAGGGGTTCTTGAAGCTGAACTCCAGTACCAGTCTTGTTTGGTCTTCCTTCAGACTTACGTATCAGAGACGTAAATTTGTTTTATTTAAGCTGTTGTTTCTTTGTTTCTTTTGCTAATAGTCCAGACTTAACTCTAACTGATACAGAGAGGAAGCATCCATATCATCTAAGTTTTTATCGGTACTGTGAAGAGATTGGATTTTATTCTAAATGCAATGGGGAGCCGCTGAAGTTTTAAGCACAAGAGTCATATGACCCAATTTGTATCCTACAAGATTTTATAAGACACAATGGAGAGAGAGTTGTAGGTGGACAAGAGTGAAAAGGGAAAGTAGGTAAAAGGTTGTCAGAAATGTTACAACCTTATGGGGAAGTTAGCAATATCAGCAAAATGATGTGTGATTTACCCTTTGACCAGCAATCCTACTTTTGTGATTCAATCCTCAAAATTCACTAGCAAAAGTACAAAATAAAGCAGAAACGGGGCTATTTATTTCAACAGTATTTGTAATGTCAAGACTAAGAACAATCCAAATGCTCATTAGAGAGGGATTGGTTGAATAAATTATGGTATAGCTGCCCAGTGAATTACTACTATATAATTATAAAAGGGTTTGAAGTGAAGTGAAGTGAAGTCACTCAGTCGTGTCCGACTCTTTGCGACCCCATGAACTGCAGCACGCCAGGCTTCCCTGTCCATCACCAACTCCTGGAGTTTACTCAAACTCATGTCCATCGAGTCGGTGATGCCATCCAACCATCTCATCCTCTGTTGTCCCCTTCTCCTGCCCCCAATCGCTCCCAGCATCAGGGTCTTTTCCAATGAGTCAACTCTTCACATGAGGTGGCCAAAGTATTGGAGTTTCAGCTTTAGCATCAGTCCTTCCAATGAACACCCAGGACTGATCTCCTTTAGAATGGACTGGTTGGATCTCCTTGCAGTCCAAGGGACTCTCAAGAGTCTTCTCCAATACCACAGTTCAAAAGCATCAATTCTTCAGCGCTCAGCTTTCTTCACAGTCCAACTCTCACATCCATACATGACCACTGGAAAAACCATAGCCTTGACTAGACGGACCTTTGTTGGCAAAGTAACGTCTCTGCTTTTGAATATGCT
>NW_011494746.1:2855230-2876519 GCF_000754665.1 Bison bison bison | reverse complement strand
AGTAAGTGTCTTTTAATTTCATGGCTGCAGTCACCATCTGCAGTGATTTTGGAGCCCCCAAAAATAAAGTCAGCCACTGTGTCCACTGTTTCCCCATCTATTTCCCATGAAGTGATGGGACCAGATGCCATGATCTTCGTTTTCTGAATGTTGAGCTTTAAGCCAACTTTTTCACTCTCCTCTTTCACTTTCATCAAGAGGCTTTTTAGTTCCTCTTCACTTTCTGCCATAAGGGCGGTGTCATCTGCATATCTGAAGTTATTGATATTTCTCCCGGCAATCTTGATCCTAGCTTATGCTTCTTCCAGCCCAGCATTTCTCATGATGTACTTAGGTAAGTTTATTCCTAGATATTTAATTCTTTTTGTTGCAGTGGTGAATGGGATTGATTTCTTAATTTCTCTTTCTGATTTTTCATTGCTGGTATATAGAAATGCAAGTGATTTCTGTGTATTGATTTTGTATTCTGAAACTTTGCTAAATTCACTGATTAGCTCTATTAATTTTCTGATACTATCTTTAGGGTTTTCTTGTACAGTATCATGTCATCTGCAAACAGTGAGAGCTTTACTTCTTTTGGATCTGGATTCCTTTTATTTCTTTTCTTCTCTGCTGTAGCTAGGACTTCCAAAACTATGTTGAATAATAGTTGTGAAAGTGGACACCCTTGTGTTATTCCTGATCTTAGAGAGAATGCTTTCAGTTTTTCACCATTAAGAATAATGTTTGCTATGGGCTTATCATATATAGCCTTTACTATGTTGAGGTAGGTTCCTTCTATGCCCATTTTTTGAAGAAAATCATGAATTTTGTCAAAAGCTTTTTCTTCATCTATTGAGATGATCATATGTTTTTTTTCTTTCAATTTGTTAATATGTTGTATCACATTGATTGATTTGCCTATATTGAAGAATCCTTGCATTCCTGGGATATACCCAACTTGATTATGGTGTATGAGCTTTTTGATGTATTGCTGAATTCTGTTTGCTAAAATTTTCTTAAGGATTTTTGCATCTATGTCCATCAGAGATATTGGCCTGTAGTTTTCTTTTTTTGTGTTGTCTTTGTCTGGTTTTGGTATCAGGGTGATGGTAACCTCATAGAATGAGTTTGGAAGTGTTCCTTCCTCTGCAATTTTTTGAAAGAGTTTTAGAAAGATAGGTGTTAGCTCTTCTCAAAATGTTTGATAGAATTCTCCTGTGAAGCCATCTGGTCCTGGGCTTTTGTTTTTTGGGGAGATTTTTGATCAGAGCTTCAATTTCAGTGCTTGTAATTGGGTTGTTCATAATTTCTATTTCTTTCTGGTTCAGTCTTGGAAGATTAAACTTTTCTAAGAATCTGTCCATTTCTTCCAGGTTATCCATTTTGTTGCCATATAGTTGTTCATAATAGTCTCTTATAATCCTTTGTATTTCTGCATTATCTGTTGTAAGCTTTTTTCATTTTTCATTTTGTTGATTTGATTCTTCTTTTTTTCTTAATGAGTCTGACTAAAGTTTTGTCAATTTTGTTTATCTTCTCAAAGAACCAGTTTTTAGTTTTATTAATCTTTACTATTGTTTCATTTCTTTTTCATTTATCTGCTTGTTTAGGATTTCTTTCCTTCTAATAATTTTGGGATTTTTTGTTTTTCTTTCTCCAGTTGTTTTAGGTGTAAAGTTAGGTTGTCTATTCAATGTTTTTCTTGTTTCTTGAGGTAGGATAATATTGCTATAAACTTCCCTCTTAGAACTGCTTTTGCTGTTCCCATAGGTTTTGAGTTGTCGTGTTTTCATTGTCATTTGTTTCTAGAAATTTTTTTATTTCCCTTTTGATTTCTTCAGTAACCTGTTGGTTATTTAGAAACATGTTGTTTAATCTCCAGGTGTTTGTGTTTCTTACAGTTTTTTTCTTGTAATTGACATCCGGTCTCATAGCATTGTGGTCAGAGAAGATGCTTGACATGGTTTCAATTTTCTTAAATTTACTGAGGTTTGATTTGTGACCCAAGATGTGGTCTATTCTGGAGAATGTTCCATGTGCACTTGAGAAGAAAGTGTAGTCTTCTGCATTTGTATGGAATGTCCTGAAGATAGCAATGAGATCCATCTCATCTAATGTATCATTTAAGACTTGTGTTTCCTTATTAATTTTCTGTTTTGATGACCTGTCCATGGGTGTGAATGGGGTGTTAAAGTCTCCTACTATTATTGTGTTACTATTAATTTCTCCTTTTATGTCTGTGTTTGTCTTGTGTATTGAGGTGCTCCTATGTTGGGTGCATAGATATTTACAATTATTATGTCTTCCTCTTGGATTGATCCTTTGATCATTATGTAATGTCCTTCCTTATCTCTTGTAATCATCTTTATTTTAAGGTCTATTTGTCTGATATGAGGATTGCTACTCCAGCTTTCTTTTGCTTCCCATTTGCATGGAATATATTTTTCCATCCTCTCACTTTCAGTCTATATGTATCTTTGGTCCTGAAGTGGGTTTCTTGTAGACAGCATATGTATATGGGTCTTGTTTTTGTATCCATTCAGCCAGTCTGTGTCTTTTGGTTGGAGTATTTAATCCATTTACATTTAAAGTAATTATTGATATGTATGTTCCTATGGCCTCTTTCTTAATTGCTTGGGGTTGATTTTGTAGATCTTTCTCCTTCTCTTGTATTTCTTGACTATGTAAGTCCCTTATCATTTGTTATAAAGCTGGTTTGGTAGTACTGAATTCTATTAACTTTTGCTTGTCTGAAAAGCTTTTTATTTTTCCATCAATTTTGGATGAGATCCTTGCTGGGTACAGTAACCTTGGTTGTAGATTTTTCCCTTTCAGTACTGCTGAAAAATCAGCTGTTAAGCATATGGGGTTTCCCTTGTATGTTACTTGTTGCTTTTCCCTTGCTGCTTTTAATATTGTTTCTTTGTGTTTAGTCTTCATCAGTTTGATTAGTATGTGTCTTGGCATGTTTCTCCTTGGGTTTATACTGTATGGAACTCTTTGTGCCTCTTGGACTTGATTGACTATTTCCTTTTTCATGTTGGGGAAATTTTCAACTATAATCTCTTCAAAAATTTTCTCACACCCTTTCTTTTTCTCTTCTTTTTCTGGGACCCCTATAGTTCGAATGTTGGTGTGTTTGATATTGTCCCAGAGGTCTCTGAGACTATCCTCAGTTCTTTTCATTCTTTTTACTTTATTCTGCTCTTCAGAAGTTATTTCGACCATTTTGTCTTCCAGCTCACTGACTCATTCTTCTGCTTCAGATATTCTGCTGTTGATTCCTTCTAGAGTATTTTTAATTTCAGTAATTGTGTTGTTTGTCTCTGTATGTTTATTCTTTAATTCTTTTATGTCTTTGTTAATTGATTCTTGCATTGTCTCCATTTTGTTATCAAGGTTTTTTTTTTTTTATCATCTTTACTATCATTATTCTGAATTCTTTTTCAGGTAGTTTGCCTATTTTCTCTTCATTTATTTGGACTTCTGTGTTTCTAGTTTGTTCCTTCATTTGTGTAGTATTTCTCTGCCTTTTCATTATTTTTTTTTAACTTATTGTGATTGAGGTCTCCTTTTCCAAGGCTTCAAGGTTGAATTCTTTCTTCCTTTTGGTTTCTGCCCTCCGGAGTTTGGTCCAGTGGTTTGTGTAAGCTTCCTATAGGGTGAGATTTGTGCTGAGTTTTTGTTTGTTTGTTATTCCTCTGATGGTCAAGGCTGAGTGGGGTGGTAATCCTATCTGCTGATGACTGGGTTTGTATTTTTTGTTGTTGTTGTTTAGCTGAGGCGTCCTGCACAGGGTGCTACTGGTGGTTGGGTGATGCCAGGGCTTGTATTCAAGTGGTTTCCTTTGTGTGAGTTCTCACTATTTGATACTCCCTAGGGTTAGTTCTCTGTTAGTCTAGAGTCTTGGGAATCAGTGCTCCCACTCCAAAAGCTCAGGGTTTGATCTCTGGTCAGGAACAAAGATTCCACAAGTGGTTTGTTATGGTATTAAGTGAGATTAAAACAAATATCCAAAAACAAGAAACCAAAGATAAACCCAAGACAAATGGCAGTTACAAAATCAGGCAAATAATAATTAAAATAATGGTATATACACATATACACCCATGAGCAAAGACAAAATAGTCCAACAAAAAATAAAGTACAGTAGATTGACCTGGCGAACAAAGGAAATAAAAAATTATATTTACCAGTTAAGAACAAAACTAACTAAAGCACATACTGGAAAACAAAGCTAAAGCAAGGTGCCAAGTGGGAAATAAAGCAATGAAAACAAAACTAACAAATATGTTGAGAGAAAAGGAAAGAAAGAAAGGAAAGAAAGGAAATGCAAAGTTAAACAGAGATAGATGAAGAAGATTTATATACATTAAATTGCACTTATATACATTACAGTTATATACATTAACTGCAAGGGGAAATGAACAGAAGGAAAGGCAAACAAAGGAATAAATGTATAAAAATAATAATAGGTTTAAAAATTAAAAATTTAAATTTAAAAAAGAGCGAGAAAAAAAAGGAAAACTCATCAGAACTGCAAAAGCCCAATGTAAGGCAGAGGTTTATAACAACAATAAAAAAATGTGACTGAGAAAAAAAAAAAGATCAAAAGCTCAATTATATTTCATAGTGCCAATAAAATCAACAACTACAACAGAGGTGGGGGAGGAAAAGAAAAAGAAAAAAATCCAAAAGAATCTACAGAACAAGTCAAAACATAAGAATAAAAAATGTTTTCCTTCAGTCACTGCTGTCAGAGTCCTTTCCCTCGCTGGGACTCACAGTCCACCTCACCTCCCTAGGATGCCCTCCAACACTGTGCTGATCTCTGGACCTGCGGTGGGGGCAGCTCAGATTCTAACCTGGTCCTACTCCTGTGTGTTCTTGCCTCCAATGTCTACAGCTATCAGAACTGGTGCGTTTTCTTTTGTGGGACCTTTCAATGACCTTTTATATATTCCACAGACACAGAGTCTGCCTAGTTGATCGTGTGGATTTAATCTGCAGCTTATACAGCTGGTGGAAAGGTTTTGGGTCTTCTTCCTTCTTCCACATTGCCCCTGGGTTCCAATTGTGGTTTTATTTCCACCTCTGTACATGGGTCGTCCACTGGTTGCTCCTGAGGCTGCCCTGGAGAACTTGGGTTTGCCCCTGTGAGAGACAGTGTGGAGGCGGTGTGGCTGCTTGGGTTGCAGGGGTTCTTGCAGCACCAGGTACTAAGGGGAATTGGCAGCTAGAGCAGCAGGATATATAATGCTCTAGAAGGGTATGGGAACCAATATTGGCCAATACGCTCCAGTATACTTGGTCGGAGATCCCCCCTCCCTGACACAGATGCCTGGCAGGCCACGGTCTACAGGGTCACAAACAGACACTACCGAAGCAACCCTCCATGCATAGATGCAAAACAATTTTTGCCTGTGGCAGCTCTGCCCCAGTGAGAGTTGAGTGTGAAGGTGGCGCAGCTGCTTGGCTTGTGGGGACCCTGGCGGTGCCAAGTGTACAGGGACACTGACTGCCTCCACTGCAGAAGTTATGACCTTATCAGAGTCTTTTTTCGAGCCTCTTGTAGCTGGCAATCAGAAGGCCTCTTTGGTCAGTCTTTCTCCATAGCTCTGCTCATTCAGGAACTTAGAGGGCTCCCTTGCCTGGGGTCGTTCTCTGTTGCTCAGCACGTCAGGCACATAGAGGGGCTCCCCTGGCTGGAGTCCTACTCTGTAGATCAGCAGGTCAGGCATTGATGGGCCAGCCTCTCTATTGTTCAGCCATTGATGCTGGCAGTGTGGAGAGAGAGAGGCTATGGTGATGGCTCCACCCTCTACACATGACTCAGTGCTATGGCCTTGCTTCCATGGCTTCCTAGCTTTCCTCCACAGGCATTTCCTACCACAATCTCCTCCTTCACATCCCCTCAATCCATCTCTCCACAGACAACAGCAGCCCTTGTCCTGGGATTGCTCCACAATCCCTAAACTCCATCTCCCAGCTGCTGCACTTTCCAGGGGACTTGTGTCCCCATCCGGGGTATGTATGGCTACAGCAAGGACTGTCTGATGTTCATTCCATTTAGGCTGCCACAGATCAGCTGTTTTACTTTCAGCCTTAAATGTTTCTCCTCTCACTCAGACAATTGTCCCGATGTGGAGATCGGACCCCTGCTTCAGTTCCCCCACCCACTGAGGGCAGGTCCAATCCTACTGACACTCCTGATTTTCCCCTAGTTCCTTTGTCCTACCAAGTTTTGTGTGGTTCTATCTATTCTTTTCTACTGTCAGTTTCTCCTGTCTGCTCACAGCTGGTGTTCTGCAGGCACTTCTGTGTCTGAAGGTGTATTCCTGATGTATCCATGGAGAGAGATGTACTGCACATCCACCTACTCCTCTGCCATCTTGTTCTCCTGGAATTGTTTTCTTAATTTCATTGTTGGATCGTTTGTTGCTAATGTATATAATTGACTTTGTATGTTGCTCTTGTATCCTATGATCTTGCCGAACTTGTTTATTCTGTTTTTTCAGTGAATTCCTTCAGATTTTCTATATGTAAGACTCATGGCTTTTGTGAATAAAGACAGTTTTACTTCTTTAAGAAAATAGGCTTGTACTTGGTTCTACTTGGTCACTGAGTAAGCTGGCAGTTTCTTTTCCTCCTTGGAGACGCTTCTCCTAGAATACTCCATTTTCCTGTTTCTATGTGAATGAGCAGCTCCCTGAGTCTGCTGCATGGCTGACAGTCTATGTCTTCCCTCTGCTTCTTTCCTGTACTGGTTTCACGTTTCCCAGATCTCTCATCTATCTTCCTCCTAATTGACTCACTTCCCCATCCTGTGGGAGTATATCCTTCAGTAGCTTTCTAGGTATGAAGATATGGAATATAAATTTTAAAAGACTTCAATGTCTTTATTGTACTTCTACACTTAATTTATTTTACAATTCTAGGTTGAAAACATTTCCCTCAGTTTTTAAAATTTATTTTTATTTCTTTGTCTGCACTGGGTCTTAGTTGCAAGACACAGGACCTTTAGTTGAGGCATGTGGGATCTAATTCCCTGACCAGGGATCGAACCCAGGCCCCCTGAATTGGGAGCGCAGAGTTTTAGCCACTGGACAAGCAGGGAAGTCTTCCCTCAATTTTTAAAGCGTTGTTCATTGGCTTCCAGTTTCCTGTGTTCCTGTTGAAAACACTAATTTCACTATGTATCTGGATTCTTTACATATGACTATCTTCTTTTTCTCTCAGTCTTTTTCTCCCTTCTCTTGTCTCTCCTTCCCCTGTCCCCCTCTTTCTCTCCCTCCCTTATTCCCTCCCTTTCTTCCTCCTTCTTGCCTTCCTTTTTTCCTAAAAAAAAAAAAAAAAGAGAGAGAGAGAATTATAATGTGTTGGGGGAGAGGGTATATGGGAAATCTCTGTACTTTCCCCTCAGTTTTGCTGTTAACCTAAGACTACCCCCCACCCCAATAAAGTCAAACTGGGGTGAGGGAGGGAATGCATGGATACTTTTAGGATCTTTCCTTTATCCCTAGTATTTAAGATTTTATGGTATGTCCTGGATTGGTCTTTATTACTTATTTTATGGGCATTCCTTGCATTTTTTTTTCCAGTTTGGAAATGCATGTTTGGTTCTGACAATTTTTCTTTTTTCTTCATGTATGTACATAAGCTAACTATTCATATGTATGCAGGTATGTTAACATCTATGATAGGATGTTTTTGTTTTGCTTTCTGAGAGATTTACTTTATGTTCCAGCTCCCTCTCATGGGAACACTTATTTTGGCTATCATATTTCAAAGAGCTCTTACAATTCTATGTCTATTTTCATAGTTTTTTCCAATTTTCTGAGTGCAATATTTTCTCCCTCTCTGAGAATACTAACAATACATTGTTTTTTTCGGGAAAAAAAAATCCCTGCAGTGTCTCTGTTTGTTTTCTAAGAGTATGGACTTAAACAAAAAAGGCTAAGTCCCCATTCCTACCTTGTCTTTAATCACTCTCCTCTTCAGAATTACCCATAGTTTAGTTTGTTAGATGTTCTTCAAGGTCATTTTTCATGCACTTAGTTAATTTAAGCATGTACATATAATTACATACCTTGCCTTTTTCATGCTACACTAATGTGCTGCATTGTGCCTTTGTTTTCATACTTAACATATGCTGAAGATCTTTTAATGTCTGTATATCTAAACTATTTATTATTATAAACTATGTTAAAATAAGATTGTGCCAATATTTAATTGACATTCAGATCACCTTATGTGTTTCTCTTTTCAGATCAAAATTGTTAAGTCTTATTTTAAAATATGTTTTATTTCTATAGGATAAATATCTAGAAATAAGTGGTTGGGTTGTAGGTTAACTTTATTCAACATTGTCCTATAATGCTAGTTTATACGCCTGTAAAAAATTATGAAAGGATCTATTTCTTCACAGTCTTACAAATATTGGATACTATCAATTGTTTTAATTTTTGCCAATTTGGTCAGCCAATTTGCCACCTGCCAAAAAAAAGACTAAAGGTATATTAATTAAGGTTGGGTTACTTTGTTATTGGTAAGGTTGAACAATTTTTCATGTATTTATATTAGCTGTTTTTTTTAATTTCTCCTTCTAGGAATTTCCCAATAATAATTCCCCCATATTTCTACTGTTGCAATTTCTTATTGATTTATAGAAGCCTTTTTATACTATAAATGCCAATTATTTGTTTGTTTTTAAAAAAGTTGCAGGTATTTTCTCCTTTTGTCTCTCCTACCTTTAGGCGGTATACAGGAAAGTCTAAAAATATTTCTTTTTTTAAATATTTCTTGTATTCAAATTTATCAACTCTTTTTTGTGACTTGTGACTGTTGTGTTTACTTTAGGAATGCATCTCCCACCCCAAGTGAATAAATAGATTTTTCTCCACTCTCTACTTTTATAGTTTTTTTTTTAATGCTAGAGAAGGGAATGGCAACCCACTCCAGTATTCTTGCCTGGAGAATTCCATGGACAGAGCAGCCTGGTGGCCTACAGTCCATGGGATTGCAAAGAGTCAGACACGACCGAGTGACTAACACTTTCACTTTCACTTTTAATGCTTCTCTCTTAATTGTTTTTGAGAATGATTCAAAAGAAATAGCAAATTTTTCTGACACTAACTACTAAATATCCTTTAGTATCCTATGATTTGAATTGCCACCTATTTTATACACTAAGTTCTTTTTTTACATATTGGCCCACTGCTGGCCTCCGCTCTAAATCAGGGATTGGCAAACCACAGTCTGTGGGCTAAATCCAGCCTGCTGTCTGTTTTGTAAATAAAGTTTTATTGGAACACAGCCATGCTCATTTTTTTACATATTTTCTATGGCTGCTTTCACATTACAATGGAAGAGTTGAGTAACTGCAACACAGACCATATGGCCCACAAAGCCTAAAATATTTATTTGGTCTTTTACAAAAAAAAAAAAAAAAAGCCAATCCTTGCATCAGTATTATCAATAACAGGACCTCTATTGTGTATTTTGCAGCTGGATCTTCTCACTGGGTCTGTATTTTAAAAAATTCTTGGCTATTCCTTAAAAATGTGTTTGGGTGAATTTTACATTTAATTGATTATTGATATGGTTGGGTTTAAGTCTACCAACTTTCTATTTGCTTTTTTTACTTGTCCTAGTAGTTCTTGGTCCCTTTTTTTCTTGTCTTCTTTTGGGTTTAGTAATTTTTATTATTCTATTTTATCTCTTAAGCTTTTTTTTTTTTTTTAGTGGTTGTTTTAGAGTTTATGTGATATGCCTTTAGGCTATTATAATCCACCTTTAAATAATATTATATCACTTCAAGTACAGTATAGTATAAGAAACTTATAACAGTATGCTTTCATTTTTTTCCCCTGCCTGGTCTTTTTCACTATTATGGCCATACAGTTTACTTTTAATATGTGTTTTAAACCCCACACTACATCATTTTTACTTTTGCTTTAAATCATCAATGATTTTAACATTTTTCAATTATCAATTATTTTCAATTATCTTTTTAGATCTAAATGTGAAAAATTGTGTTTTATATTTAACCACATATTTACCATTTCTGGGGCTCTTCATTCTTTGTGCAGATAAAATTTTTCATCTGATATATTCTTTTTGCCCCAAAGACTTCTATTAACATTTTTTGTGCAGATTTGCTGGTATTGAATTCTTTCATCATCTGTAAGCCTGAAAAAGTTTTAGTTTCATCTTTGAAAGAGACTTTTGCTGAGTATAGACTTCTAAGTTAACAGTACTTTTCTTTCAAAATTGAAAAGGGCTTGCTTTTTATGCTTTGTTAGGAGGGCCAGAACAACCTTTAGTCTTGGAAAATACCTTTCTGAGAACTTTATAAGGTGCCCCATGTATTGCAAGGGTTTTCACTCTAGCTGGTGGGAACACACACTATTTCTGGTCCTATATAAGGAGATGGTTTAGTCCCTTTCCCACAGTGCTTCCCTCACACGTACATGCTGATCAGTGCTCAGCTGAAAGCTTGAGGGGACCCCTCTGCAAATCTCTAGAGCACACTCTTTCTCCTCCCCTCTCCTGCTTTGTACTGCTCTTTCCTTTCATACTCTGTCCAGAGTAATTCTAGTTACCTTAGCATTCCCAAATTCTCCACTTTGCCTTCTCAGGGAGACCCCTCCTCCCTCATTGTGGCTCGGAAATGCTTTCCAGGCAGTAAGCTGGGGCAGTGATCAGGTTTGTCTGTTTCTCCTTTGGGGGCTTTATTCTACTGCATTATCTATTGTTGAATGTTTAAAAAACATTTACATGCCTTTGGTGGGTTTTTATCTGTTTAAGGTAAGAGGGTAAAACTGGTTCCAATTATTCCACTACGGTTAAAAAGTTTCATTTGGGATTTGATTGGAATTGATGGGAAAAATCAACACAGATTATTGAGTCTTTCCTTTTAGGAACATGATATATTAATTTATTTAGGCCTTCTTTTAATTTCTCCAGTGGATTGTATGGTCTTCCACATTTATACTGATGTTGCATTTAAAGGTCCCAGTATAGACTCCCTGACTTCTCTCTTATAGCACCTTATTAATACCCTGTAGCAAATAAGGGATAGAGTCTAAGAAGACCAGGGGCTTCTGCTTTGCAAAGAAGCTCCTACAATAACCCACTTCGTCCCATGCCTGTAGATCAGAAGAAAGCCTGTGACCTGATCTTAAGAGTTGGCTTCAATCCAGCTGACTCTTTCATGATGGCAGGTAAGGGTTGAGCAGCTTGAGAATGGAGCCTGGGGTATGCATGAGAAAACACTAGAATCATGCCTCATGCAACCCAAGGGAGAAACTTGCTTAGAGTTGCTCCATTTTGGCATGGTTTGCCTGAAGCTTGCTTCTATGCATAGTTGGGCACGAATGTACTCTGAGAAGAACCTAAGGACTGAACTTTTGGTCTACTGGTTGTGGGGTCACTCCAACTGCCTTATTTATACATTGGGCCTCTCCTTTGATAGATGGTTCCTTATGCACAGAAAATAAATCATCTCATAATATTTCTAGGATAAACAGGCATTTGTGGGCTAATTATGGAAGTTGGGGATGTTTATTCTAAATATCAAACAACAAATTTAGGAGCAAACTTGGAATGTAATTCATTCCTAAGCTAGGAACTACCTCCTCCTATGAAATCCACCTCTTGCCATAATGACAGTAATAAATTGAAGAGACCTTAACTGACTACAGTTGATACCAGATGGGTAAACACCCATCCTAAATGAGTTGGTTCATTATAGCTGTGCCATGTTTATAGACTTTTGATTAATCTCTTGAGCATATATAACTCCATCGCCTACATTGGCTCATAGCATCTAAGCAGGATGTTTCAGAGCACAGGCTGCTCCATTAAGTCAAAATATATGATGTAAGAATCAAAGCATTGAGTGGAATTTAGCTTACTATTTTCATTACACCTCTGTGTGGGGATCGACTTGTACAAAGCGTCAGAAATAGTGAGGCAAATAAAACACTGACATGGAGGAGATTTTACAATACTTTCCTGGTATTCATATAACCTCCACCCTCATACTTAGACAGACAGTCATACATATATAACACCCAGGGCTCTAGAATGTGGGTGCATTCAGACTTTCTGAAACGGGTTCAGTACTTCACTTAACACAGGTTCACTCCTTGACAGGTATGTTGGCAAAAAGAAATCAATGTCGTTCTCACAAAATGCAACACACCTGGACACACTGGAAACCTAACCCATTCCAAGTGGGGATCACAGTTCAGGAGCAGATAACTGGTTGGTCCATATTGCTTGGGCTTATCTATAGACCACGGGGCTGCAACCCTGATGCACATTAGCATCACTTGCGGAACTTTTAGCAGCACCGTGCCCACCCCAGACCAAATCAATCAGCAGCTCTGGTCTGGGCCCCAGGCATTGTTCTCCAGGTCATTCTAATGTGCAATCAAGGCTGAGAACCACTGCTGGAGACTAGAGTAGTTGAAGCCATTGTGCCAATTTTCAAAGTATTCCTGCAGAGTAGATTTTAGTTCATCATATAAAGCAGTAATTAACTCTACAGTCCTCTCAAGATTATTGCCAAGTATGGCAAAATTGCCTCTTTCTCCAGTTTTTAGCTTTGGAGGTGACAACTCTGTGTGTGTGTGAGAGAGGGACACAGAGAGAGAGAAAATTCTGCTATTCTGCTTCCTACGCAGCTTTTGAATCTTTTCTTTTTCCTGACTGCTGCCACATTCTTAATTCAAACCCTCATCTTCTCCCTAGTCTCCACTTCTACCTGCACTGTTTCCATTATTTCTCTCAAACTCCAGACATTTGTCTCTTTCTTCTTATGACCCCCTCCAGTGGCTCCCTGCTGTGCAAACACTTAAGTATCTTCATCTGGGCATTCAAAGCCTCTCACAAGTAGGCTGAGAGGTCATTACTTGAGTTATAGGGTCCCTCGCAGGTCCCTGAATGAGCATTGCTATCTCCAGCTTCTAAGCCCTTGCCTGGACAGCTTGCACCTCACCCATTCTGCCAGAAGTCTCCATTCAAGGCTCTTCTGAATAAATCTTCTCTGCTCTTCCCACCTCCCACTCCCATCTCCGAGGTCTTCACTGTCTGTGCCAAGCAATGTCTGATTAAGCCCTATGTATATTTGGCAGATAGTGGGTGCTCAAAAAAAAAAAAAGTTTGTGAACAAATTCCATTTATCACATTATCAAAATTGTAATTTTGTCTTTCCTATTAGATTCTGAGTTTTCTGTAAGTGGGTAACATGGTGTATGCAGTAAAAAAAAAAAAAGGCAAAGCTTTTGGAGACAAATTTAGGTTGAAAACTTTGCTCTATCACTTACTACCTTCAGGATCTTGGGCAAATTGAACCATTTCCTAGCTGCAAAATGTGGGTGACAACACCTTGAAGGGTTGTGAGGATTAGATATGTGTGTAATATCAGACACTCAAACAGTGCCCATATATTTTCTCCCCTTGCCTCCAACTTACAATTTACCAGCTATGCGCAAAGTTCATGAATGACACCCCACTGGAAAGTTTGTTTTTGTACTGTTTGCTTCAAAATGATCAAATGGCTCAATTCTACAGAAATTAAATGTTTGTTAGAAGATTTGAGACCCCTGCTCTCTCCCACCCTAGTCACCAGGGGCATATTATACCTATTACTGTATTTAATCCGCAACAGTCCTTTGAATTATTCCTGTTTTATAGCCAAGAAAGCTGGAGCAAAGACAAGACACTGGATTCTCCTTTAGGAGGTGAGCCAGGCTTTACAGAATCCTGTCTATTGACTCTTAAGCTTTGGGCTCTATGCTTTATGCAATGCTACCCTCACATTCATTCGATCCGTGAATGCATGCTTTTAAATGCAACCACTCATTTTTCTGAAACTAGAACACTCCAGTAATGACTGCTGAATGGGCAAAAGTTAAAGTAGTTACTTTAAAAAAATGAAAATAAAGAAGTAGAGACCTTTATGCTCCACACTTTGGGACTGAATAGTGGCTGACTGCCACACCCTTGAGCCTCTCGGAGCCTTGTTTCCTTCATCTCTAACTTGAAAAGATTAACAGTACCTGCCTTATGGGAATACGAGGATTCAATAGTTAACACACGAGCTTCTGACACACGTGGAGCAGGCTCTGGCACGCGGCAGGGCTTGGCATCAGCTATTAGCATCAACACAAGGGCTACTTTGCTCAGAATTCTATCAGGTTGTCCTTAAATGTGCTCTATTATAGGAAAGAAGAACATAAAGAGAACAGTCACTCTTGCATCATGGAGAACTCTAATAATAATTTTTAAAAAGGCACTTCAAAGACAAATAAAAAGTAACTTTATTGACTGCTAATCTTACCATGAAATCCTTATAAGAATAATTACAAAATAATGCAGTTTTTTAAACACACTTTTGGTATCATCTTAACATGATGATCCTTTCACAGAAAGGATTATTTACAATTTATGCAGATATAAAGTTCATTGTTGCAAATACAAATGCAGACGTGTAGAGGCAATATATACCAAACTGGTATACTGACTAGCAATGGATATTAACAAATGCAGAATAAATATCAGGTTTATACTTTTCCTTTATTTTTTAAAACAATTTCCAAATACAAAAATGTAGATATTCAAAAGGGATTTTCATATACATATATATAATTCTGCCGCAGTGGATCAAAAAGCAAAAATATGTCCTTAGCATGTCTCATTTTTGAAAACCCACAAGACTATTCATAAATCCAATTAGAAAGAGGGTGTGCAAAACCACTAACGATGCTGGCAAAACCCTAAAGACCTGATTCTGTTTGAAGTAGAGAGAAAATAAAAGTATAAAGCATTATGTACTTAATTAAATATACATTTTTTGATGTTTAAACAAGAAACACTAAGAGCTAAAGGAAATACACCACATTTATGATCTGGGCTTTTTAGGGTCAAACTTCATCAGAATTTGTCTCTTAAGCATCTATAAGAAATGGTGGATTATTTAATGACTTATAAGTAACAGTCATTAGATGATCCTTTCATACTTTCATCCTTTTATATACAAAGATTGAGATACTTTAATACATTCTGATATCTGAAACTTTGGTTCTTTCAAACATTTGATAAAAGCAAAATAATTTCCTGACTATAGCACTCTAGCATTTTTTTCCTTTTAAAGTGTCAAGTTAAACCAAGTTGACCGGCCTGTGTGTACCCACTGCCCTTTCATATCCACGGCGGGGGCGGAATGTGAGGGGCAACACAGGTAGCGCTTGTTCTCACTCGCCACGTGTTTATAATACTGACCCCCATCCACGGGGAACACTGTAGGTTCTGCTGTACCCTAAGACTATTTCTCTGTTACCTGAAAACGTAATTTTGTATAAAAATATGACTGTTTCTTTAGAAAATAATATAGTTTTTTTAATAAAACTTGGTAGATAGAAAAAATGGTATATCAAAATATGGTAAACAAATGTTGTAAATATATGAAATCATTAAAAACATCTTGTAGAAAGACATTGTGCTAAAGTACTTTCCTGAAGTGCGAGCAACACTGTTACTGTACATCTGAAGGTGAGTAAGTTCACTCTCCTGACTTGATTTTATTATATATCCTAACAGCAGTGGCAGTAACTGTCCTAAAAATGGCCTTTTCTCAAACACTAACACTTTCTATATACGTCAAAGTTAATGAAAAAGACATCCTTGGGATTGGTGGTTTTCAATCCTGTTACATCTAGCTCCATCTGGAAACTTCAAAAGAAAAGGCAATTTTCACCTGGGTCTCACCACAAGATACTGATTTAATTCATCTGAGGTGGTACCCAGACATTGTTAGTTTTTTCAAAGATCCCCAGATAATTCCATGATGCAACGAGGGTTGAGAACTATGGCAAAAGACACATGAGAAAACAGTCGTTCTTGACTGTGTATCTATCAACTGATTGTCTGTAGGCATCATTCATTCAGTGACACCAAACATCATTATCCTCTGCACCAAACAAGAAAGACCATGTATGTAAGATAGACATGGGAGCTGTCTATCTTTCATAGATGAAAAGGTGGTAAGCTTCAGACACACATAAACACACAATCTTATGTATTTATATATGTATAACATATATGTATAGTTGGGGTATTTTGGTTAAGCAGAAACCAACATTACCATAATTTATTCTTGATTAAAAAAAACAAACCATCAGGTATAAACATATTCTAAGACATTTCTACAGTTTTAACAGAAACTGGTTTTGGAAACTCCACAAAATTCATTATGGCATGAACACAACCGATCTGTTACTTGGACAAAGGACTCGGCTGAATCCTAGAGCTTTCTGGAAGAGCAGGAGAAGGACACGGCACTGACCAATGTGAAGCAGTCACAGGCCTCACCGCACCATCTTTTGGTTATTGCTTGATTCACATCTTGTTGACCTTGGGCTGCACTTCTGTGATGACGCATCTTTGGCATGCTGGAACCATGTGATTCAACCGCTTCATTCCTGTTCACTTTGGGACAGCCTCAGAGGGGTGGCAATGGCTTTGACTGGGCAACTGTCCCTCTCTTAAAAAGATGAGAGCTTCTTCTCTCTCTCCTCCCTCAAACCACCAGCATTTCATGAGGGAGTGGTAGGAAAAAACATACAAGCAAACAAAGAAACACAACAACATCTTTCACATGATAAAAAAAGTGATGTTACACGTAATTGAACTGGAAAACAAAACAATGAACACACACACCGCAGTCTGATATCCTGAAGGTTTGGTAACCAGTAAAGCACATTTCCTTTCAAAGGATCAGTGAACTTCCGGGCACTTGTCTTGCTGTACATTCTCTGTAGTCCTTTTCCTCCTGTGTAATACTTAAAGTGCAACTGTCCCACGGCTTTTATTTCCATCACAACTATTATAAAGAAAGAGATATGTCTGGGGTGAAGAAAATATGGCACAAGTAATAGGTAAAGAAAGAACCCATGGCTTTCACAGCCTCTAGCAAGCAGCAGGCTGTCTGGACAGCTGCACGCAGAGGTCCTTTAAACAACAAACTCTGGAACTTCATCGTGGGTGAGATCCAGAGAGAAGTATTTGCTGGTTCTTTTGACTGGAAAAGCATCTTGGATGTTGACACACTGCTGAGCTAAGCAGCTGCTGCAATAGAGGCCTTCCTCATCCAGTTCATGGCCACACCCAAAGGTGTAACTCTGAGCAGTGTCCTGACACAGTCCTGCAATGCGCAAGAAGTCCTTCTGGTAAAGTCTGATGTCATCAAGGCTCAAGCTATGTCGATCGGTGGAGGTCTTTGGTTTTCGACATATAGTCTACAAAACAAGGGAAGGTTGAAACGGCTTTAAGAGTATAGACTAATGTGAAAGTTCATCACTCTGTGTCCTGCACAGAGAAAAGATGCCAAATCAGAAAATGTTAAGGAATCCTTAGCTGTTAGAGGGTGGCTTCCAATCTGTGGTTTCTGGGCCCTGAAGCCCTGTGAGGAAAAAATGCTACCACCACCAATAATAGTAGCTAACATCTCCTGAGCCATTATTATGTGCTGCTGCTGCTAAGTTGCTTCAGTCGTGTCCGACTCTGTGCGACCCCATAGACTGGCAGCCCACCAGGGTCCCCCGTCCCTGGGATTCTCCAGGCAAGAACACTGGAGCGGGTTGCCATTTCCTTCTCCAATGCATGAAAGTGAAAAGTGAAAGTGAAGGTGCTCAGTCGTGTCCGACTCTTAGCAACCCCATGGACTGCAGCCCACCAGGCTCCTCCATCCATGGGATTTTCCAGGCAAGAGTACTGGGGTGGAGTGCCATTGCCTTCTCCATTATCATGTGCTAGGCCCTAGGAACTCAGTGACCTTCCCCACCCACTCCCTAGAAGAATAACCCAAGGCTCAGAGAAGTCAATGCAACATGAATCCAACTGTCTCCAGCATCTCAGAAACCGAGCAGTTCTCCTAAAATCAGGTTGCACGGGTAAAGGTACTGTTTCTTTGCTTTTCCATGAGGCTATGGCAATTAGGCATAGCAACACTCTTGTGATGAGGTCTGTTATTCTTTTAATACGAGATGGGAAAACAAACCAATTATTATGCAAGAAACACAATTTAAAACACTATTTTTTTAAAAAGCTAGAATTCTTGGGTAGAAAAATAACATGAAGTGTTCTTGGTGTAGAAAAGGTTGGGAGGCAGCCCCAGGATGAAGAGGTGGCTCCTAAACAGTGCAAGAGGCTGTACTCTACCAAATGCTGCACACAGCAGGTTACAGACTTTCCAAACTCATTATCCCAAGAAGTGGTACTGGCTGCAAATATAAGCAGGTTAAAAAATGGTTCCAATAATTACATGAATAGAAAATCCTTAATGGGTTACTTATGGAAATGAGCCATTACAACTCTAACCTACTTTTGCTGCTGAAACCACAAAGGCTAGCTTTGTTAGAATAAGATATCACTTTTGCTACCAGCAGAAGAGAACAGAGTCTGAGCTCAACAACATTTTACTTGGAATTGCCATATCTGAGAGCCCCCCAAAGATGATGATCCTCGTACTGATGGTGTCTTCTGAGGATCCACCAAAACTTTCACACAGAATTCATCAGGTCATCGCCACAAAGCATCAAGGCAGGCACCCATCTCCCCATCTCCTGGGTGTAGAATCTGATCCTTAGCTGTACCCCACAAATGTTCATGTACAGTTAAGAGCAAACATCAAGTGGCAGGGGTGGGGTGCAAACTGAGGCAGTTTGACCCTGGAGCTTGTACTCCTAATCATCATGCTACATGTACAGCTACAAATACCACTTATTGGAAGTGCTAGAAGAATATTTCATAAAATGTCACTTTCAAATTATGGCTACTGAAATGGAAGGAAAAAAAAAGACAAAAGTTAATAAGGGAAGAAAGAGAAAAATATAGAAGGCAAAGACTGCCAGATACAAGAGAAAGAAAGAAAAAAGAGGGAAGATAATAGAGTGAAGAAAACAAGAGACCCACAGAGCACCCAAGACAGACAGCATATAAGGAGACAGAAAGAGAGTGCTCAGAAGTCAGAAGTGAGTATCAGTTGTAGATTCCATCCAAATCCTGCAACAATGAGTTTCAGAGTATTTTAATTTGTCTGTATCTTCTGATAGCTTAATCGTCTAACCAGTGATTATGGGTTATCAAACACACTAGCTTAGCACAGTTTGAAAATTCAAACTGAATAGAATAATTAAGAGTGTGGAAACACTTCTGTCACAACATACCTGACAAGAAAATTACTCTCCCAGTTGTTGAGATCAACACACACACACACACACACACACACACACACACACACACAGAGTTAACCTGAAACCTAAAGACCAGAGGCTTCTCACCCATATGAAGTATGAAACAAAGTACACAGTTCATCCAAATAAAAATCCCAAAGAGAAATGGAACTAGCAAATAAATGGAAATAAATTCAGACTAAAACTGGAAAGTATGTATCTACTAGGAATCATTTCCTGAAGGTTTTAAATTTCTGCTCATTTACATAATTATAAATGCAAGCCCCTATTTAAAACTGTCTATAACTTCAGCTCCTGATTTAAGTTTTTCAACTCCTCCCGTACCTGTGGAAGAGAATCGGTGCTCTGGCCACGCAGTTTGACTACCGTTTCTGAGGAGCTGGAGGTGGAAGAACCGATTTCTTTCACAATCAATCCTAAAGTAAAACACAGAGGAAAACCAGTGAAGACCTCAAATTATTCATCCTTCTTGCCATGCATCTGACATGAACTACTGTGTGCTTGTGCTCAGTCACTTCAGTCACGTCTGGCTCTTTGTGACCCTATGGACTGTAGCCCGCCAGGCTCCTCTGTCCATGGGGATTCTCCAGGCAAGAATACTGGAGTGGGTTGCTGTGCCCTTCTCCAGGGGATCTTCCCGACACAGGGATTGAACGGGGTCTTCTGCGTCTTCTGCAATGTAGGCAGATTCCTTACCGATGAGCGACCCTACTACCAAGAACTAAAGTGCAAATATTAGCCAGTGCTGATGAATCTCCCTCCCTGTGGCCCTTTGGTGGCTGACGACAGGCATGGATCACAACCACTCCTTGTGTTGCAGGGAGTGGTGAGATCCATGAGGGGTTAGAGCATGGCATGGAGGTTAAAACTGCATTCTCTAAAACAAACTTCTAATTAAGCTGTTTAGGACGCAGTTAGAAACAAAAACAAAGGCCGAAGGTGAAAGTGGTTTCTTTACTGTATCGCTAAAGCTCCCCTACTCTCCATACAACACTGACTTTGAATATAACTCTCTGAACAGTGACACAGCCTCTAGGTTTGGTTCTGCTTAAATGAGCAGTGGGTAAATGGGCGGAAACTGGGTCCAGGCAAGTAAGGACTGTGTGTCCTGGCCAGTGTCCTCTTACAAATGTGGTTGAGCACAGCACCCATCCAACTGAAGAGCAAATGCCCACCAAGGGCAAGGTCCAGGGCCTGCATATGGAACACACTCCGTTCCAGAGGTTCCTCTGGGAAGATGGGGCCACTGCACAGGCCTCCTGCGTCAGGTTTTACTGGCCTGACACCAAAAATGGGAGGCTACAGTAAGAAGTCAGCTCTGGACCTCTGAGATCACCAGAGCCCCTTGTCACTGAGGGCTCAGGGGGCCTGATGGTATTTTAGAAACAGAAATCCAGGGCTAAAACTTTCTTAAGGGACTGTGGCATAGGAATAAAGCATCCAGAAAAAATGTTTAAGGAGGTAAAACTGTCAACAAGAACTGGCGATGTAAGTGAAAACCACTCATGTTTCTTGCAAACAGATGGAGCAAGTGAAGGTCAAGCCCCAGAGCCTTAAGGCTAAATGGCTTAAGTACATTTCCACCTGATAAAGAAAAGAACCTTGGGTAAGTAATATGATTTTTATTCAGCCACTGCTAGTAATCCATAGAAATGACTTTTTGTATTCTATCTCTTTAAAAGGGTCTCATGATAATTCAGTGTCTGGCATGTATTAAGTGTTTGATGATTAGTTCAATTAAAAAATGATATATGTACATTCCTTGGCTTATATGTAGACAGTTTATTCTCAGATGACAGTCATGTTTTTGGGGTTGGTACCAACTGCCTGAGCAGAAGATCTTTCTCTAGAAAGCTCATAATCTTTTAAAAAGCATTAAACTTAAAAAAAAATTTACTTATTTTTGGCTGTGCTGGGTCTTTGCTATTTTGTGCAGGGTTTCTCTAGTTGTGTAGAGAGGGGGTATTGTCAAGTTGTGGTGTGTGGGCTTCTCACTGCAGTAGTTTTTCTTGTTGCACAGAACGGGCTCTACGGTGCACAGGCTT
>NW_011494746.1:2853256-2855130 GCF_000754665.1 Bison bison bison | reverse complement strand
CTGCGGCATGTGGGGTCTTAGTTCCCAGACCAGGGATATAACTCATGTCAATCGGCAGGTTCTTAACCACTGGACCACCAGGCAAGTCCCAGCATTAAACTTCTGAGTGAATCTTCACAGGAAGAAGATGTGGACTAGGGCACTGGCTGGCACTTGGTATGCTTCCTTTTGGATTTCCTTGTAAACGTGCCCGTGTGTGTGTGTTAGTCACTCAGTCGTGTCTGACTCTTTTCGACCCCATGCACGATAGCCTGCTAGGTTCCTCTGTCCATGGAATTCTCCAGGCAAGAATACTGGAACAGGTAGCCATTTCCTTCTCCAGGGGATCTTCCTAATGCAGAGATTGAACACAGGTCTCCTGCATATACAGGTGGATTCTTTACTGTTTGAGCTACGAGGGGAGCCCAAATGTGCCCTGGTTGCCTGTAAATCACCTGCTCTGAAACCCAGAACCAGCACTAGAAAACTCAGCATCAAGCCTGATGATCAGAACATTGAACTAGCTCCTGCCAACTTCCACAAGAGTGAAGGATAGAGCAGTACACTCCATCACCACTCAATCTTAGCTCTGTGTATTTAAAACAATGTTTAAAGGCTCAGATTATAGAGATTTGGGCAAACTAGGATGAGGCAAGGAAGAAAATAAAAACATCCATAACCCCATTATCCAGCAAAAAGGTTACTAATATTTTTATCACATATGTATAAACATTTTTATAATTTGAGATCATGCTATTTAAACAATTTATACTGTTTTTCTTACCTATGTTTCTTATATTATTAAGTATCCTCTGAAAGAAAATCTCATTATTGAATGGCTATATAATATTCCACTTTAATGAACAGAACATAACTTTACTCATTGTTAAACTTTAGTTTCTTTTTTCTTTTTGCTATTATATTTGACATTTCAATACACATTTTTTATATATAAATCTTTTCAAAAGCCATCTTATTTAAATTTTAAACAAATTTAATTTCTATTTAAAATTACAAAATTAATTTATAAAAATCAAACAGAAATAAAAAAAATAGAAAGTAAAAGTCTGCTTGCCTCATCTCTCCTTCCCAGAGGCCCACTTTAGACAATTTTCTTTACACAAACACACACACAGAGTGAGTGATGACATGCTCTCTATATAGCTATAATATGCATATATATATTAAAACATTTTTAAGGAAAAAAATTAAACATAATAAAGTAAATGGACAAAAAGGGGCAAAGTTTGGTACAAGACTAGAGCAATCAGCCTCTTGGGTCTTTGTTGCTCAGAGTGATTCTCAGCAATCATGGGCAGGTCTGTTTCTGGCTAAGCTTCTGAAGGCCATGGTTCTGCTAGGTTAGCAAGTGGAATTCTGTCATCAAAGGTTCCTCTTACTCTTTAGAGAGCTGCCAGAATGACAAAGACTGTGTCTGTTAACCTTTTCATCACTAATTCCCTGCCCCTGATGCGTGGCAGAGGATCACAATCAGAGGTTGTGGGTCATGACAGGCCAATGCCAGGTCACTCCAGTCGAAGGAGGATCTCTCACTGAAGCAGTGCTTTCAGCGGCAAGACACTTAGCACTGAAGTCATTTCGACAGCTGGCTCCTAAGGCATTTTCTTTACAGAACAGAGACTAATTCATGACATGTGACAAAAGCAATTACAAGTCTGAGGTTTTTTTTTTAAAAAAAAAAAACTACTTTTTTTTTATAAGATGACAACTTTCATTTGAGAGAAATATATATATTATTATATAACTCTATAAAAGGGTTATAGTGAATACATTTAAAGATGTCATCAAACATAGAATTTAAGAGTTTTTTTTACGCCAACCTTTTTTTAACGCTTTTTCTCCAGATTCCTACATTCTATATGATATAGTGTGTG
>NW_011494746.1:2849415-2853156 GCF_000754665.1 Bison bison bison | reverse complement strand
TAGTGTGTGTGTGTGTGCACGCTCAGTTGTGTCCAACTCTTCTGTGACCTCCATAGACTGAAGCCTGCCAGGCTCCTCTGTCCATGAGATTTTCCAGGTAAGAGTAATGGAGCGGGTTGCTATTTCCTCTTCCAGGGGATCTTCCTGACCCATGGATCGGACCCACATCTCTTATGTCTCCTGCACTGGCAGGCAGATCTTTACCAACTGTGCCACCTGGGAAGTCCGTATAAAATAGAATGGGGGAAACCAAAACAAAGTAAACCTGGAGAGCTGACTGCTGCTTTTCTCCACCCAGCATTTGTCCTCTCTAATCCATGGGTTTTCTTGTCTATGGAAAGGAGGAGGCCAGTTTGAAGGGTCTCCAAGCCTCTTAACAGATAAATCACATAACTCTCTGATTATCATTTAAAAGAGCAAAGAGGGAAAGACAAAACCCAATTACACAGCTTTGTCCAAAGCCTGAGGTAGAGGATGCTAATTCCAATGCTGAGTGCTTCTCCAGCTTCCCTTTCCTTTCCCTCCACAGAAGGCACTCGGTCCCACAGTCTGTGACACTGATGTGCAGCCCCCAACCCAACCCTTCTATTTTCCTGGTCGCCTGCTTCCCAGTCCAGGACCACTCCCTGGGTAAAGAGAGGTCCCTTCTGCGGGAGCTCACCAGAGTGTCCGTTCAGCTTCCGTGACAGGAGCATGTCCTCTGTGATATAGATGCACATGTCTGGGCTGACTTCCAAGGACTCTTCATTCATCTGTTCCAGGTCTCTGGGGTCATCAACCAACATCTCTATTTCTGAAGAAGGGAAAGACATTTAGTGACACAAAGGAAATGGTTACCATTCACAGCCACACCTTGAGGGAGGTTATGCAATTATTTACATGTAAAAATAAATTTGCTAATGAGACTCTACAATAGGAAATTCCAGTGACAATTCTCGACTAGATCCTGCTTCTCTTTTTCTCAGGACTGTTGTGTTATCTACATGTCTGCTAATGCCATGATCTGACTATCAATTATTCTTTCTCTTTAAGAAAAACTGTACTAGCATGCTGTGATGACAAAGGGCCAGCGGAGGCTGATGGGTCATTTGGCTCATGCCAAAGCAGACTGTTGACAAAGACAGAATGAATAGTGCATGAAGCTCTCCGTCTCCCACATCTGCCATCTCTTGGAGCATTTAACAATGAGATTTGAGATCCACATGAATTCTATAGTAAGCACACATATGTTTTTCAGTTTTCCTCAATGGAATCAGTATATCTTTCCCCCAAACTTGAATGCTACAGCAATTATTTGAAACAGAAAAACAATAAAAAAGATGCACCCAAATGCTGATACAGGCTATAGATCTCATCTTATCTCCTTAACCCAGGGTGAAGCAGCCAATGCTGTGTTGCTCTCTTCTCTATTACGACATCAATCCTATGGAACCAACACTGGGGAAGCACTGGGAAAGAAAAAGCAGAAGGGGCCCTGACGATGGGTCAGCACCGTTAGCTTGGAGGGCCTGGGGGGCAGGTTACCATCATCCTGCGAATCCTCCTCCAGCCGGTCCTTGCCACCACTCTCCACCCCGGAGGTGTGGGAGCTGCCGTGGCTGGTCATGGAGCTGCAGGTTTTCAGCTTGCGGTGGATGGCACTGCCAGGGTAGGCGTCCTCAGGGCCCGCATCCCGGGCCTTGGTGTCGGCCTCGATGCCCGAGGTGTGGGAGCTGCTGTGGCTGGCGGTCGAGTGACGGGACAGGCGCTTGTGCTTCATGCTGCCGGCGCTGCTCCCGCTGGCCCGTGACCGCTTCTCCAGCTGGTCCATGTCGAGGTCCAGGTTGTCGCTGATGTAAGACTCCCGGTACTGCTTCTTCTCTGTGTGGTGAGGAACACAGCTCGTCATTACAGTCAACCAAGGCAGGAGGAATGGCTGGTTAGCCCAGGGCAGGCATCAGGCCACGAACGAGTACAATTTCACATTCAGAAGTGAGTGACTGGAAAGTGCTGATAATTCTGATAGGAACTCTATGTAAGAAGACTGCAAAATGAATAAAATCCAGTACAATAGATCTGAGGCAGGTATTTGACTACTTGAAGACTTTTAAAGTTTCAAACACTGCAGAAGAATGCTACTCAATGTGGATGAAAAGACCACTTCTTGTCTGAAAACTGTTATTTGTCCACAATGGAATAAGTTTAGGAATTGAGAATAAACATTTAGAAACTTTCAGAGCGATCTGATATTGCCAGGACATCCACTAATGAGACTTTGAACTTTGCAAAAGTATCAGTGCATGGTGGATTAGAAGTTTTGAAAAATCTGGTTCTTCCCCACAGATAATTTCCGAAACTCTGCTACAGAAATGGTTTCATAAGTACACTTATACTAACTGCCTTTCATTTGATTTGTTCATCTGTTCAGTTTGGTCCATTGTTAACTTAGCTCTAACTGTTGAAGACAATTTAAAATAAAACTATTTTTCTGAGAATTTCTTTCAAAAAATTCCAGAACTGAGATTTTCACAGATTAAGATTGCTTTTCTCCATTTAGGCTGAACTAATGAGACTTCACGATCTATTAAGAAAACATAGTAATCACTCTGGTTTGATGATTTATATCCACTTAGCCTCTGACTGATAAAACTGTTATTTAACAAGTTGGTACAGATCTTTAATGCAGACAAAGACACAATACTGGAAAGTCCCTTTTATCAAATGCTAAACTAACTACTACATAAAGGCACAAACTTACAACTGGGCTACAGGTATACAACTGATATGCTATGCTATGCTAAGTCACTTCAGTCGTTGCCAACTCTGTGCGACCCCATAGATGGCAGCCCACCAGGCTCCCCCGTCCCTGGGATTCTCCAGGCAAGGACACTAGAGTGGGTTGCCATTTCCTTCTCCAATGCATAAAGTGAAAAGTGAAAGTGAAGTCACTCAGCCATGTCCGACTCTTAGCAACCCCATGGACTGCAGCCCACCAGGCTCCTCCGTCCATGGGATTTTCCAGGCAAGAGTACTGGAGTGGGGTGCCATTGCCTTCTCCAATACAACTGATACAAACACACTATTTTTGTGCTTGAGGTCAGAAATTTAAAACAAAGAAAGAGCCTTGTATTTTTAATACTTATGAGAAATAACACATCAAAACAACGTTAAAAAGGAAGAGTGCACTTGGGGAATGTTGAATTGATACTATTTCAGAAACTGTTAACTAAACCAGACTGGGTTCTCAAGGGTCTGCTAATGGATTTGTCTTGTCTCTTGGTTAAGTAAAAATACGTGTACTCTTGATGTCTGAATCCAGCCTGAAGTATAATCACCACAGGCTTCCCCAGAGAAGAAAGGAACATCAGCAGAAAGAGAAGATATGTACTCCAGGATGCAAAATGGCAACAATGCTTGGAGACGATGGTGTGTACACTTCTGGGCTCCAGCCTATTTATTTTACTTCTAAGGACTCAAGCTGAAGCAAAGAGGTGTGTGCAGCCATACTCACAGTGAGGCAGAATGGAACCAGATATCAGGGCCTAACCACACATCACTGCTACAAAAGTACATCCATCTACAGCCCATCTTTTTAGGGCTAGGCTGGGTTCTAATGAGTCCTATTTTCTAAGAAAGCAGGAGTTGAGATGAAGAGCTAAAAGGGGTTTGCAAAATTCCCATATGCTTTCTATTTGTTGTAGTTTTAATGCAATAGGCACATGGCCCTTGGAAGGGTAAAAAGTAAAAAAAAAAAAAAAGTCC
>NW_011494746.1:2805841-2849315 GCF_000754665.1 Bison bison bison | reverse complement strand
AGGGAAAAAAAAAAAAAAAAAAAAAAAAAAGTCCTAAGCCCTAAGACAACTGATAACAGCGGCTCTAATAATTAAAAAAAAACTTTTCTGTATCTTTAAAAAGAGCCCTTTTACTCCCAAATTTCTGACAGATTTGGAGTAAACTAGTTATTCTATACTCACACACATAGTCACTAGAAAACAAGTACTTTGCCAACCTGTCTTCTAGCTAATAAGAGCCTAGCCTGAATTTCTTCGTGTCAACATGTCAGCACAGCCTTGGTGCTCCACGTGCCGGCTTCTGCTCCTGTCATCGTGCTTTTCATCTCTTAGACCTTCTGCAAACATTTAAGGAGTTTCACACCGATCAGTTACAAAATGAGGAAAATGTTGAAATAATTTTGAAATTTATTTTAAGAAATACAAAATGCAACCGCTCACCCTCTAGTAATCACTGGTGTCAACAATGCAATCATCTGTTGTAAAAGCCCACAGAACACCAAACTTTTCGTGTTGTTTTGGACCATAATGCAAGTCAATGCACCCTCTTGACACAAAACCTAAGAATAAGCCCTAGCTATCGAGTAAAACTGAGTTGAAAAAAGATTTTAATGACAGAAAGCATTTTTTATCCATCTCTTTTTAAACAATAGGATTCTTGTGATCATTTTTACTACAAAATGCAAAAATAGTGTTTCAGACAAGGTGACACTAGATGAAATCTAATTAAGAAAAATACAGATTCTTTTCACGCTGTGACTTTGGCTAATGTTAATAGCTTTTTTTTGTTGTTTAAAATGTTGCAATCCTTAAGTGTGGGTGAAATAACTGAATTCAGGCCAAGGTTAATCCAAAAGAACTTAGTTTCAGGTTTTCTTCAGATCTGCAGGGATTTCTAAGCAGAAGAAAGTAAAGATAGGGAAGAAAAAAAAAAGCCATATCTGCAAAATGTATCTACGCATACCCACATCAAAGATCCAATCTGCATCACTGTCAATCTCACTGCCCCATTCACATAAGCCCTCACATGCACGTGATAACAAAGCCCTCCCCTAAGAACTCAACATTCTTTGTAATTTTTCTTTAGAACCTATAGGGGAGGTTCATTAATTCTTTCAGGGTACAAGGGGCTCACATTACAGTCACCTAAACAAGAATTTACTAAAATGCTGTGGGCAGAGAGCTGCTGGAATAAATGAATTTCCCAAAGTTGCGAGTTGGCCATTCAGGAATGAAGCCAACTTGGCAAATGATGGGCTCTGCACCTAAGTCACCTATTCTCACAAGCTTTCCTGGTGCTTCTGCCCATTTAAATTCCTAATCTTCATGTCAGCGTCAGACAGATACATGCACTTGTTATACTGATAAGTCATCATGGGGAAGAACTGGCAGTCTGGCAGCAGGGGAAGCCAATACACTAGACAGTGAGACTAATTCTCTCCAAAGACAAATGCAATTTGGTGGCAGACAGTGGAAAATGATTCATGTTCTAATTGCTACTTAAATTACAATGGCATCTCCAAACTGGGCCTCATTTAAATTGAGAGGCAGCTTTTGAGAAACATCCATCAGATTGTGTTTAAACCTCTATAAGGATTTTTGTTTGTTAAGAGAGGACAGGTACTTGTCTTGTTTCTATAGGGAATGTGACGTCTGAGAGGTCAAAATGTGTTTCCGACATGGACCTAAGTTAATATGAATCTGAATCCTAATTTATGCAAATACCCCAAATCAAATCTAATAAAATTACCAACAATTACTATAACATGAGTTTGCAAAAAAATTGAAGACACTGAAAGACCAAATATGCAAAGTAGCATTTTTGGGTGTGAAACTGGAGTGTGCTGTACAGAGTAACCACAGGAGATAAAGAGCTAACCATCAGGTTAATACTGTGAAGTTGAAGTCTACTGTTAGAAGCCTCCACCTCGTCTTCCTCTCCTCACCAAGACTTGCCCTCTCATGGCTCAGAACTCTGAAGCCCCAAATGCACTGCTCTGTTCTGTGTCTCAGCAAACCGCCCCCGTGCCCCAGTAGGACAGGCTAACAAGATCCTCAATTGTAAACTTTTCTCTCCTTTGTTGGTCTTTCTTGCTGAGCCAGACAAGGGGCTTCCTAGTTGTCAACAAGAGGCTGGAGATATTCTGTGGCCCACCTTTACTGTCACTCTAACATAAGGAATAATCACACTGCAAGGAATTTCAGAGAGCCTGTACATAACAGCCCCAAGGTGGACCAGTGTATAAACAAGACTCTGAGATGCAGATAAAAGCTGGTAAGCAGATAAACCTTAGCTGTGCTTCCACGTAGTGGCTTTCTGGACTTTCAAGTTGAGTGCAGGGAAACTTTAAAGAGACTGTTTGCTAGGACAGTTAAATAGCAGGGATAATCTCAGATATGCTGACCAGCCTGTGGGTGGGCTTTCCAGGACTGCTGAGATGGAAAAAGCAACGCTGCTGGGGACCTGGAGAGGCTGGGGGTCCCCAGGTCCCACTCTTCAGGAGACTAAAGCCCCAGTTCTTGGCAGCTGTCGAGTAAGGGGCCACGGGTGGCAAAAGTACCACCTGCTTCCCGGCCAAGGTTTTGCGATACCTTCGTTTTCCTCCAGCTTCCGGATGTGGCGCAGAACGGGCTGCAGGTTCATGTAGAGGCGATGGCTGTTGCTCAGGAGCTGCAGAAGATGTCTGGAGCGCATGGGGCACCCCGTGTAGTAGATGAGCTTCCTGGCAGAAGGCAAGCCATCTGGGAGAATCTCAAACTTCTTACCCTGTGGAGGGAAGGAACAAGTCAGGAAGACAAGTCTCTGATGTGTCAAGGTCCACTTTCTTTCCTAGTAAGTAAGGAAAACTACAGACTCAGAAATAGATGCCTAAGGCTCCATCCAAAGTTCCCTGAGGGGTATATTACTGTCTTCCCTTTCAAAAATGTCATGGGATAGAGGATTACCAAAAATTCAGGGAAATGCCAAGCCAGGGTCTTCCGGTTCCATCTGTGGTTTCTCTGGCTGGCCAGGCTATTTACGTAATGGAGAAAAGGCCATCATGAAAGCATTCTCAAATGTAATCCCAACACCCTAACTCAGTAAACAAGACCACAAGCTCTAGAAGAGTAATGCATTCAAATATTTGTTGAACGCTGACAAGATGTCAAACACTTTTCTAGTTCCTGAGAAAACAGTAGTGCATATATGACCAAGTCCCTACCCTCCTGTTGCTACAATCTGGTGCTAAAGAGGGTGAATAAACACATAAAATAACTACAGCTTATGATAAATTATGGGGTGGAAATAAACAAGGAGTTATGATAGTAAACAATACAAGATACCTATTTGGGGGTTAGAAAAAAATGAAAAACTCTTTAGTCAGATAGAAGAGGGACTTGGAAGCCAGATGGATAGCTGGAGGGATGAGACAGGAAGGAGAAATAAGATATGCAAGTGGTATGTAAGTATCTCTCTGTCAGTGGAGGAATCTCATTCACCAGGTTTGGGATCATTAACCCGAAGTTGCTCAGTCGTGTCCGACTCTTAGCGACCCCATGGACTGCAGCCTACCAGGCTCCTCTGTCCATGGGATTTTCCAGGCAAGGGTACTGGAGTGGGGTGCCATTGCCTTCTCCGAAATTGAGGGAGAGGGTGTGGCAAAGTTCCTTCCAGTTACAGAATATTATGAATTCCTTTAACTTTTTTGACAATGAATAGGATAGCAGGACTACAGAAAGGAGTCTTCCAGACACAGTGATTCTCAGCTGGAGACGACAGGTAAAGCAAAGAGGGAGGTGTATTTTAACTACACACTGAAAGTCAGCACAAAGCAATTCAGACATGGATGGAATTTCTTACCTCTTGACTTTCCATTTTAAAAGGAACCACCACCAGATCTCAATGCTATGATAGAATGCTTGTAACTTACACTTCATGAGCACTAAACATGTATTAACTTACTCAGTCCTCACAAGTCTATGGCCAGTGAAAGTGTTCGTCACTCAGTCATGTCCGACTCTTTGCAACCCCACTGACTGCAGCCCACCAGGCTCCTCTGTCCACAGAATTCTCCAGACAAGAATAGTGAAGTGGGTAGCTATTCCCTTCTCTAGGGGATCTTCTGGACCAAGGAATAGCACCCAGGTCTCCTGCACTGTGGGCAGATTCTTTACCATCTAAGCCACTAAGGAAGCCCAAGGGGGTGGTCCATTATTCCCCATTTTGTAAGGAAGAAACCAAGGCACAGAAATGTTAAGTGATATGCCCAGAGTCATACAACTAGGCAGGGCTGGGATGGCTGCAAAAAGAATCATCTGGGAAGTTTGCCAAAACAGATTCCTAGTCTCTGCCCCAGACTTGCTGAATCAAAAATCTCCTGGGTGAGGCCCAGAAATCTCAACAAGCTCCTCAGAAGAAGGTGATGCACAACTAGATTCAGGAACCACTTGGTGCAGGACCCTTAAAAATTCAATTTCTATAAATGTATTTTATTGCTACTTAATTGGAGACATGAAGGGGGCAAGTCGGTTAATAATTTTCTCATTTACAAATAACTCCACTCCTTTCACAAAAAGCTTGAAGGAGAAAGAGCCAGTGAGGAGGAGGCAGCTCAGGCCCCATTTAATGTATGAGTAAAGTGAAATCAGATTGAACTGTGCCCAAGGAATTAAAGTCAGAAACAGGTCTTTTAACTCACAGGGCAGTGTGGGATCAGTGCCCAAATGCGATCTGGCAATAGAGCTCTTTATTTATATAGGCCATCTTCCTGCTGGAAAGAAGCACGTGTCTTAATCCTTATCTTCCTCCTCTTTTTGTGTATTTCTTCCAGTAATTTAGGAACAAAGCAAAATTATGAATTTTAATGACCACTAGAAAGACATATAATTAACTGTAATTCTTTGAACTCTTCCTCAAAATGGATACAGCTGGCAAAAGAGTGAAACAGCTGGGAAAAAATAAGAATTTGCTCTGACCAAAGAAAGTGTATTGTTCTCAATACTCTAAAAACAAAAGTACTTTTCCTGTTAAGAGTTGTAGCCCTTTCCTTATAATGATGATTTTCAACAGACAGATATTAATAGAAACATCTTTTTATATCACTCTTTATTCTCTATTCAAGAGAAGTTAACTTCCAAAAGAACGGGCCAACCCCCAAGCTAAGAATAATTTACCCTCTGATTACAGCTTTCTGTTTTCTAATCCCTTTGCTGTACATTTTTTAAAATAATTCTGTTTGATGAATTCATCTTGAACTTTTCCCATCACATTTTTTCTGCAATTAGGGTAGAGTGGTGGGGACCAGACACACAAATTAAAATTGGTGATTTCTTTTGCTGTAAGACTCTGTGATTTCAGGTTCACTACTGAAAAGTGGCAAGGATTATAATTACAGTGCATGCATAAGAATCTAAGAAAGCTAACTATTTTCATCTTCAATTTTGAGAAAACATCAAGTTTTGTGCCTGAAACAATATTTTGTTTAAAAAACAAAAATCCACAAAAACAAACAGATGAGTATTTTAGTCAGTTATTTTAAACTTACCACAAACACCAACTTTCCAACATTGGTCCAAGGGAAATCATAAAGTAATTGTTTCTCTTCGTCTAAATTCTGTGGAAAGAATGATGAGTTACTTATAACTCTAAGTTATGCACATAGAGTTACCGAGGAAACTGACAGATACTCTAAAATAGCTCTAACTTCTTTCCCAGAAAACTAAAATACATACAGTAATTAAAATCTGAAAGAGGTCCCCAACTCTCTTTAGAGACATGCAGACAGTAATTAAAAGAGAAATGATACAACTCTGCCACTTTGGGTTCCTCAGTGACGACGTTGCCTTTCAAGGTAATCTGTTCCCTTCTGGCCCATCTCTAAATTTAAATAAAAAGTCCAGAAGACTCAGGCATTCGAGAGATGAGATAAGGCACTCAGACGTTCATAACTGGGTGTTTTGCCTATACCAAAGATAAGGCACTCTCCCAGGCCTCACAGACCTCCTCTTTCCCCTGTTGATGGCGGGATGATAACACCATCCCACCTGCAGAAGGATGACAGGAACCGCTTACTCAACAGATGAGTTTTATCAGAAATTGTAACGGAAATTAAAACGTCTGGGTCAGATACTTTATCACAAAGTCATTTTTCTTTCTATAGTTACAGATGCACCAGATGATTAAAAAAAAAAAAAGAATGCTAAAAATTAATGACACACAGAGAAAAATGTCTGGATATTAATGATCTATGAGTGATAAATGTGGGCCAATCTTTGGTTTGCTGTTTCCTGTTCTAGAGGACTTACTGATGTCAAGGATCAGACTGTTTCACTTTGTCTATCCCACATTATCCACATCTGTGCTGGACAAATAAGAAGTAGTAACCAATCAATGGCTGGAAATAGGACCAGTGGACATAGCACAGGACCAGGCAGGCACACTGTCAGAGTGAAGACACAGTGGATAGATACCATTTGACACCTATTCCCCATTAACTAACCTGAAAAATCTGTATTCCCCGCATGGTCAATCCAAGGGTCAGAGAAGCTTCAATTTCCCTTTTATCCTGTAGGAATAAAATTATATGAAAAAGCGTATCTTTCTTCCATAAGAAACAATTCAGCACTAAAGAATGAAAGATAAATTTCAGTATTAGAAAGCTTTTTACTTAAAATAGCTTTGCCTTTCTGCATCCTTTTTTTTCCTGTAAGATACAAGAAAATCATGGGTACATATTAAATCAATAATGATATTTTCTACTTTTTAAATCTGAGATTTCAGAGTTTTAATGTTTTTACTATACTTTCATATCTGACAATATTCTAAATTCGTGTGTTACTGAGAACTCTGGTAAGACTATTTGCTACATTTACATCAATTTTTTTTTTAACCTTCTATGCTATGCTAAGTCACTTCAGTCGTATCCAACTCTTTGTGACCCTATGGACTGTAGCCGGGGATTCTCCAGGCAAGAACACCACAGTGGGTTGCCATGCCCTTCTCCAGGGGATTTTGCCTACCCAGGGATCAAACCAGTGCCTCTTATATCTCCCGCATTGGCAGGTGGGTTCTTTACCACTAGTGCTGCCTGGGAAGCCCCTTTTAACCTTCTAACACCTTTTCTCAGATGTTAGAATCTTGAATATAATGTCATAGTTATATTCTGAGGTGCAGTAGATTTTGCGTATTTAAAACTGGTTAAATCTCCCAACTCTGAAACAAAAGTTAGAGGCAAGCCTGAATAGTTAATGGGCTTCCCTACTTAGATAGCATACTAAAGACCAGAGACATTACTTTGCCAACAAAGGTCCGTCTAGTGAAAGGCATGGTTTTTCCAGTAGTCATGTATAGATATGAGAGTTGGACTATAAAGAAAGCTGAGTGCTGAAGAATTGATGCTTTTGAACTGTGGTGTTGTAAAAGACTTTTGAGAGTCCCTTGGACTGCAAGGAGATCCAACCAGTCCATCCTAAAGGAGATGAGTCCTGAATATTCATTGGAAGGACTGATGCTGAAGCTGAAACTCCAAAACTTTGGCCACCTGATGCAAAGTGCTGACTCACTGGAAAAGACTCTAATGCTGGGAAAGATTGAAGGAAGGAGGAGAAGGGGACAAGAGAGGATGAGATGGTTGGATGGCATCAGCGACTCAATGGACATGAGTTTGAGTAAGCTCCAGGAGCTGGTGATGGACAAGTAAGCCTGGAGTGCTGCAATTCATGGGGTCGCAGAGTTGGACACAACTGAGCAACTAAACTGAACTGAACTGAAGTGAATAGTTAATGCTCTCTCATGAAGATAGTTGAAAGCTATAAAGCTTTACATTATGTTAGTTTGGAAAAAGCACTTATTTTTAAGAAGTTCAATTATCACCTGCCAATATGATATACATTCAACCAGCTAAACCATAAACTGAAAAAAAAAAAAAAATACACCACAACAAGTATAAGGGAAAAATACTGTACTTAGCCACAGCTTTTAAGCACTATTTGTAACAAGTGGTTGTATGATGTAAAGTTCAAAATAGAAAATAAAATTGCTAAGTCACTAAAGTATATTCAGTATGAGATTTCTCAGTTAAAAAAATGAGTATGTACAGCTCTTTATTATGTTCAGTGCCAGTTTTTGCATGATCATGAAAAGAAGTATTTTTAGAAAATGTATCCTCAGCTGGCATAGTAGATAGAGCCTATATTCACTACTGGGGCTGTTTTTTTTTTCCCCCCACTAATATTCTTTACATCAAGAAAGGCACATACAGTATAGGTTTAACAGGAGAAACCAATTCATCACTATGACTTTAGGCCAATATCCCTTTCAAGGCTGTTCTGATTGCTTCCAGAAATAAGACTGTGTTCATAAAAATGCTGGTTGTGTGTGTATGAGGTATGTATCACTGGGCAAGAGGTACAGAGGTTTGTTGTTGCTGTTGTTTTAAATTTCCTATCTCCTGTCTCCATTTTATAAACAGGTCTTAAATGAAGCACTTTTAATGGCAGTCACAATTTCTTTAAAGAATGAAAATTCTCTCCATAAGGAAAAAAAATCTGTTTCTTCACCTCAGTTCGTTAGCTTTATCTTGTTTTAAGAAGGCCAGAGTGATTTTTATGCCATGTAAAAGTAGCACACTTTGAGCAAATTGAAAAATTAATTTTTACATGAAAGATAAATTAGAGATATCTACTTTATCTACTAAAGGATTCTTAATAGGATTCTTAAAAATACCAAAGCTTCTGTAGCAAATAGAAAGCAACCAATATTTACTGAGCACTCACTAATGTGCCAGGCATGCCATCTGGCCATTTCAGATTCATCATCTTGTTGAATCCTTCCTGACCTGTGGCATGTATAGGATAATTCCCACTGAACAGATGCCCAGTACTGCAGCGACAGACCCCCAGGATCCCAGCAAGAGTGAGTGCCAGCAGAGGGTTTCTAACTGATGATCTGATTCTAAAGCCATACTCTCTCCAATGTATCATTCATACTTCTAATACATTTTAAAATATAAACTTATTGTCAAAACTGTCATTAATTTTCATTTTCTCTTATAAGTTGAGGTGTCACAATGAACTCTTAAAAGAAAAACAAGAACTCAGACTTTTAGGAATTTAATTGAAGAGATCTTGTGGAAGTCTTTGCCTTTCAAAGATGACAGGGCATTAACAAAGCATCTCTTGGGCATGAAAAGGGAAAAAATAACATCCTTTGCTCTCTTTTTAAGTTTTTTGAACCAGCCAAGAAAATTACCCAGCAATATAACCGATCTGTGGTCCAGTCTCTAATGGCCTAATTATGCTTATCTTACCACAAGGGTGTAGCAGAGATAACAAACCTAATAATAACAAAGACAGTGGTAACAGAAACACATTTAACATCATACTTAATGTGTGCTGGGCACTGTTTTCAGCACTTTTCACCCACTAATTCCTTTAGTCTTTAATAAACCTCAGAATTTATTGGGTTTGTTACCATCTCCATTTATCTGTGGGGAAACCAAAGCACAGTAACATGCCTAAGGTTACCCAGTAAGGGCTGAAGCTGGGATTTAATCCCAGCAAGCTGGATACAACAGACCACACTCTGAACCACCTCATCCTATTTGGTTGGAGAATAAATATGCCTTTGAATACTCAGGTGGGAATTGAAGGGTTCGTACCATGGAAGAGATACTTGTGGAATAGGGAGAGGAGTGTGGCGGAGAAGAGGGAGAGAAGACAGAATGTGGTGAATACTTTTGCCAGTGATTCTCCGCAAGACCCGCCCCAGTTATTATTTGGATGTGTGACCTCTGACTCAGAATGGAAAAGTGAGGCTAGAGACACAAGAACACAGAACACAAGGACACAGGACAAAAGAACGAACAAGCTTAGAGTGAGAGCAGCAAGAAAGTCAGTGATTCAGGCGCAAAGGTTCTTGTAAGCAGACATGGGTTGACTCCTGTCTTTTACTAGTTTTGTGATCTTTGGTATGTATCCCTGATTGTAAAATGAAGATTACAGTCCTATCTTATAGAGTTATGAGTATTTTTTCAAAAAGGATAGATATGAAGTGTTTCCATAAATACAAAACTCAATAAACATTAGCTGCTGTGGTGGTGCTCTTATTACTAATGGATACAATGCAGGTGTGGCTTCACTTATTAAATAATTACTGATCAAAGAAGTAGTAAACATTACTCCCCAAGGCAGAAATGCAGATTTGGGAAGGAGGAGAATAACTATTTCATAATCACTGAAAAATCAAAAGCACAATTTACAGCCACTTGTCATCTCAATTATCAGAACCATGAAAAAGACTCACTCCTGCTTCCAGGCCCAAAGAAAAACATCACTGACTCCAAGACTGACTTATGATGACAAACAGCAGTTCAAATAAAAATTCTTTTAAAAACCCATTTTAAAAACAACCAAAACTTAAAAAAAAAAAATTCTCCTGATCAAGAAGATACAGCTGCAGACTTACTGCAGTTTTGTACCTTATACAATCTGTAGTAGTGAACAGCGACGTCATCCAGTCGGACAGCCTCTTTGATATATTTAAGATGAGCCTCAGAAGCTGTCAGTGCAAACTGATCTTTGTGCATGTTTGGAATGTGCTTCAGGATGTAGTCCTTCCCTCTCTTGGAAACAACCTGTTGGGATACAAGGGGAGCGCAATGCAACATTTGTTGGAAGGATTCAAGTATAACACGACCCTCACCCCGCAAATGATGAAAGGCCGAGAACCGAAAATAGGCCCTTGAAACTGGCTGATTTCCACCAGGAAATTCTCACACTGATACTCTTTTGACCATCTGTGACGTTACTAGGCTGAACAAGCTAATACTAGAAGGTACAGAGTCAGTTTAGCTGTAGTACTTCATATCTAAGAAGAAAAATCATAAGAAATGGGAAAAATATGTTCTCTTGGCTTTAAAATCACTAACAAAGAAAAACCATGCAAACTTGCACAATTTTGCCCACATCATTGTTTATACTTGCAGAATTATTGGTACCATGAAATACAGCTACTGTTAGCACATCTTCAGGTTCTGGATCCTACTTAACTCTTCTAAAATTACAGCCACAAAGTGGGAGGCTCTCAATGTTAATCCAAAGAAGGCAGAGGACTGCAAGGAATTCTTAGAAACATTTCTGGTTTTTGCATAAGAGGCTGATAAGAACACTCTACTCAAATGCTTAGGAGAAAACAATTTCACTCAAATATTCATTACAATTTACTGCGACTTCAGTTTTCATCAGACAGTAGTCTAAGCTTTCAGATTTCAAAAATACATAGTGCCCAGTAGCTACAGGCTCAAAAAAAAGGTGTTGGTAAGTTAAAAGTCTTAGCTGACTTCATGAAGATTATAAAAGATGGAAAGAAGTATGCAAAGTGAACAAAAAGCATTTTTAGTGCTCAAAATGATCAGAATTTAAAAATTAGAGAATTTTTAGTTTTATCAGTTTTTATAGTTATTGACATATTTTTCTTCCTATGAATATTTTAAGGAGAATTAAACATGATGAATTATTGGCCAATAATCAAGTTTTGCTGATAACTCGTTATAGATTTTTTCTTTCTAGATTCCTTTTTCATGGAGATCATTTAAATCAGTGCTTATCAACCTTTTTCAGGTCGAATAACCCATAGAAAATAGTATTTGAAAGGGCAGTGAGGTATATGTAATAGGTGGTTCTGGTGATCACAAGGGTCAAGGAAGCTGGTCTCAGTACCCTGGGTGCCATGGCACACTAATCGGGAAGCTCTGCTTTAAAGACCAAGAGTCCATGAGAACCTGATGACAACTAGAGAATGGAAATACTGGCTACTTTTGGTCCCACAGGCACTGCTATGTAATAGCTTGATGCCCTCTGGTTTTTCTTCAACAACTGAAGCACAGTCAGCCCATGAACAAAAGCTTGTATTGAGCACCATGATGTGAAATGCTGAAGAAACAGAAAAGGTTAAGTTTACACCTGTTCTTTAGGATATCTTAAGAAACACTCAGATTACTGGGTGCAAGAGATAAGCAGAATATTTGAAAATAAAATACTTTTGTTCAGGGTCTTATTGAGTCCAGAGGAAGGGCCCTGGGCACCTAGACAGTCCATCCAGAGAACACACCTGGGCCAATGAGCAGGAGTAGCCAGGTAAAACAGGGAGGGTGCCTCACCAGCTAAAGAAGCTGCAGGCAGAAAGGCCCAAAGTGCAAAACTACAGGAGTTGTGGAGACACAGTAATGCTGAGTGTTGCTGGAGCACAACACATGAGGTGCAGGACAACCAGAGAGGAAGGTGAAAAATCTGGCAGGGACCATGAGCTGGGAAGTTCCTAGGTCATGTTTGGCACTCAGGCTTTCACTCTGCAGGTGAAGGTTTAAATCAGAAGCAAAATCGACTTCTCTGCAAGCTGTGAAGTAAAACCTGGAGCAGGGACAAGTGTCCACTGGTGAGTGCTGACGAGAGCTGGCACCTGGGAAATGGGAGGAGTCATGACCTGGGTTGGGGTGGGGATGCAGTAATGTTTAGGAAGTTAACAGCAACAAAAATACAAGAGAATTTTATTTCCTAAGTTGAGTGCTGGGGAATCAAGGGTTTATATTAGAGGATGTTCTCCTGACTAGATGGGGCAAGGTAAAAGAAGAGTGTTAAGGAAGAGCCTGAATGACTCTTAAGTTTCTAGGTGACCAGGGCCACTGGCTGAGGTTATGAACACAGAGGTAGGAACACACAGAACTGAGGTGGGAAGCAGATAAATTTGATCTGGGGCACTGTGAGTTTGAGGTGCCTATGGGTAAACATCTGTCTTACAGACATAAGGGAGAGAAGCGGATTTGGGAGGTGCCAGCACATATGTGGTTGTAAAAAGCATCAATTTGGAGGAGGTCTCCTGGGATAGGAGTGACTAAGTGTCAATCACAGCAGAGAAACCCAGGAAAAGATGTGAAAAGTGTCCACTGGATTTGGCAACTTAAAGGTCACTGCTGGCCCTAAGGACAACGCCATAGTGGAGGGGCTGGTGAGGAAAGAAGGCAGATAGATGTCGGTTGAGGAGTACATGTCGAAGTAAAGATGTTAAAACATCAAATTCACATCACTTTTTCAAGAAGCTTTACTGAGAAGGGAAGGAGAGATAGGCAGCTCTTCTTTCCCTCCCTCCTTCCTCCTCTGAAGATAGGAAGGTGTGAACCGAGTTAGTTCAAGTAGAGGCTGAAGATACAGGGGAGAGAGATGCCTCAGCAGAGACCTGGAGGAAGAACGGGAAGTGATATCAGCAGAGTATGGTGGAGGAAACATGGCTGAGACAGTCAGTGCTCAAATAACCTGTATTTTCTTGCTGAAGGAAGGGGGTGGCTCCTCCTTTGATAGTGAAGGAGATGGTGGAAGGCACAAGCAGTTCACTTATATTTGTTTTCTCAGCACAGGAAAAGTTGTGAATGATGTCGCTTTTTAAAGAACAGTGTTTTTCTCCTTCTGAAGGGGAAAAATGCTGCTTGAATTAAGAGTAAATAAGAAAGTCAAAGCTGAGTAAATCTCAAAAGAAGGCTGACAAATTCCCAGTTCCAGCATCTGTAGGATGGACAGCCATCCTCTTCCTCATTACCCACGTACAGGTCGAGTTGGTGGAGAGACTGTGTGTGCCACGCTCTCAAGTGTGAAATGTGTACCCGGGTGTCATGGAGGGTGTGTGGGCCATTAAACACCTGGCTTCCCAGTTCTTGAAGCTGCATGAGTAGCTTGACTATTTCTGGTTGCTACTAGTTTCTTTGTCATTACCATTGCGCCTCGCAATGTGTCTAACATAGAGGGTAGACATTTTAGGGGTTGATATGTCTCTATTGAACTAGAACAGTGAACTAGAAATGTGCTAGAGCAAACGCTTTAGATCTGAAAACAGTGCCTACCCAAGATGGGAAGTAAGCCTCGGGCTCAAAGTACTTTCCATAGTGCTTATTCCTTTTGAAGTTCCCAAGATCAGCCTGCAGCGCAAAGGCTGCCAGCAGGAAGTAGGCCTCCTCTCGGAGCACACACTGCGAATGCAGAACTTGTTTTCTCAGGTGCCAGTAGTAATAGTATCTTGCTGCTCTGTCACTAGGAAAACAAAAGAAAGCAGAACTCACATTTTGATGGAACAATCTAAACGCATGTAAATAGAGCGCAAATCCTGCTGCCCGTCTGGGGACGGGAGCTCTTCTGCTCTGTCCCCTCCTCCTCCCCCGCCTCACTTGCTGAAGAGGGGGAGGCTGTGTCAACACCTGATGGCTGCCTGATGGCTGCTTCCCTCAGGCCTCAGGGAGACAGGACCCCAGGCCAGACGACCCAGACTGCAAAAGCAACATTTCCTGAGGCCTGCGGCACTTGATTCATTCTGATGATGGAAACAAGATCTAAATCATGCCACTCCAATGTGGTAAATAAATACTACGTTGAACAAGTATTAGAAGAGAAGCCTAGGCATTCGTTGTCTGTATTAAAATAACTTTGCTACCACAATGCTGCACACGCAACATAAATAAGGACAATCCTGGTTTTAATGTCATGTGTCCTTTTTTGTTTTGTTTTTCATCTGAGCAAATTACAAATACATTAGGCCCTTTAAAAAATATTTCTATTTATATGCTGTACTGGAAAAAATTTGCTTGACTATAGTTTTTTTCCCTCTAAAAGTGAATGAACTGAAAATTCTCTTAAAATCCTTTTTTTTTTTCAATTAAGCAGATGTTACTTTATGGGTGTGTTTTTATAGGTACATGCCACAAAATCCGGAGAAGGCAATGGCACCCCACTCCAGTATTCTTGCCTGGGAAATCCCATGGACAGAGGAGCCTGGTCGGCTGCAGTCCATGGGGTTGCAAAGAGTTGGACGTGACTGAGCGACTTCACTTTCACTTTTCACTTTCAGGCATTGGAGAAGGAAATGGCAACCCACTCCAGTGTTCGTGCTTTGAGAATCCCAGGGACTGGGGAGCATGGTAGGCTGCCGTCTATGGGGTCGCACAGAGTTGGACATGACTGAAGCGACTTAGCTAAGCAGCAGCAGCAGCCACAAAATCATAATAGTCCTCACAAACGGAAACAGTAATAGTGCACTCATTACAATCTGTTGAGGTCAGAAATAAATATAGTCCCCATTAAATACACTAAAGAGTGCTGACTGGGTAAAAACACAGTCAAGCTCCAAAAAATGTCACAGGCAAACAGGACGCCTCAGTGATCAAAGTAAAAATGCAAGGGGGAAAAAATGTGTGTGTTTGTGTTATGTATTTAATGAGTATTTGCCTCCCTATTATTTTAGGTTGAATGTTTACCTGAGATTCATAGCTCATTAGTTGATGATAATAAAAACATATGGGTTTATTTTAACCAAGATCATGTTTAAGAATGAAGAATTTAAAAATAAAGCATTTATGTAATTTTTTTCCTCTTGGGACAGAGTACTTTTCAGAGCACTTCTTTGTATAATGCTGAGTACACAGCGTTTGGACTAGCTAATCACTGGAGAAAAGGGCAGAAGTATAGGGGTTAATGAAACATTCATTAGTCCCAGGGGGCTAATTAATGGCTCAATACTATATTTTTCTTCTTTCCAGCACATTCCATTCCAATTAAGTACACTGAGTGAAGATTTTATACAAACTGAGAATAACTAAAAAGGTTTCTCTGCCTTTAAAAACATCCTTTATGGGCTCATATTTTTTACTTTTTAATTTGCATGTGGCAATAATATAAATATTAAGAGCAAATCTCAGATACAACTCATTAGTTAAATGTATCTTTGTCCCTTTTACATAGGGTTTCTCAAAATTTTAAAATAAGTGAAAAACAGAGTTCACATTTCTAGTAATTTCTACCAGGTGACAAAATCACCTCTGAAAGTCTTCCAGCACTGTAACCTCATATAAAATGTTAATCTGAGCTTCTGAACTGGTGACTTCTGGGTCTGTATCATGTGCAGAGTAGTATTCAGGCACCCACCTCCAGAAAAGGAATCAGTTACCTGCCCTCGCCGAACTGCATCTAAGATTCTCAGAGGATAGCTCCACTGGGTGTAATCTTAGCTTTAAAGATACTGCCAAGAACAGAAGCAAGACCCCGAAGGTGAAAAGAAAACCAGGCGATATAAACACCCATGCATTTGTATAGGACAGAGTTCTTGCTGCTGTCCCTTTTCTCACCTCACCACCCGAAAAGAATACAATGCATTAACCAACCTCTCCTCTTTTCACAAAAGTGCTAGTTCTTCCTTAAAGGAAGTACCTTTTCAGTGACTGATCTGTTATAGAAAATGTAGAGAAGAGAAAATGTGAGCTGTGATACTGTTAACAACTTCACTGATAGTCTAACAACTCGTTCATTCAACAAATATGTATTGAGTGTCTACTGTTACCTCTGTTTTAGGGACTGAAGATACATGTGTGTGCCAAAGTGTTTTTTTTTTTTTAAAAAAAACCCTGTTCTTGGGACTTCTCTGATGGTCCAGTGGTTAAGACTCTGTGCTCCCAATCCAGGGGGTCCAGGTTTGATCCCTAGTCAGGGAACTAAGATCCCACAAGCTGAAACTCAGAGCTTGTGTGCTGCAACTAAGACCCTGTGCAGCCAAGTAAATTAATTAAAAAAGAAAATCTCCCTGCTGTTTTATATTCTAGCAGGTGGAGACAAACAATAAACAGAAGTACTTAATTGATACATTAGAAGATGAGTACTGTGGAAAATGAAAGGTCTGGAATTTCTCCTTGTCCTCATACCTGATCAGTCGACCATTTTCCACATAATACTGCACACGGAAGTGGATGATCATAGGAGGTCCAAACTGATCAATTCCCTAAACAAAGACACGTGTAAAAATCAGGCTGTTTTTAGTTACTTCAAAAGTGGGTTTCAAAAACAACAAATATCATTTTTAAGACACTTTTTAAACATTGAAAGGTTTGATCTACTTCTAATGAGTAGGGGCTTCCAGTAGGTATAAAGTTGTCCATGCAGAAACAGGAAGTTATAAAGCATCATCACTATCTGATACTCATTCACTGTAATGCCAGTGACAACATACGGGAAGATAAAAATAAATGCCAGTGGAAAGTTCTAGCTGAGATCCAGCTCCTCTCCCAGCTCTGTCCCCTGTGGTGACCATTTGCTCCTCATTACAATGTTCTCCTGTTCCTCTGACATTCCACATACCAAATTCTAACATGCTGTTTGTTTATTTAGACATTCATGTTCCTTACTTTGTAGTTGGCTTTGAAGTAGCCTTCAGTTTACTCCAAGAATTCTTAAATACAAATTGGAGGATCAAGGATTACACACTGGGGATTATTACTGTTTTGTGAGGGTAATCTTGAGAACACTAGGTAAATTCCCAGTGATGCTCTCCTATGCAAATACAAGGCACGGGTTCAATAAAGTAATAAAATATCAATGTAAAGATAGTAAAAGCAGATTTTAAAATGACTAATAACTTCTAGACAGTCAGTTTTGACAACTAATGTGGCCAAAGAAGAGGAACAAATACTTTTCCCATGATTTTCATTTCAAAACATTATCCCAAGGTTATGGAAAAGTTATTGTCCAATACTATTTTAGCAGATGTTCAAAATCTTTTGCTACATGTTATAAGCTATTAATCCTTCACTAATGTGATATTTTAGAACTTATAATTCATATCCCTTTCCAAATCTTTACTGTATAAAGTGTTAAGATGTTTTCCTAATGTATAACAGCTAAAATAAACCTTTTTTAAAAATCAAAATAATTTTGCTGATAAATATAATCTCACCCAAGTGACTTCGTATTGTCGTACCTTGCTGGCCTCTTTCTTCCATTCTTTTGGACAATACTTATAAAGCTTTTGTGACAACTCCATATACACGTGTTCATTATCTGCACATTAAAAAAAAAAGGAGACCAGGTGATAAAGGATAGATTTTTTTTTTAAAGAAAAGAATATACAAAGAAATGGGTTTTTCAAAAAAAGCCTCAAGCTTTCTGAATGTACTCTAAAGTCACATATCACCAAGAAAACTGAAAACGTAAAAAGATACAAGGTTCTGTGGGATAGCTATTAATGACATTATTATTTTGCTTTCGCAATACAGAACATGTATCACTGAAAATGTTAACACTTAGAAGAAATACTAGATTCCTATTCTTGCTTTTACTTAGTTTCCATGGTCATTATAACATAGTTTAACTTCCAACACTGTGGTGTTACTCAGTCTTAGAAAAACATGCTTTTGTTTGGTTCACAGAGGATCCATCTCATAAGTGCAAAGTAATAAAAAAGGGCAGAAACAGCATCTTAATTGCTATGTAAGAAACTAAAAAAAACTGATGATAACCGATTTGTTTTCAAGTGAGCAGCTTGACCCATGTGTTTTGTGAAAAGAAGTCTCTAATACTATTCCTTCTCTGCGCTATCCACATAAAACCCAGAATGTCAAAATGATAAAGCATTACTTGTGCTGCTTTTGGGGTTGATCTTGTGGGAAGAAGAAAATAATCTTATGCAAAACAAGAATGGATGCCAAAATATTTCTTCAAGGGAATGATGTTCTTAAGATGAGCAGAAAATAAGACTGCTAACTAACTCATGCAAAAATGATCTAAACATGTGAAAACTAGCTGGTAAAAAGTGCAAAATTTTTCAGATTTCCCAAATGGACTCTTTTAAAGAGAGATATTTCATATGAAAAGTATTCCTATCTTGTACAAAGTTTTCAAAACAAAATTTTTTTTTATCTCCTTCCTTTTCCTCTAACCATCACCCTGGGGTCATGCTCATGGAAAGTCCTGCATAAAAATGTACTTGTTGTGGAAGAAAACTCTGTCTCTTTGACTACTCCAAGGATAACACATGCCCACACTGTCACTCATGACTGAATACTGCAGTTTGACAGAACAAGTCAAACATTTGACTAGAATAGGAAGGGTAAAGCCACTCTTTGTCAATGAATGTCATAATAAGTCAACCAGCGTGGATGAAAGGGGCAAAGAAGAAGTCCGAGAGATAAGAAGATGCTACTAAAATCCATTTATCACATGAACTAAAACCATCTCCCATTTCTACTATGGTACCAATTAAACATGAAATGGACAAGATCAGACAACATTCCTGTTGAAACTGATTTGTTTTTGGCTTGCGTTCCTGTCTGAAGAAGCAACATAATGAATAGAACTGAGACTGCTCGCCATGATGGCACACGCATAGTCTTATAAACTACCACTGTGTTTCTACCATCCAGCAGTTTGACCAGAGCTGTATACTTTCTCAAGCACACATCAGTCCTGCAAAGCAGGTGAAGCAGTGATTTCTATTTGACATGAGAGAAAACTGAAATGGAGAGAAGGCAAGGGACATGTCTAAAGCCACACAGCTAGCTAGTGGTAGAACCTGAATCAGAACCAGGTCATCTGATGCCTGTTCCAAAGTTCTTGCACCATCCTGCAATCTCTCTTCTAAAAAACACATCTCAAAAACTCTTATTTTGAAAACCAAGAAAACTGATTTTATGAGACTGACTTGCTGAACAGCAAAGATCAACAGACTGCCTGTAGTTGAAGTAAGAAGAATTAACTCTGTAGAGCATCTTATTTCCCCCAGGCTCTTCCTTGAAAGAATGACTGAGGTGTGTACTAATATAAAGATGGAGCTGAGCATTTGTGTTTTTACTGCTTCCACTATCACAGGAAGAAACTGAAGAGCAAATGGTTGGTTCCTTTCTTCTTCTTCTTTTAAAATATAAATTTATTTAATTGGAGGTTAATTACTTCACAATATTGTATTGGTTTTGCCATACATCAACATGAATCCACCATGGGTGTACACGTGTTCCCAATCCTGAACCCCCCTCCCACCTCCTTCCCTATACCATCCCTCTGGGTCATCCCAGTGCACCAGCCCCAAGCATCCTGTATCCTGGATCGAACCTGGACTGGCGATTCGTTTCACATATGATATTATACATGTTTCAATGCCAGTCTCCCAAATCATCCCACCCTCTCCCTCTCCCACAGAGTCCAACAGATTGTTCTATATATCTTTGTCTCTTTTGCTGTCTCGCACACAGGGTTATCATTACCATCTTTCTAAATTCCATAAATATGCATTAGTATACTGTATTGGTATTTTTCTTTCTGGCTTACTTCACTCTGTGTAATAGGCTCCAGTTTCATCCACCTCATTAGAACTGATTCAAATGTATTCTTTTTAATGGCTGAGTAATACTCCACTGTGTATATGCACCACAGCTTTCTTATCCATTCGTCTGCTGATGGACATCTAGGTTGCTTCCATGTCCTGGCTATTATAAACAGTGCTGCAATCAACACTGGGGTACACGTATCTCTTTTAATTCTAGTTTCCTCAGTGTGTATGCCCAGTAGTGGGATTGCTGGGTCATAAGGCAGTTCTATTTCCAGTTTTTTAAGGAATCTCCACACTGTTCTCCATAGTGGCTATACTAGCTTGAATTCCCACCAACAGTGTAAGAGGGTTCCCTTTTCTCCACACCCTCTCCAGCACTTATTGCTTGTAGACTTTTGGATAGCAGCCATTCTGACTGGCGTGAAGTGGTACCTCATTGTGGTTTTGCAAATGAAGCAACTGACAAAGAACTAATCTCAAAAATATACAAGCAACTCCTGCAGCTCAATTCCAGCAAAATAAACGACCCAATCAAAAAATGGGCCAAAGAACTAAACAGACATTTCTCCAAAGAAGACATACAGATGGTTCCTTTCTTCTTGACGTGTTCTCCACGGTCTCTGGCCTCTTTAGAGCAGTCTTTTTAGATAAATGAAAACAGCTCACATTTTGGAGCTGAACTTGTTGATCAGCTCATCATGATATACTTTCCAATCTGGGAGATCTGAGCATTTTATGGTACTAACCAGATTCTCAAGATACCATAAACCTTTAAATTGAAACCAATTTCAGTAGTAGAAAATAATTCATATCCAAATACAAAATACAGCTACATTTCACAAAAAAGGTTTTCTTGAAAAACTGAGCAAAATTTCACAAAAAAGGTTTCCTTGAAAAACTGAGCAAAGATCTGAAAGGTTTTTTGGCATCTAGAAGACTAAATTAGAGAAATTTTAAAGTATGATTTGAAAGAAAAAAGTTTTAAGGAATGGCTACACTTAAACTCTGGGAACTTAACTCTAACTAAGGTGTCACTGGCAGAGAAAGCTTATATGGAGCCCTTTACTTGAAAATCTTTTCCATGTAAAGTATACAGAAGAAACCGATCCCTTATCTCCGAGTTATATGTTTTGACTGGAAAAAAAAGAGAAGGGATAAAGGAAGGAAAAAAGAAAATAAGAGTAAATTAATAGATCACTTTGTTATACTATATCTTCAACAGTAAGAGAATTGGAATAGAGAAAAGTCAGATTTATTATGTCTACATGTCTTTTAATGTCAAAAATTACAAAACAAATTAAATTACAAAAATAACCAAGGTAATTTCCTATAGTGCAAAGAAACAAAAATCAAGTTGGGTTCATTAAAACACAAAAGAGCAAATGCATAAAATCTAGACTTGTAAAGAGGAACCAGTTTTTGAGTTCAAACCATAATAAATTCAAGACCTAAAATTCTAAATCATAGAAGAAATACACAACAGTTGAGTTTAAAATATGAATACTAGATTAAAAGCCAAGATTACAAGTACTTTGACAATCATAATTACATAACAATATGCTCAATTAAGTTACAGCTATAAAATGCCATTTCCTCAGGGAGAGTTGGCTAACTCCATCAGAGACGGGACTGAGACTTACTTTGTATAACACTGAGTCCAAAGAGGTGACAGTCCTTTAGCCTGAGTAGGTCACACACCTGGACCAGTAACTGGTGACACAGAATTTTGACCTATGGGAAAAAAGACAAAAATAAAACAAACACAACTTAATAATTCAGCCAAGTCCAAACAGTGAGCCACAATCAGGCAATGTAATGCATCCTAAATATATGCCGAAGGGACAAGCTGACACTAGCAAAACAACAGTTGGTTTATGGAAATCACTACAGCTGTTTCAGTAATGATGATCACAATACAAATTTCTACAACATGGTAATAAAGTACCAGTGCAATCTTGTACAAGACTCACAAATCTGAGGACACATGGACAAGGCTTTACTCTATAGCCATAGTGCATGATAAATATGTATTTCAGAAGGAAACCAAAATAATCTAATCAAATGATCAAAATTATTAATTATCAAAATTATTAATTTGGCAAGTATTTTTACAAGGAAAGTTTTCATCATGGTGGTTTAAACAAAATGCTCATGTACCACACAATGAGTGAATACCTAGCTTTTATTTACTTTAATCAATCACTTTCATTGACATATCTTTTAAGTACTAAACCAGGTTCTTTTCTGAGTCCTAGTATAATAATAAAATCATGTTAATTTGGAACATGGAGTTAAGGTTAAGTTATTCTGAAAAGTCACATGCTGAAAGATAAAACAGTCTTTAAAAGACACAGTTTTATTGACTTTTCAAATACTGAATGAAGCATTTTGGGGGACACATAATTGTAATGAGTCTGCCTTGCTGAACTCAGAATCACTAAAGCTTATTGGTGTTAGGATTGACATTAAGAGACCATATAGGTCAATTTCTTTCTTTTTTTTTTTTTTTAATTACAAAAGTTTATTTAACAAAAAAGTAAGAAAATGTACACAACCCAATTTTTCTGGTAGTAAAATGTGGAGAGGGGACACATGGAAGCGTTGATTTCTCTGGTGAACACAGCCATTGTTCATACTCGTTCCAAGGCTTCTAACATGATGATACTATTTCCTCGTATTACCACCATTCCAATATTGTTCTGTTGTCCACTAGTTGCCATCTCCACACATTCATCTATCACAAGATTCATAAAGGGATCAAATCCCCGCAATATTCCTTGGACATGTCTGCCACCATTTAATTTCAATGATAACTTCTTGTCCATAAATTTCTTCAATTTGGGAGGGTGCGCTTTGCTCATGTCTACTCCGCGAGCTCAAAGGAGCCTCCAAACGGAATTCGAGTGGGCCTCACGCTTCAGCAGCAGGCCCGGGGCTTTGCGACTCGGTCAATTTCTTCATTTGACAGACATATAAAGGAAAACCCAGAGAGCCTGAAGTCATGTAGTTAGTACTATCAGAGAGAGTAACTCAGAACTTTGCTCATTTGTGTATTATAATATTTTTGTATGTAAATATTATTAAAATATGTGCAACCTGACAGTTCATTATATTATGTGTAGCATTTCTCCTCTTATTTGTACTAGTAACTTGCAACTTCTTTCTTCAATAATCATGCCAGTTACAGTTTTAATGATTACAAATCTTAACTTAGTTAACTTTGAATTAATGATTTTTTATCATACTTTAATATATAACTTAGATTCAGAAAATAAAACATGTTGAGATCTCTTAATAATTGAAAGTCAAACAATTCAGAATGGTGACAATGTCAACTGGAGTAAGAAAGATAGGTTTATGGCTCTTTTCCACATTTACTATTAATTCACAGTGGCTCAGCAGTAAAGAAACTGCCTGCAATGCAGGAGATGCAGGTTTGATCCCTGGGTTGGGAAGATCCCCTGGGGGAGAGCATGGCAACCCACTCCAGTGTTCTTGCCAGGGTAATCCCATGGACAGAATAGCCTGGTGGGCTGCAGTCCATGGGACTGCAAAGAGTCAGACACACCAAGGGACTGAGAACACATGCAATCTGAAGCACTTTATCCACTAGAAAGTGCAAAATGTATATATGTAAGGCCAAATAGCACCACTTCAGCTGTTTAGAAGTAACAGGAATTCCGTGAAGCCGGGACAGTGTCTTATTCTATACTCAGAATATACAGCAGGCATTCAGTAAATGTCTGATGAATGAAAGCCAAGGATCTGATTTCCTGTGGGTTTCTTACCTTCCTTCTGGTCCATGACTACAAACTACAGTACTCTGGCCCACTGAGCAGATCATTTAATACTGTGCCACTCAAGAATTTGTATCAATACGTGTCCACCAACACCACTGAGGGGATACATTTGCCAACAGGAAATCAGTGTCACCTTCATTCACTAAAAATACTTTGGATTTGAGTTCTGTATTACTGAAACTGCACTTTATAAATAAGCTTAAATAAAGAAAATGATAAAGTAATGGGAAAAGTATTTAAGGTTAAATAAAACTGAACTATATACTACAAATTTGAGACTTAAAGAAGTCTAGGACTTTAATCTTTAGCTTTGACTGTATTTTAAAATGTCATATACAAAGTACTTTGGATAAAATACGATTAAAAAGTTAAAAGAAAAATTCCAAACCACACGCTGTATACAAAATATGTTGTACCTCTGTATAACTGTTGTTCAAATAATCTCCATACATCCATACATCCTATATAATTATTATTGTTCCGCTAGTTTTAAATCAAGTATCTGGAGCATAATAAAGCTCTTTAACAACTATCAAGGAAAGACAATGTTCTTGTTTAAAAACTGCAAGTAAGTAAGGCTGTGGCTCTGAAGTCTTACCTACTGTGAAAACAATTTTGAGTTTTTTGCATTTGCATATTATGAGTCTTGAAGGCTATGTTTTAGTTGACTGAAAATTTTTCAAGTTCTCTAATCTTCAGGAGCAATAGGAACTTTAAAAGGTGCCATAGACTATGAGGCATTAGGGATAAGAATGAAAGCATTATCTAAAAATATACTTTGTATGGAACTTTTTAATAAAAACAGCATCTAATTCTCAATATTAATGGCTTGTTGAGCAAGAATGTCTAAAATATGCTACAGAGAAAGAACTGTTCACTCTTGTCTCAGTGAAGAGATATAATCTCTTAGCCACAATTTATATCACTTAAAAATGTTGTGACTCCTACATTAACATAACTTTGTTTCCAAAAATTTCCAAGTTTCCATATTTAATATTTATCTGATGATTAAAATAATTTAGAACAATCCCTATTTGTTCAATTCATGGAAAATCAAAAATGATCAAAACTACATTTACCCCATGCAGAAAGGCAATATTCTATCAATTACACTTCTCAGGGAATAGATTTTCTCCATTTAAAAAAAATGTTTAGAAATGATTTTTAAAAAGGAGACCATTAATGAAATAGTTTTTGTTATAGTTAATCTGTTCTACCACAACTCTACAAACATCACTGCTATTTTCTGAAGACAAAAATGACACTTTGTAGAAAATGACATGCCTTTTGGCAGCCCTGAGTTGGCTTTGTAGCAGTGAGGGGACCCCAAGCTACTTAACCCAGTTCCTCCTCCTCCCTCCTTTGGTCCAGCAGTTCGCTTGCTAATGAGGAGTCTGGACATGGCAGGGCTATGCACGGACCCTGGAATAAGAACAGGTCTACATGGTGTTCAGAAGTTGAGTTTCATTAATAAAGGGAGCATACAGCTCAAAGAAATGAAAACAAGTGCTACTCTATTAAGTGCTCACTCACTGAGGCCAGACACGGCAGTAAGCAAGTAAGCCTCTTATGTCTGTATATGCTCACAATGTCCCTGTGAGGAGAGCAGATTATTTTCACTTTATAGAAGAGGAAACCAAAGCAAAGAACTACTTTGCCCAAGGTTGCAGATGTGAAGTAGGGATTTCAACATAGATCCCTGTGTCCCGCCCTAGACTTATTAGATCACCAACTCCAAGGAGTGGAGTCCAATAGTCTGAGTATTTATCAAGCTCTCCAGATAATTTTTTAGACATCAAGTTGTAAAATCACTGATCTATAGGAACAAATGGATTGTCTGTCAGTTCTCCATAACTATCTTCCTCAACTGAGATTTTAGTATAAATAAATTTCTTAGAAAATTATAGCCAGCTCCTAGTATTCCTCATGAAATAAGACTAGTCTTCCTTCTAACTTACCTGAGGTCAGTAAGGTTTTGTTCCATATACTTTTTGTGTGTACACACATATGAACACATTTATACATATTCAACCAGGTGAAAGGGCAGAAATGGAACTGAGAGAAGTTTCTTAAGTGCTTATACTATATGTTTATGTATATTTTAAAATTTTAGTTGATACCTTCTCTATATAACTGTTAAAAGAAAAGAACTCAAACAACATATTCATGTATACATGTAAATTATCTTTTAATATATTCTGACAGTGCCCAAACTGAAGAAGAGAGATAATGTTGCCAACTTTAACTAGGTTTTAAAAACCAAATGCTGGAATAATAACAGTTTATCACTTCACACACCCAAAACAACTTTGAGTAATCTGAGTATAGAAGAGCTAAATCAATAGAAATTCTGCCTAAGAGATTGATAAAATTCACTCAATAGGCAGGTTTGATACTCAGACAATTCCTTTAAGCAAAAACAAGGCTACATTAGTAAATCCAGGAACTCTGGTGACTGATAGAATGAAACCAAAATAATTATGATAAGCAGAATCTTTTCCTCTAAATTTTTAATGGAGCTATTTAAATGTCATATAGTTTCCATATAACATTTAGAAATTTCTTTTCATGTGGCAATTGGGTTAAAAATACAGTAGCAAGAAGAACTAACTCAAGACATGAACTAAGGAAATTTTTTCCTTAATTCCAACAGAATACAAAGAAAGAACATGAAAGTTGACAACAGGGAGGGGTTGACAAATGCTAGGCATGACTGCGATCACATAAAACTGTGCAGCAGTCTCTACCAAAGCTCAACATGTGCATACATCATGACTCACAATCCACTTCCAGGTATAAGTCCAGACATGTATATACATGTGTGTGTGCTCAGTCGCTAAGTCATGTTTGACTCTTATGACTCCATGGACAGTAGCCCGTGAGGCTCCCCCATCTATGGGATTTTCCAGGCAAGAATACTGGAGTGGGTTACCATTTCCTCCTCCAGGATTTCTTCCTGACCCACGGGTTGAACCCATGCCTCCTATGTCTCCTGCACTGGCAGGCTGATTCTTTTACCACTGAGCCACCTGGGAAGCCCATAAACATATGTGTATACACATAAAATGTTCATAACTGTTTTATTTGTAATACCTCCAAAACTTAAAATAACCTAATACCCATCAATAATAGCTGGAGAAGAAATTAGGCATACTCATACAATGAAATATAAAAATGAAGAAAAGAATTACTGTCACATGCAACAGCATGGATAACTGTCACAGGCCAAATATTGAGTATATAAAATATAAGCAGATATAAAAGTGAGCAACACAATTTTAGCTGCATGAAATTCAGAAATAAGAAAATTACTCTATGGTGATAGAAGTGGAAATAGATATTATCTTTTGGTAGAGATTATTGATTAGGAGGGATCACAAAAGATCTTTCTGGGACACTAGAAATCTACTATATCTCAAGCTGAATGATGGTTACTTGGATGTATACACTGCGGAAAAGTCAGAGCTGCACACTCAATATTCCTATACTTTGCTGTAAGTAAATTATAATTCAACTTTAAAAGTAAAAACAAAAAAGAAAATGTATTATATTCCTCAATGTCCAGGTTAACTAAGAGAGTTAACTCCATCCAGCTCATGAACCATAAGCAAGTTTAGTGAGTAAATACACAGCCTATTCTTGAAATTGGCTAGACTTAGGCTACGGCCTACTATCAAAACAATGATCAAGATGCATGTTAAAAAGTTAGCAACTATGTATTACCATTTCATGTGTGTAGGGGACAACTCAAAAGTATTTAAAAAGCAAACTCAGATATCCATAAAAATTATATTTCAATAAAAGTTTTTTTAAAAAGCAAAGTGTTTATTTTTCTATATATAATATAGTAACAGATATTCTCTAATTTTACCAAACAAGAGAATGGTAAAGACAGCTGAACTTAAGTTATCATTCAAATTTATACCTGTGTAGACAGCCTTAATACCCCAATTCTCCAGCATTATTAATGGTCTCATTCTGTGAGGATCTCATCATTAGCCAAGTCATAATTTGAATGTGGTCACTGGTGGGAACATCATCATTTAAACATTTCTAAAGTAGGATCTACTCACATTTATGATGATGTTCAGAGATTCATCATTAGGAAGGAAAATACACACACTCCGGCGGTCTTGCATGACTCTATTGTTATGGAAGTTCAATTTGTTCATTGTGTTGTGGGCTCTCTAGTGGTCAGGGCTGGGCTTCGAGTCCTCGGCAATTCCTCTGGTTCCGAGTACTCCAAAGCCAAACTCTGCTCCTCATCACACTCCCTACAGGAGAAGCATCGTGATATTCGACTATGTAGGTTTCATAGCTGTAAAAAAAAAAAAGAAAGTCCAAAAGAAAGGAGGTTGTGAATGAAGATGGTAAGATTGGTGAATAGACAGATGGGAGAGGAGCTGCAGCAGGACAGGGCACAGCACATCTCACAGTGAGGCCCGCCTTGTCTAATCACTGAAAACGCATGGGCACATACTCTGTACTTGGCCCACTGCCAAGTGTTTTAAAACTTACATTCACAGTCATGAATTTAACATAAAGCCAATGAGTGTCTCTACATTCAAGGTGGTACTGTGTACTGCAGGGCTTTCAAAAGCAGAGCCTGCCTTTGAGAAGTTTCCAGTCTCATATGGAAGGGTTCTGGAATAAATGAACAAAATGACAAAGCAGCAATAACAACATAACTCTCAATCCCTCTCCTTTTTTTCTTCCATTACAATCAAACTCAAAGAAATGTCTTGGATCTTACATTATATTCCTTCTTCAACCACTGTGGTCTGGCTTCCATTTCCTTCTTCTAACCAGCGTGGCTTTGCCAGAGGAAGCCAGTGATCTCAAGACCACGAGGAGAAACCATAGCATTCACTTTGATTGACCTCAGTATGTACAACACTTACTAAGGCTCTTAAGTCCTCCTTACAACCTTTTTCTCCCTGAGTTTTTATGATGCTGCCCTCTCTTCTCATTCCCTAACCTGACAATGCAAACTTTATTTTTCTGTTATTTCACCAACCAGCTAACACATAGAAATAACATGATAGTATATAATAAATATTTGTATTTATTTTATATGGTGGATTTTGGATACTTCTCATATCTAACCAGTTTATTAAACCATGTAATTTTACTTTTTAAATTCTCTCAGATATTCAGTGTAAACAATTTTGCCTGCAAGTTATAAAGACTTAATCACCAATTTTCAATTTTCAATAACTTTTTATTTCTGTCTCATGTCTCACTGCACTGGCAAGACTTTAAGAATAATTTTAAAACACGGGTGGATATTTTCTACTTTTAATGAATGTGTCTAGTATTTCATATATTATTCCTAATACAACACTATTCAACCAAGGTATGTTAAGACATACCTTCTGGGCTTCCCTGGTGGCTCAGAGGTTAAAGTGTCTGCCTGGAATGCAGGAGACCAGGGTTCGATCCCTGGGTCGGGAAGATCCCCTGGAGAAGAAAATGGCAACCCACTCCAGTACTCTTGCCTGGAGAATCCCATGGAGGGAAGAGCTTGGTAGGCTATAGTCCATGGGGTCACAAAGAGTTGGATACGACTGAGTGACTTCACTTTTTCACTTTCTTTCATGTTAAGACAACTTGCCTGTCAAACCAGTAGTAATCATTTATATTGTTCCTTTACAGCTACATTTGTAGGATATGTAGGAATTTCCAGGAATATGGATTAGTTTTATCAGGCAGAAAGCATAACCATATAGTTTTATTAGAAGAGCTATTATCACTGCTCATATAAATCAAACCATAAATAAGGCAGAATCTTGGCTTATTTGTTGGTGCAATGTCCATCTGTTATCAGCAAGAAGACAGGAGAGAATATACTCTTAGATGGCACCATAAGTAAATGTAAACTAGTATTTCTTTTTTTAAAGTATAAATAAAATACCATCCACCAGGGAGCTACTCAAAACTAAAGTAAAAACATGTACAGTATTTCCTTAGGAAGGAGACCAAAAGACCCTTAGGAGTATTTTACATTTCTTAAAGCATAAAGGCAATTGTTTCACATTAGGCTGTAGCCAGCACATCACCTTACAGGGTCACCAGAGGTCAGTGCTACAGTTCTCTCCAGTATGGGATGGCTAGAATGGTTAGCCTTTGTGTTCTATGAACACAAACTAACTGCACTTCAAATCCAACCATTCAGCTGTAGAATGCACACTTTAAACAATTCCAAAGCAAAGAAAGCCATAAGTGAACCATGCAAAGAAACAGAGGAAAATAATAGAATGGCAAAGACTAGAGATCTCTTCAAGAAAATTAGAGATACCAAGAGAACATTTCATGCAAAGATGGGCACAATAAAGGACAAAAACATTATGGACCTAACAGAAGCAGAAAATATTAAGAAGAGGTGGCAAGAATATACAGAAGAACTGTACAAAAAAGGTATAAAAGACCCAGATAACTATGATGGCGTGATCACTCACTAGAGCCAGACATCCTGGAGTGTGAACTCAAGTCGGCCTTAGGAAGCATTACTACAAACAAGGCTAGTGGAGGTGATGGAATTCCAGCTGAGCTATTTCAATCTTAAAAGATGATGCATGAAAGTCCTGCATTCAATATGTCAGGAAATTTGGAAAACTCAGCAGTGGCCACAGGACTGGAAAAGGTCAGTTTTCATTCCAACCCCAAAGAAGGGCAGGGCAAAGAATGTTCAAACTACCGCACAATCACACTCATCTCATACACTAGCAAAGTAATGTTCAAAATTCTCCAAGCCAGGCTTCAACAGTACATGAACTGTGAATTTCCAGATATTCAAGCTGGATTTACGAAAGGTAGAGGAACCAGAGATCAAATTGCCAACATCTGTTGGATCACAGAAAAAGCAAGGGAATTCCAGAAAACATCTACTTCTGCTTCACTGACTAAGCTAAAGCCTTTGACTGAGTGGATCACAAAAAACTGTGGAAAATTCTGAAAGAGACGGGAATACAAGGCCACCTTACCTGACTCCTGAGAAATCTGTATGCAGGTCAAGAAGCAACAGGTTAGAACCGGACATGGAAGAATGAACTGGTTCCAAATTGGGAAAGGAGTATGTCAAGGATGTATATTTTCACCCTGTTTATTTAACTTATATGCAGAGTACATCATGAGAAACACTGGGCTGGAATCAAGATTGCTGGGAGAAATATCAATAACCTCAGATATGCAGATGACACTAAACTTATGGCATAAAGTGAAGAACTAAAGAGCCTCTTGATGAAAGTGAAAGAGGAGAATGAAAAGGTTGGCTTAAAATTAACATTCAGAAAACTAAGACCAAGGCATCAGATCCCATCACTTCATGGCAAATAGATGGGGAAACAATGGAAACAGTGAGAGACTTTAATTTTTTTTGGACTCCAAAATCACTGCAGATGGTGACTGCAGCCATGAAATTAAAAGATGGTTGCTCCTTGGAAGAAAAGTTATGGCCAACCTAGATGGCATACTAAAAAGCAGAGACATTACTTTGTTGACAAAGGTCTGTCCAGTCAAAGCTATGGTTTTTCCAGTAGTCATGTATGGATGTGAGAGTTGGACTATAAAGAAAGCTGAGTGCCGAAGAATTGATGCTTTGGAACTGTGGTTGGAGAAGACTCTTGAGAGTCCCCTGGACTGCAAGGAGATCAAACCAGGCAATCCTAAAGGAAATTGGTCCTGAATATTCATTGGAAGGACTGATGCTGAAGCTGAAACTCCAATACTTTGGCCACCTGATGTGAAGAAATGACTCATTTGAAAAGACCCTGATGCTGGGAAACATTGAAGGCAGGAAGGAAGGGGATGACAGAGGACGAGATGGTTGGATGGCATCACCGACTTGATGGACTTGAGTTTGAATAAGCTCTAGGAGTTGGTGATGGACAGGGAAGCCTGGTGTGCTGCAGTCCATGGGGTCATGAAGAGTTGGACACAACTGAGCGACTGAGCTAAGAACAATAGTCTCAGGCATACTATCTGAGAAATACAGTTCTAAAATAATTTCATAGTCAAATATTATATTTCATGGCAAACTTTTTTCCCTATGCATAGATATATTCCAACACTTAGGCCTCCTCTCTGATATTAAATATGAGATATTCAATAGGAGTTTCCCTGATAGCTCAGTTGGTAAAGAATCCACTTGCAATGCAGGAGACCCTGGTTCAATTTCTGGGTTGGGAAAATCCGCTGGAGAAGGGATAGGTTACCCACTTCAGTGTTCTTGGGCTTCTCTAATAGCTCAGCTGGTAAAGAAGCCACCTGCAAGGTAGGAGACCAGGGTTCAATCCCTGGGTTGGGAAGATCCCCTGGAGAAGGGAAAGGCTACCCACTCCAGTATTCTGGCCTGGAGAATTCCATGGATGGTATAGTCCATGGGATCACAAAGAGTCGGACATGACTGAGTGACTTTCACCTGCACTTTTATGATATTAAAATCTTTTCAAGAAATTATAAGCTATGATTAAATGCAACTTATTTAAATTCAAACCATTAAGTGATATTAATCCCAGTAAAATTATTTAAATCTATACTTCAAATTGAGCTACTCATATAATTTTCCATTTCTAATTAAACCAATTAAAGGGGGTTTATTTCTACTGACCTACTCTCTAGAATTTAAAAAACAAACTAGGGAAAAATATCTTCTGAAATGGGGATGCTTCCAGAGCTTCATTAAAACAATTTTAAAATTCCATGAGTACAATTTTTATTTACTAGTTTGTTTATGGTTCAATAGTACAGTATAAAAAAGGACTAGAAGAGGATTATAAAGAAAATTTAATCAAAGCAGAGTTAAGAAGCAGTGCTGCTTCATTGCTGCTTTTCTGCTTTGAGGATAGCAAACTAGCAAAGCCCTGAAAGAGAGACAGTATTAAGATTTACTTTACCCAAGCCTGCATTAAAGCTGATTAAAAGGTTCCACTGAAATAGCAAAATTCCCATATCTCTAATATGCTTCAGTATAAAATTTAAAGTTAGAGAGTCCTAGGGGAAAGACTTAAGACTAAATTTTTAACAATTTTAACCACAGAATTTAGCCTCTGAGCCACTGGCTACTTCTTCTGTATCCTAGGTCCCGAAGCAGTCCCAGGAGGGCACATTTCCTACTCCAGGGCAGCCCTTGTGTTCAATAATCTAGGGGTAGATTATCTATGAAGAGCAAACCATGTTATAATACCATATTTCCCAAACAGCAAAAGAACAGCTAATACGGTGATCAAGCCCCACCCTGCCATCTTTGTTGTCGTTTAGTTGCTAAGTCATGTCTGACTCTGTGACCCCATGGATTGCAGAACACCAGGCCTCCAAGTCCTCTACTATCTCCAGGAGTTTGCTCAAGTTCATGTCTGTTAAGTCAGTGATGCTAACCATCTCATCTTCTGCCACCCTTTTCTCATTCTGCCTTCAATCTTTCCCAGCATCAGCATCTTTTCCAATGAGTTGGCTCTTCACATCAGGTGGCCAAAGTGTTGGAGCTTCAGCTTTAGCATCAGTACTTCCAATGAATATTTAGGGTTGATCTCCTTTAGGATTGACTGATTTGATCTCCCTGCAGTCCAAGGGACTCTCAAGAGTCTTCTCCAGCACTACAATTTGAAAGCATCAATTCTTTGGTGCTCAGCCTTTTCTATGGTCCAACTCTCACAACCATACATGACTTTTGGAAAGACCATAGCTTTGACTATACAGACCTTTGTTAGCAAAATGATGTCTTTGCTTTTTAATATGCTATTTAGGTTTGTCACAGCTTTCTTTCCAAGAAGCAAGCGTCTTCTAATTTCATTGCATAATCACTGTCCACAGTGATTTTGGAACCCAAGAAAAGAAAATCTGTCACTGTGTCTACTTTTACCCCTTCTATTTGCCATGAAGTGATGGGACTGGATGCCATGATCTTTGTTTTTTGAATGTTGAGTTTTAAGCCAGCTTTTTCACTCTCCTCTTTCACCCTCGTCAAGAGGCTCTTTAGTTTCTTTTCACTTTCTGCCATTAGAGTGGTGTCATCTGCATATCTGAGGTTGTTAATGTTTCTCCTGACATCTTTATGAATACCCAAGTTTCAATTACTTGTCAATTTCCCTACTCAAACTTTAAACCCACATTATTTTTAGTTCCTTACTTCCTGATAAGCCCATTAATTATAAAGTTACTTCATTTCTTTTAAGAATCAAGAATCTCAAAAAAAAAAAAAAAAAAAAAGAATCAGGAATCGCACATGTGGTATGGACATTCAATACTGATTTTCAGTTTTTAGAAACTACTGGATATAGCCTTTAAAACTGTGTCACCTTGGAGTAAAAGTTTGGACTTTACTTCAGTATAATCAGTTGGTTTGTCAGTTGTGATGAAGATCTCATACTCTTACCAGAGGTTAACAACAGGGAAAGTGGGTACCATGGGTACAGAGGAACACTGTCCCGTATATCTAAAATGCACTGTCCTGTATATCTAAAAGCACTCTAAAATTAAAAAGTTTATTTAAAAAACCCTAGGTCACCAGAAATCTCCTCCTTATACAACAGGTATAGCCTCACTTTGAATGGAAGATCCTTAATTCTGAGACTGTCACCCTAAAAGAAGTTAGGTGGTAATTTGATAAGAAAATTACTATAACATCAGCATGGTTAGTAGGCATATTTCAACAGTCAATAAGTTATTTTTATTACCTAACAAAAATAAGGCAAATAGTATCTTGAAAAGCTGGGTGGCAGACAGCCCTGTCTTTTTATTTAATCACTACATATTCATGAAACTCAAATTATATACACAGCATTGCAGTATTTACTTGGTATAAAGCAGAACACTAAAGCAATGGAAGATGTGCCCCCTACTCCCACGAATTCACCATCAAGTTAGGGATATCACAGGGCCAGGACGCTTAGGATGATGATATTGTGTCCCTCCTTCCCATGAGCACACAGACTCCGATGGACACTTCTGGGAAGACATAACAGATGACAGCATTAGGTGTATGAATACTGTGGCTAACATCACTTTGGAATAAAAAGTACATAGTCTTTTACTCAATGTTTTCCTAAAAGTGATATCAAAATGGCTTTGTTGTTGTTGTTCATTTATTCATTCAGCATATACAGCTACTATGTGACAGGTGTTGTTGTAAGTGCTGAATACACAGCAATGAATAAAACAAATATTCAACTCTAATGGAGACAGACAATATATAATGTAGATAGTGACATGTACTGTGAAGAAAAATAAATTCAGAGTAGGTGAGAGAGCTGATGAAGATAACTGTGGTCATGTGGATGCTATTTCATACAGGGTACTCAGGGGAAGCATTTCTGATATTTGAGCAGATATAAGAATTAAGAGAGCGATGTAATTTATTTCCTTTCTTCTTTCCTTCTTTCTTTTCTTCCTTCCTTCCCTCTCTCCCTTCTTCCCCCCATCCAACCCAGGGAAATTTTTTTCCAAATAGAGGGGACAATAAGTGCCAAAGCTCACTGATGCTTCAGAAAAGGTAAAATAACAGTAAAAACTATAGCTAACATTGACTACATACTTGTCGTGTTTAGTCGCTGAGTCACGTTTGACTCTTTTGTGCCCCATGGACTATAGCCCTGCAGGCTCCTCTGTCGATGGGATTTCCCAGGCAAGAATACTGGAGTGGGTTGTCATTTCCTTCTTCAGGGGATCTTCCTGACTCAGGGATCAAACCTGCCTCTCCTGTATCAGCAGGTGGATTCTCTACCACTGAGCCAAATGCTGATGTTAAGTACTCATGGTACATTAAAGAAAACCGACAACTCTTTGCCATGCTTCTCATGAAGAGGTAGGTAGGATCTCTTTCCCTCTTCTCTTGAATCTGAGCTGGCCCTCTGACTAGCTCATGCTCAAAGCTCTGCCTCTGCTTGTAGTTGTTGTTGTTGTTGTTATTATTATTATTTTGGTCTAGCTCCTCTATTCAGATCTTCTTAGAGCAGGATCACTAGTCTGTGAGAGTGTGAGTGTGTGTGTGTGTATATGTTTAATTTTCAATGGCAGGTACATGCTGCTGCTGCTGCTAAGTCGCTTCAGTCATGTCCGACTCTGTGCGACACCATAAACAGAAGCCCACTAGGCTCCCCTGTCCCTGGGATTCTCCAGGCAAGAACACTGGAGTGGGTTGCCATTTCCTTCTCCAATGCATGAAAGTGAAAAGTGAAAGTGAAGTCGCTCATTGGTGTCTAACTCTTCACAACCCCATGGACTGCAGCCCACCAGGCTCCTCCATCCATGGGATTTCCCAGGCAAGAGCACTGGAGTGGGGTGCCATTGCCTTCTCCATATATATTAATTAAAAGTGGCTTGACTGGTTTACTACACACATGTCCTTGGACAAGGAAGATTATACAGCAGGGGTTCTTAACCTTGGCACTATTGACATTATGGGGCCAAATACTCTATGTAGTCAGGGGCTGTCCTGTGCACTGCAGGATGTTCAATGTTCATCTCTGATCTCTGCCCATTAGATACATGGAGAATCCCCCTCAACTCCCAGTAGTGACAACCCAAAATATCACTGGACATTGCCAAATATCAACTTGGGGGCAAAATCACCAATCGTTGAGAACAAGGTTCCTTATAGAGTCACAACAGGCTGTTCTTACCATCCAGTTAATTTTTAAGCAGTGAAAGAAAAATGTTAGTCAGTTATGTCTGACTCTTTTGTGACCCCATGGACTGTAGCCCACCAGGTTCCTCTGTCCATGGTATTTTCCAGGCAAGAATACTGGAGTGGGCTGCCATTCCCTACTTCATGGGGATCTTCCCAATCCAGGGATCAAACCTGGATCTCCTGCATTGCAGGCGAATTATTTACCAGTTGAGCTACCAGGGAATCAAACTCCTACCAAACACACATTTTCCAACTAAATGTCAGCAACTTAGTTTCAAACTTAGAAAACTGGCTTGAACCTTAAATTTTTCCACGGCCACTAGCTTCATAACTGTTTTGAAATTTAGCCTTCTTGAAACTTCAAGTTTTAACTCAGTGTATTGCCAAACTTCTCATGTAAGTAGACTTCCATTATTACCAGTACTCGCTGTTGGAAAGTCCTATAGTTTAATCCCAGTACCTAGAAATATAAAAACTGACCTGGAAATAAATGATACCTGATTATCAATTGTCTGTACGCATCAATTTGTCTGTACGCTCTGTATTATGAGGACTTCTTTTTCTTAAGTAAGGTAATTTGCTTATAAGAGTCATTCTGGACCCACAGACTTATTTTCCTCACTTAATTTGAAGAGTAAGTAAACTGAACATTTTCTACTTCATGCCCTCTTTTGCAGTTACTGCTTTACCTAAAAAAGAAAGTAGCTGATATTTATCAACTATCCAAAGCCAAACCCTCTAGAAAGAACATCAGATACTCTGTTGCTGTCTCTTTCTCACCTCTAACCACTGTTTTGGTAGATAAATGCTGCTGCTGCTAAGTCCCTTCAGTTGTGTCCGACTCTGCGCGACCCCATAGATGGCAGCCCACCAGGCTCCCCTGTCCCTGGGATTCTCCAGACAAGAACACTGGAATGGGTTGCATGTCCTTCTCCAATGCATGAAACTGAAAAGCGAAAGTGAAAGTGAAGTCATTCAGTCATGTCCAACTCTTCGCAACCCCATGGACTGCAGCCTACCAGGCTCCTCCATCCATGGGATTCTCTAGGTAAGAGTACTGGAGTGGGTTGCCATTGCCTTCTCCGGTAGATAAATGAGGGACTGTGAAAAGCTTAAGATCGCCTCCCATATGACTGAGCCTCAAATGTTTAGAAACAATATGGGCAGAATACTGATTAAGGAGATAGACTTAACCTCCCCAATCAGTCAAATCTAAATCCTATCTAGAATCTACAATATGAGCTGTATGACCTTGGGCAAGGAACCTAATCTCTGAGCCTGACTCTTCATCAGTAAAATATGTACTATTGGCCTGCTTGGATTATTGGTCAGATTAAACAAGATAATGATTATAAAGCACTAGATATCAGGTTGTTGGGGAGATACTCACTAAAATAACAGCCATGAGTTGCCAGCTCATGAGAAGATACGTCTACAAGTGACTGACAAAAATACATATCATCTAGAGATCTAAAATTTAGAGCCAGATGCAGCGTCAGGGCTAAACTTTGGAATGTCTACTTTGGGGTGGGGAAGTTAAGTGTATTGTTGGTTGTAAATGGGACAGCTGCATATTATAAGGTGATAACTCCTTTGAAATTTAATATATTGAAAAAGAAAATGTATGTATGTGTGTATAAGTTCAAAGTGTGTGCTGGCTGACCATAGGACAGGATGTAAAAAACATCTGTTTCCATCTGTTTGGTACCATCTCTCGACTGGGGAGTACCCCTCTTCCATCCCAGTATTTCCAGGGGAGCTGTCAGTCACATGTATACTCTTCTGTGGAAGAGTGAAGAGATGATCTAGGCAGGGATGTGACTCAAGGCTGGTCTAACAGACTGCATCACTCTTCAGTCACAGAGCTTGGTCTAAAGGGTGAACATATAACCTAAGCAAGACCAGAATTCCTCCATGAAATCTGTAATACACATGGAGAAGGCTGCACCTCCTTCTGGATTGCTGTTTGTGAGAATGATATGACCCTAGAGCTGCTGGCAATCATCTTTATGTGGTAAGAACTTTCCTGAAGAAGAAAGCCATCACAGAGGAAAGAGAAGCTCAGAAAGCATTCTGATTACATCATTTGAACTTCTATGTCTAGCTATGTCTGAAGCCACAAACTATCCCAAGGAATTCCCATACGTAAAACTAATAAACTATCCTTTCTCTTCAGCTAATTCTGCCCCTTGCAACTAAATGAGTCTTTTCTAATACAGCCCATTCAATCAAGCTGATTTACCGCTTGATATATTCATTCATTAATTCACTGAATGCCTACTATCACTGGTTACCTGTACCAATATTTACTTGAAAAAGACACTTCCCTAAGTTTTAAAGTTTTTCTCGATTCTAAAACAAAGGAGAGTATTCACCATTAGTAGAGAAGACAAAAGGCGGAAAAATAGATCTGAATAAATGAAAAGTTTAGGTGACTGAGTTGCTGTTCAGATACCACCACTCTCTAAGAGCACTACATAGAGCGAGTGCTTTATGGGTATAATGCACACGTTCATTTAAGGCAGACCGAGTATACAGGACAACTAATTCACGATAATAATTTTCAGCAACAAAAGAATATCTCATCTTGAATACTAATTTGTGGGTGAATAGTCCTCTCTTATTAAAGACCACTATGTGTTTTTAAAGAGCCTCTTGATGAAAGTGAAAGAGGACAATGAAAAAGCTGGCTTAAAACTCAACATTCAAAAAAATAAGATCATGGCATCTGGTCCCATCACTTCATGGGAAATAGATGGGGAAACAATGGAAACAGGGTCAGACTTTATTTTCTTGGGCTCCAAAATCACTGCAGTTGGTGACTGCAGCCATGAAATTAAAAGACAATTGCTCCTTGGAAGAAAAGCTGTGACCAGCCTAGATAGCATATTAAAAAGCAGAGACATTACTTTGCCAACAAAGGTCCATCTAGTCAAAGCTATGATTTTTTCCAGCAGTCATGTATGGATGTGAGAGTTGGATCATAAAGAAAGCTGAGCACCAAAGAATTGATGCTTTTGTACTGTGGTGCTGGAGACTCTTGAGAGTCCTTTGGACGGCAAGGATATCCAATCAGTCAATACTAAAGGAAATCAACCCTTAATATTCATTGGAAGGACTGAGGCTGAAGCTGAAGGTCCACAACTTTGGCCACCCGATGCAAAGAACTGACTCACTGGAAAAGACCCTAATGCTGGGAAAGATTGAAGACAGGAGGAGAAGGGGATGACAGAGGACGAGATGGTTGGATGGCATCATCAAATCAATGGACCTGAGTTTGGGCAAACTCTGGGAGATCGTGAAGGACAGGGAAGTCTTGCCTTCTGCAGTTCATGGGGTCGCAAAGAGAAGGACATGACTTAGAGACTGAACAACAAAAACAACACACTATATAAGTAGCTGTGTATGAAATGCAGTTATTGTAATATACAGTTATTGTATGTAAGGTGTGAAAATATGTAAACGCATGTATGTATCTATTTTAAATATGTAAGTATACGTATTTCTTGTTTAGTCACTAAGTTGTATTCAACTTTTTTGTTACCCCATGATCTGTAGCCCGCAAGGCTCCTCTGTCCATGGGACTTTCTCAGGCAAGAACACCAGAGTGGTTTGCCATTTCCTTCTCCAGGGGATCTTCCTGATCCAGAATCAGACCCATATCTTTTGCTTCTCCTGTTTGGCAGGCTGATTCTTTACACTGAGCCACCTGGGAAACCATATTATTTTTACATAAATAGCATGTGTATGTAAATATGTATATATAATACAAGCAATAACTACATTTGAAAATATTTATTGAATCAATGGAAAGTTTAGGTTAGGCAAGAAGCAATATAATGTGCTGCTTAAGCTTGGCCCCTGGAGCCTGACTGCTCCAATCTGGATGCCAGCCCTGACACCTGCCACTGCCCCTGGGCAAGACTCTTTACTTCCTCATGTCAATTTTTCTCACTTCTGAAATGGAACTGTTGTGGACATTATTAATTGGGTTACTCATTTACTATGAGGTAACATTCCTGATTTCCTATTATGGAAAACAAGTGGAATAATTGCTTTTTGGTAATATGTGTTGGTCATTATCTATGCTGTCATTAATCATATCTTGAGTTCTACAAAAACAGTATTTCTCTCCTATTAGTAGCTAATAGATTATTTCATTTTTGTATTTAACCGATGAGATTTGCTGTATCTTGGGGCTGGGAATGGAAAGAACCTTCCAATTGAAGTAGATGTGAATTGGTGCCAAGTACCGCTCATCATACTTTACTGAATAAAATTATATGGCTAGTCTTTGGCTATAGAAAAGGGAGAATATAGGCAAGACAGGCAAAGAAGCCTTGGATTGCAATAAGGAAAAAAAATAAGTAAAATCATGTATTCATAAGCTGCAGTTAGCACTGTAAATTACTGCAACCAGCATGAGTTTGTAGTAAGAAGCATAAAAATGTTCCTACCCTTTGATCCAGTAAGCCAACTTGAAAAATGTATAAGAAGGAAATAACTGAACCAAGGCACCACACTTGATCAAAAGCACTCAGGGAACCATTATCTATCAGGGTACAAACTGGGAAAAAAATCTAAATAGTCTAACAACAGCAATGGATTAGTAAATTATGGTATATCTAAAGTAGTATCAATAATAAAAAACTGCATTTACTCAGCACAATCCCCTCAAATCACAAATACCAACTACAGCCAAAAATTACCCTGTTTCACTACATATATAGTTCTGTTTATAGAACAGAACTTTCAGGAATAAAGAACTTAGAAAAAAAAAGATGACAAGTATCACAAGCAGTCAGTCAACGAACAAACATAATCCAACTGGATTTGAGTCCAAAGCACTTCATTAAAGTTTACAACTTTTTGTCTCTCACACCATTTCTAAACTCTGGCCTTTAGAGACTTTATAATCTCTTTGAAGTGTTGAAATTAACAGAGTAGAAACAATAGAGAGAAATACAATTATATTTTAAGTTAAATGCTAAACCGAGCAGTAAAATAAAGATTGTGGGATTTGAGAAAAGGCTGAGAACTGAGGGAAGTACAGCATTTAGGCCAATTTCATGGAGGGAGGGGAAATGATTTGTATCCAGTAGAGACGAGAAAGAATTAAGGGTGGAGAACTACAAAGTTAAGACCCTGGGTGGGGAGGGAGGTAGGAGACAAGCCTGCAAGGCCTGATGAAATCAGGTCATGGAAAACTCATCATGAGACACTTTCTTCAGTACCCTGAGGGGCTTCTGAGTCATGGGAACATCACACAGTGGGTCGTTTTTTTCAAAGTTGTGCTCTGTGGTATTCAGAACCCTAGGCTTTTGAATTTCTTCCTCTTTAGCATTATTTTTTGCTATGACCATACTCATTTTATCCATTCAATTACAGAGGCAAAGCAAAGGACAATGGTAACAGTGATGTTAGGGGAAATGAAACTCCCACTTTTTTAAAAACACATGAGATTAAAAACATATTTCTGCAAAGCACCATTCTGGTATACTCTCCCTAAACAGAACAGTTATAAGCATAATTCTTTTAATCAATAATTACAATGGCTTCCCTCCGGAGTTCATAAAAGAAGTAATGCAGATCTTTAGAGTTATTTTAAATATTTTTAAAAGTCTAATAAAATTGGCATATGTACCCATGGTGATATCTCAAGGGAAATTAAAAGATCATTCACTTAAGTAACTTTATTACTAGGTTGGTACAAAAGTAATTGTGGTTTTGAACAAGGAATTTTAAATCATTATAACTAGGCTCAAACACATCTTTATTAATCAAAATAGGAACCATTACAAACAACACATTTTTTTTTTGCCAGGGAGAAATAGGTTTGTTTATCCCTGAAGCATAAAAATCCATACTTCAGGATTCAGTGAACTCTTGAAAGCATTTTCTGCCTCCTGCTGGTTATGGAAGCATTTTCCCTGCGAAAAGTTGTTGAGATGCTTGAAGAAGCGGTATCAGTTGGTGAGAGGTCAGGTGAATACGGCAGATGAAGCAAAACTCTGTAGCCCCATTTGTTCAACTTTTGAAGTGCTGGTCGCGTGGCATGTGGCTCAGCATTGTCACGCGGAAGAATCGGGTCCTTTTTGTTGACCGGCTGCAGGTGTTGCAGTTTTCCGTGATCACATCAATCTGCTGAGCATGTTTCTCAGATGTGATCGTTTCACGGGGATTCAGAAAGCTGTAGTGGATCAGACCGGCAGCAGACTATCAGTGACCATGACCGTTTTTGGGTACAAGATTGGCTTTGGGAAGTGCTTTGGAGCTTCTACTTGGCCTAACCACTGAGCTGATGGTTGCCAGCTGTCATTTAAAATCCACTTTTCTATTTCCAGTTTTTTAAGGGATCTCCACACTGTTCTCCATAGTGGCTGTACTAGTTTGCATTCCCACCAACAGTGTAAGAGGGTTCCCTTTTCTCCACACCCTCTCCAGCATCTATTATTTGTAGACTTTTGGATCGCAGCCATTCTGACTGGTGTGAAATGGTACCTCATAGTGGTTTTGATTTGCATTTCCCTGATAATGAGTGATGTTGAGCATCTTTTCATGTGTTTGTTAGCCATCTGTATGTCTTCTTTGAAGAAATGTCTATTTAGTTCTTTGGCCCATTTTTTGATTGGGTCATTTATTTTTCTGGAGTTGAGCTGTAGGAGTTGCTTGTATATTTTTGAGATTAGTTGTTTGTCAGTTGCTTCATTTGCTATTATTTTCTGCCTTATGATCCAGCAATCCCACTGCTAGGCATACACACTGAGGAAACCAGAAGGGAAAGAGACACGTGTACCCCAATGTTCATCGCAGCACTGTTTATAATAGCCAGGACATGGAAGCAACCTAGATACCCATCAGCAGATGAATGGATAAGAAAGCTGTGGTACATATACACAATGGAGTATTACTCAGCAATTAAAAAGAATACATTTGAATCAGTTCTAATGAGGTGGATGAAACCTG